>NC_064767.1:1505000-2105000 GCF_011397635.1 Epinephelus fuscoguttatus
GTTTGTACTGGTACTGTACATATTGGTGTCATTCACTGTGAGCTGTTTGTACTGGTACTGTACATATTGGTATCATTCACTGTGAGCTGTTTGTACTGGTACTGTACATATTGGTGTCATTTACTGTGAGCTGTTTGTACTGGTACTGTACATATTGGTGTCATTCACTGTGAGCTGTTTGTACTGGTACTGTACATATTGGTGTCATTTACTGTGAGCTGTTTGTACTGGTACTGTACATATTGGTCTCATGTACTGTGAGCTGTTTGTACTGGTACTGTACATATTGGTATCATTTACTGTGAGCTGTTTGTACTGGTACTGTACATATTGGTGTCATTTACTGTGATCTGTTTGTACTGGTACTGTACATATTGGTGTCATTTACTGTGAGCTGTTTGTACTGGTACTGTACATATTGGTGTCATTCACTGTGAGCTGTTTGTACTGGTACTGTACATATTGGTGTCATTTACTGTGAGCTGTTTGTACTGGTACTGTACATATTGGTATCATTAACTGTGAGCTGTTTGTACTGGTACTGTACATATTGGTGTCATTCACTGTGAGCTGTTTGTACTGGTACTGTACATATTGGTGTCATTTACTGTGAGCTGTTTGTACTGGTACTGTACATATTGGTGTCATTCACTGTGAGCTGTTTGTACTGGTACTGTACATATTGGTGTCATTCACTGTGAGCTGTTTGTACTGGTACTGTACATATTGGTGTCATTCACTGTGAGCTGTTTGTACTGATACTGTACATATTGGTGTCATTTACTGTGAGCTGTTTGTACTGATACTGTACATATTGGTATCATTTACTGTGAGCTGTTTGTACTGGTACTGTACATATTGGTATCATTTACTGTGAGCTGTTTGTACTGGTACTGTACATATTGGTGTCATTCACTGTGAGCTGTTTGTACTGGTACTGTACATATTGGTATCATTCACTGTGAGCTGTTTGTACTGGTACTGTACATATTGGTGTCATTTACTGTGAGCTGTTTGTACTGGTACTGTACATATTGGTGTCATTCACTGTGAGCTGTTTGTACTGGTACTGTACATATTGGTGTCATTCACTGTGAGCTGTTTGTACTGGTACTGTACATATTGGTATCATTTACTGTGAGCTGTTTGTACTGGTACTGTACATATTGGTATCATTTACTGTGAGCTGTTTGTACTGGTACTGTACATTCTGCTATAATTATTTGCATTACTATTTGTTTTTTCTTCAGATAAATCTGATAACTGTTGCTCGGTCTCTTTACTCATTTATTTAGTAGAGTGTCCACACACCTTCTCATTCTACATATACATAGAGGTATACTGGTGGCTTTAAAGCCTACGTTTTATTCATTATCTCTGATCCCCACGCTCAATTTGGTCGTTGCCATAGTGCGACGCAACACCACTGACGCTAGGTGGTGCCAAGCTAAAAAAAACCCAAGTCCTATCTGTTGCCTCTTTAAATATCATGAATGACTGCAGTTTCTTGGGCTCCTGACATGTCCTCAGCAAACATACTGTCACAACACACAAGTCTTTTGCATATCATATCTTTCCTATCATTTCCAGGAAAACTGCAAACGTCCTTGAAACTACCTCTCTGGTTTTTAGTAAGCATTTTCTAAATATACAGATTCCATTCCTGAAATGTAGATAGATTTTTTTTCTTCATTTCACATACTCTTTTTTAAATGTGTTTATTTCCAACTATTTTCTAAAGTTTGTTTTAATTCTCTGCTGTCTCTTTGCCACACACACACACACACACACACACACACACACACACACACACACACACAGCCTCTGACTTGTGACGTCTACCAACATCTATTATGAATATGTTTCAGTGACCTTTATTGCATGTCATGTCCACCAGGCGTCGCCAGACACTTTTCACCGGGGCACGTGCCTCGGTAAACATGCACTGTACTTCTGTAAAAAATCCCAATTAAATTTCATAAATAAGCCTATTTTTTTTTATTACTGAAAAATCCGTAGGGCTACGCTACGACAAGGAAGAATAGCATGGACACAATTTCTGTCTAGTTCAACCACGTAGTAGAGCCAGCACCGCATATCCAAGAGTGGAGAGGTTGCACTTGTAGGCATTGGATGCATCTGTGCATATTCAGTGAATGGAGCGCGCACGAAGCCTAGCGTTGACAGTTGCTCACACATGTTGTCAAGTAAAGCTGAGGGGTAGTATATAATACCACTACACACTGATGGATTACTGTCATCATGGACATGAGGAAATTCTTTTTGCAGAACAGAGGAGGCAGGACAGGGAAGCAGCAAGGAGAGATGAGAATGAGGTGGATCATCTGGTGAAAAGTCTAGTGGTTCAAACTTTGTCTGTGGTGGTGATGCCGAAAACATGAATCTCGCAAATCGCGACCCCAAATTAAACTATGGCTAGTTTAGGTTCACTTTAGATACAGTCGGAAATGCCATTTTATTAGCAGAGGGAAAGACACCTAGCATAAGTCTACTGTCCATTAGGGCTGTCATGTGTTTGCTTGCTTGTGCACTGCGCCAGACGTTTGTAGAAACTGGACTAGGTGGGCTGTGGGTGGGCTAGTTTAAAAAGCTAGCCATCAGGGGAATACCTTTTCAGACCATATCAGGTACTCTTAATTTAAGATTCTGACTTTTTTGGGTAATATTCCCTCTTGTAGAAGGATTTCTTGATTACATTTATTGTGCTACAGTAAGACTGAAAAGTTCAGTAGCTGGACTGAAATGTTATTATTTGCGTATACGTTCTTTATTTTGTACCTGTTGATTTGTAAGATTGTACGACTGTGTAAATCACTTATTTTGGTAATATTCCCTCTTGTAGAAGGCTTACTTGATTATGTTTGGTGTGCTACAGAAGGAGGAATTGAAAGGTTCAGTGGCTGAGCTCCAGTGTTTTAATTTGCTTACAGATAAAGCTCTGTTAAACCTGTTGAGGTTCATGCAAATATAATCAAATGTTCTCATACATCCAGTACAGGCTGACTTTCTGTACGTCATACATCTTACCATAGCGCTTCTGCAAGTTTTGTATGTTTGGGTGGCATTTATATTTAGTAAGTATTATAAATCTTGTGTGTTTGTGTGAGCGTGGAAGAGGGGAGTTGGCTTCTGACTGTGCCCCTGCATAGCTGTATGCCTAGCAACACCCCTGATGTCCACCTCTCTCTGTCCTCATGTCCTGTCCCGTCTCTGCTGTCTCCTCCCAATAAATGTTCTTATTTTGCATTTAAAGAGGCAACAGACAGCATCTTTTCCTAAATATATCATGATGAAAATAATGTGGGCTGCACAGGGTAGTGTCCACAGTAAAATCAGACTATCAGCGTTTACATAGGTTACTTAGTGGCTTTGCAATCTTTGCAATAAGCTTCTGCCACCGGTGCCGAAATTTCACGGAAAAAATCTGCTTTATGGCAGGAAACGCGTCATGTATTGCGAAACTGGTCGGTCAGCCAATCAGGGACTGGAGCTGGTCCTTATGAGGAGTTGGGCATGAGATAGTTGAGTCACGAGCACAATGGCAGACGGACAAAGTTTGGAGACAAGTGAAAAACGGCCTAGCAAAAGAAAAGGAGCTCCTCTGTGTGAGGAGGCAAAGAAGAGCAAAAAGGAGAGTGATAAAAGAAGAGGAAAAACAAGAGTAAACCTCAGTCAGGCGTTCAAGAGATGGAGGGAGCTCCGTGACCAAAGAGGCTTCAAAACCCATGTCCAGCTAGCTTTCTTTCTAATGGATCAGTAAGTAACACGGCTAAATGTTAGCTAGACCAGAGAGGACTGGACTGTACTGGCTGCTAGTTCATTCCTAGCTGGCCAGCATCGCAAATCGCCGCAACCAGGGAGCGGGTGGCGAGTGTTGGTCGGCTGACATCCTGGTTGCCATTCTACGGCAGCCCTCGGACAGTGATACCCCCTCCCTTCCTTCTGTTCTCTTCTCACGGAGGCAGCTATCCACGGACATCGCCCAGCTAAATTCGCCCAGCTAAGTGAACACTGGACTTTGTTTCCCATTCAATTTGAGCTCCAACCGGCCGCATGGTTTCCATACGGTAACGTTTATTCTAGAATGGGGACTGTTTACATGTGCATATTGGTATAATTCCACTGTGTCTACTGTTGTTTGTACTGGTACTGTACATATTGGTGTCATTTACTGTGAGCTGTTTGTACTGGTACTGTACATATTGGTGTCATTTACTGTGAGCTGTTTGTACTGGTACTGTACATATTGGTGTCATTTACTGTGAGCTGTTTGTACTGGTACTGTACATATTGGTATCATTTACTGTGAGCTGTTTGTACTGGTACTGTACATATTGGTATCATTTACTGTGAGCTGTTTGTACTGGTACTGTACATATTGGTGTCATTTACTGTGAGCTGTTTGTACTGGTACTGTACATATTGGTGTCATTTACTGTGAGCTGTTTGTACTGGTACTGTACATATTGGTGTCATTTACTGTGAGCTGTTTGTACTGGTACTGTACATATTGGTATCATTCACTGTGAGCTGTTTGTACTGGTACTGTACATATTGGTGTCATTCACTGTGAGCTGTTTGTACTGGTACTGTACATATTGGTGTCATTCACTGTGAGCTGTTTGTACTGGTACTGTACATATTGGTGTCATTTACTGTGAGCTGTTTGTACTGGTACTGTACATATTGGTGTCATTTACTGTGAGCTGTTTGTACTGGTACTGTACATATTGGTGTCATTTACTGTGAGCTGTTTGTACTGGTACTGTACATATTGGTGTCATTTACTGTGAGCTGTTTGTACTGGTACTGTACATATTGGTGTCATTTACTGTGAGCTGTTTGTACTGGTACTGTACATATTGGTGTCATTCACTGTGAGCTGTTTGTACTGGTACTGTACATATTGGTGTCATTTACTGTGAGCTGTTTGTACTGGTACTGTACATATTGGTGTCATTTACTGTGAGCTGTTTGTACTGGTACTGTACATATTGGTGTCATTCACTGTGAGCTGTTTGTACTGGTACTGTACATATTGGTGTCATTTACTGTGAGCTGTTTGTACTGGTACTGTACATATTGGTGTCATTTACTGTGAGCTGTTTGTACTGGTACTGTACATATTGGTGTCATTTACTGTGAGCTGTTTGTACTGGTACTGTACATATTGGTATCATTGACTGTGAGCTGTTTGTACTGGTACTGTACATATTGGTGTCATTCACTGTGAGCTGTTTGTACTGGTACTGTACATATTGGTTACCAAGACTGTGAGCTGTTTGTACTGGTACTGTACATATTGGTGTCATTCACTGTGAGCTGTTTGTACTGGTACTGTACATATTGGTGTCATTCACTGTGAGCTGTTTGTACTGGTACTGTACATATTGGTGTCATTCACTGTGAGCTGTTTGTACTGGTACTGTACATATTGGTGTCATTCACTGTGAGCTGTTTGTACTGGTACTGTACATATTGGTGTCATTCACTGTGAGCTGTTTGTACTGGTACTGTACATATTGGTGTCATTAACTGTGAGCTGTTTGTACTGGTACTGTACATATTGGTGTCATTCACTGTGAGCTGTTTGTACTGGTACTGTACATATTGGTGTCATTCACTGTGAGCTGTTTGTACTGGTACTGTACATATTGGTATCATTCACTGTGAGCTGTTTGTACTGGTACTGTACATATTGGTGTCATTCACTGTGAGCTGTTTGTACTGGTACTGTACATATTGGTATCATTTACTGTGAGCTGTTTGTACTGGTACTGTACATATTGGTGTCATTCACTGTGAGCTGTTTGTACTGGTACTGTACATATTGGTGTCATTCACTGTGAGCTGTTTGTACTGGTACTGTACATATTGGTATCATTTACTGTGAGCTGTTTGTACTGGTACTGTACATATTGGTATCATTTACTGTGAGCTGTTTGTACTGGTACTGTACATATTGGTATCATTCACTGTGAGCTGTTTGTACTGGTACTGTACATATTGGTGTCATTTACTGTGAGCTGTTTGTACTGTACATATTGGTGTCATTTACTGTGAGCTGTTTGTACTGGTACTGTACATATTGGTGTCATTTACTGTGAGCTGTTTGTACTGGTACTGTACATATTGGTGTCATTCACTGTGAGCTGTTTGTACTGGTACTGTACATATTGGTATCATTTACTGTGAGCTGTTTGTACTGATACTGTACATATTGGTGTCATTCACTGTGAGCTGTTTGTACTGGTACTGTACATATTGGTGTCATTCACTGTGAGCTGTTTGTACTGGTACTGTACATATTGGTATCATTTACTGTGAGCTGTTTGTACTGATACTGTACATATTGGTGTCATTCACTGTGAGCTGTTTGTACTGATACTGTACATATTGGTATCATTTACTGTGAGCTGTTTGTACTGATACTGTACATATTGGTGTCATTCACTGTGAGCTGTTTGTACTGGTACTGTACATATTGGTGTCATTCACTGTGAGCTGTTTGTACTGGTACTGTACATATTGGTATCATTTACTGTGAGCTGTTTGTACTGATACTGTACATATTGGTGTCATTCACTGTGAGCTGTTTGTACTGGTACTGTACATATTGGTGTCATTCACTGTGAGCTGTTTGTACTGGTACTGTACATATTGGTGTCATTCACTGTGAGCTGTTTGTACTGATACTGTACATATTGGTATCATTTACTGTGAGCTGTTTGTACTGATACTGTACATATTGGTGTCATTCACTGTGAGCTGTTTGTACTGATACTGTACATATTGGTATCATTTACTGTGAGCTGTTTGTACTGATACTGTACATATTGGTATCATTTACTGTGAGCTGTTTGTACTGGTACTGTACATATTGGTGTCATTCACTGTGAGCTGTTTGTACTGGTACTGTACATATTGGTATCATTCACTGTGAGCTGTTTGTACTGGTACTGTACATATTGGTGTCATTCACTGTGAGCTGTTTGTACTGGTACTGTACATATTGGTGTCATTTACTGTGAGCTGTTTGTACTGGTACTGTACATATTGGTGTCATTCACTGTGAGCTGTTTGTACTGGTACTGTACATATTGGTGTCATTTACTGTGAGCTGTTTGTACTGGTACTGTACATATTGGTGTCATTCACTGTGAGCTGTTTGTACTGGTACTGTACATATTGGTATCATTCACTGTGAGCTGTTTGTACTGGTACTGTACATATTGGTGTCATTCACTGTGAGCTGTTTGTACTGGTACTGTACATATTGGTGTCATTTACTGTGAGCTGTTTGTACTGGTACTGTACATATTGGTGTCATTCACTGTGAGCTGTTTGTACTGGTACTGTACATATTGGTGTCATTCACTGTGAGCTGTTTGTACTGGTACTGTACATATTGGTGTCATTTACTGTGAGCTGTTTGTACTGGTACTGTACATATTGGTGTCATTCACTGTGAGCTGTTTGTACTGGTACTGTACATATTGGTATCATTTACTGTGAGCTGTTTGTACTGGTACTGTACATATTGGTATCATTCACTGTGAGCTGTTTGTACTGGTACTGTACATATTGGTGTCATTCACTGTGAGCTGTTTGTACTGGTACTGTACATATTGGTGTCATTCACTGTGAGCTGTTTGTACTGGTACTGTACATATTGGTATCATTCACTGTGAGCTGTTTGTACTGGTACTGTACATATTGGTGTCATTCACTGTGAGCTGTTTGTACTGGTACTGTACATATTGGTGTCATTCACTGTGAGCTGTTTGTACTGGTACTGTGCATTCTGCTATAATTATTTGCATTACTATTTGTTTTTTCTTCAGATAAATCTGATAATTGTTGCTCGGTCTCTTTACCCATTTATTTAGTAGAGTGTCCACACACCTTCTCATTCTACACATACATAGAGGTATACTGGTGGCTTTAAAGCCTACGTTTTATTCATTATCTCTGATCCCCACGCTCAATTTGGTCGTTGCCACAGTGCGAGGCAACACCGCTGACGCTAGGTGGCGCCAAGCTTTAAAAAAACTGAATCCTATCTGTTGCCTCTTTAAATATCATGAATGACTGCAGTTTCTTGGGCTCCTGACATGTCCTCAGCAAACATACAACAACACACAAGTCTTTTGCATATCATATCTTTCCTATCATTTCCAGGAAAACTGCAAACGTCCTTGAAACTACCTCTCTGGTTTTTAGTAAGCATTTTCTAAATATACAGATTCCATTCCTGAAATGTAGATAGATTTTTTTTCTTCATTTCATTGTTTATTTCCAGCTATTTTCTAAAGTTGGTTTTAATTCTCTGCTGTCTCTTTGACACACACACACACACACACACACACACACACACACACACACACACACACACACACACACACACACACACACACACACACACTTTACGTTTCTCAAATGTCCAAATGATATGTAAAAGGACTTCTTCACCCACAAAATGACCATTTGTATATCAGTCACTTGCAGCATGTTATGTTTAATTCATGACGAAAACCTGTTTTTGGATTCCTCTGTTCACTGTGGAAACGTGTGAGAGAAACAGAATAATCTTAGTGATTTAAAATCATGGGGGTCTGTGATTAACAACAGTTAACTCCTGCAGTCTAATCCAAGTCTCATTTATCCAGCCTTACACATGCATTTTTACTAAAATGTTACAAGCTAAAACACTAATGGATAAACAGTCTCATGCACACCTGGGCAGGTAACACTGGAGGCATGTCAGAAAAACTCTTTACAATTTCAAGGTAACACAGGGTGAGTAATTATACAAAGGGTCATCTTGTGGAGAAAGTAATTGTTTAACAGGTGAGAAAAGACAGATTAAGTAAAATGTAACAGCAGTAAACCACACTGTAGCTGCATATTAATCTTTAAGACTGTTTACAATCTGCACAAATTTTAGAAGAAACAAAGTGATGTAAGAAAATGTACCTTTGACAGCTCCGAGACCATAGTGACCTGGATGAGTTCCCTTCGCCAAGTTTGCTGTTTTGTCCCTCGCATCCAAACAGTCTACAGTCTATATGGTGGATGGTGACGTGACTAACAATTTCATGATAATCTACATCTGCTTCCACAAATAAAAGATGGGCAGGCATGAACACCGTGCATCATGCAAAGTACACGAGAGGGGCAGGTTTAATTAACGAGAGAGACACACGTATACTCCTGATAACATTGGCCAGTTCATAACATCTGTTCATAGTAACAATAATTCTACTAATCCCATGCTCGTTTCTCTCTCTCCATTTACACATCCTTCTTTCTTCACCTAATTTTTGCTGTTTTATTCATGTTTCTCACACATCAGATTTGAAGTTAAGGGAAGCAAGAGGAGGGACTTACTGCAGCCAGCTGGTATGCAGAACAGTTTGCATGTTCATTTGCATTGCTGCTCTCTTAGTTTTGTATCAATGCGTTTATTGTTTTTATGTATTACATTATTTATAGAATGACAGAAATAATAACACATGCTGCAGGACCACAACCTTAATGAGCTTCCTTCACCAGAGTGTGCCAGCAGGAGGTTCCGCAAGTTGTACTTTGTCATAATTGAGATTGTTGTGGGTGGCACTCTTGCTGTGAATTATGAGGCTGCAGGATTTCTGAATGCTTATGTCATCCTCCAGAAGTTTTCAGAGTTGTTGTTACTGCTGTAGAACTGCTGGACACAATCTTTCCTCCATCCATCCCTTTTCATCTGCTTATCTGGGACCGGGTCTCGGGGGCAGTAGGCCAAACAAAGCACTCCAGACACCCCTCTCCTCAGCAACACTTTCCAGCTCCTCCTGGGGGATCCCAAGACATTCCCAGGCCAGATGAGATATGTAATAATAAATGTCTTCTACAGTTCACAGCCTCTCAAAAGTGCCCCTAAACTATTACTGCAATATTATGGGAAACCATTTTGGATTTTATGAATCACAGCCTCTCAGCTACTGCCAGTGTGGCCTGAGTGGAAACAAGACACAACACAGACAAAAGAATAGAATCCTCTGAAAGACACATACCTTTGTCTGTATAATAGCAGTTAAACAGGTCCATGATGGGTGAAGTAAAGTTAGCTGGCATAAGAACTGAAGAACAAAGCTGACGGGGCATTTTCAACATTTACTGTAAAAACATGAATAAAAAGCTGCCACAAGATGTCAGCAAAGCTTCATGTTTCTTCACACTGACATCACACATGACGACTTCTGCTTCTTAATACTTGGTGAATGCTCCTCAGGACTCCTTTAGTTTAATACCAACAGTGTCAGTATGATCACACATGAAGAGCCGGGATAAAGTGTGACAGTGTGGAGACATGAAAGCAGCTCACACACCAGTGTCCATGTTGGAAAGTGTTCCTTTAACCAAATGTTACTGTTTTAATTTGTTCTGTTAAACACCAGATAGCCCAAACATTGAGGCCCCTCAGTTGTTTCACAGGTTCATATTAGTGTGTTAGAATGAACAGAGCTCCTTAAAGACAGATGCTGGAGCATATTTAACATGTGTTAAAAAGACAAACCTCAAATAACTTGTTCTTCTTCTGTTGGTGTGATTGTGAGTAAGCATGGTTATCTCCTTTTTAGCTAATTATGCCTCAACCCATTGTCATTCCAAAGTCGTCTAATACCTCCGCTTAGTCATCGATGTCTGTGTCAGACACCAACAAAAAAAGAGACATCCTTTTGTGGTGATATGATACGCTACCAGGTGCCATCAGTTCAAAACGCTGCAGGACGACAACATGCTTAAAAGTTGCTACAGGGCGGGTGGGAGGGGTGGTGTATGGGTCCAACAAACCCCAGACTTTCACCCATCCTGTGTGAATGTAGAGCCAAGCCATGATGACTTTTTCTCAACCTAACCATGTGCATTTGTTGCACAGGGAAATTATTGGGACATCAGCCTCAAGAGAGAGGCCTTCACAATTCCAGTCCAGTAGCTGTCAAAGGTGTAAATCACTTCCAAAATTCAAACTCTTGCTCCCTATTGGGCGACAACAGCCAGATCCAGGTGGAGTCAGGCAGAATTCCCTCTGACGTCACCAAGACTTTAATTGCCACCGTGCCATTGCCTCCCACAATCCCCCTGTGTGATGAGGTGCTGGAAGGGCGCCAAGGCTTTCTGTGCGCAAGTTACTACTAGGGAGCACTTCAAATGTTTGAATTTAACCGACCTAGGCCGCCCTTTTTCTTGACTCGTTGGACGAGGAAAGACACTTTTCTTTTTGTTTCAACACTCAGTGGAGTCCTCTGTGGTTCTTTGTGCATTGATTATTGTATCAACAGGTGGTTGTAACGGTCAGTGCTCTGGTTCACACCCTCTAGATTATTTGATTGTTAATATTCACATACATTACCAAACTGAGACGAGGACTTCCTCTATTTGACTAAATGCTGGTTGGTCATTGATCCCTGCATCTAGGGTGGTGCCTTGGAATCATTAATTTACATTAATTTATTTTCTTAATTGCCATTAGTAATTAATAATCAATAACCAACCTGCCTTTAGCAAATCCCAACAAAATAAACTTAAACAAATAAGGTGTTATACCAATATGAAAAAGACTGTATGCATCTAACGAGCAGAAACTACATTTCCTGTGAAAACAGAAGTGTATTTTTAAAAAGACACTAACAGATGTAAATTTACATGGCGTCCCAGAACGTCAACAGATGCACCCAGGGTGCCTTGCACAGCCCATTCTCATTCCGAAGTCTTCAAATGTCGCTGCTTTGTCAGTGGTTTTGGTGTCGGACACCAAAGCCAAAAGCCACCTTTTTGGCAATATGATGGGTGGATGGGTCCAAAAAACACTGGACTTTCAGCCTGGAGCTCAGTGTTCATTTCCTGTGTGAATGTAGAGCCAAACTATGTTTTTCTAACCCTAACCATGTGGGACTGAGAATGTGTTGCTTTAACAGAATGGTATTTACTGCAGATCAGTTTTACCTTTCACCTCCACATTGTTATGCCCCCAGTCAAGGGGATCCTAGATGTATATGAAGTGTGACTCCCCATATGGAAAAGATATAGATAAATCTTATAAAGTTTGTATCTCTTGTCTGAAACTTGTATGTAATGCATATGACAGTGAAACCAGATATAAGATCCTTATTAAATTTGTATAAAATGAAACTTGTATGATTTGGGTACTTATAAGAACATTATATGACAGTAATTCCACATACAATATCCTTAGTAGAAAAATGTAATATCAAACTTATGAGTTGGACAATAATCAGTGAAACTAAACTCTTGTAAGTATTATAGAAAACACTTACAAGATTTACTTGTGGTGCCACAAACATGAAACAACATAATCTGATAATAAAACTGAAGGGAAAAGCATATGAGTTGACTGAAAGCAGGTTTTGAACATGTAATGACAATGGACTGTTAAAATGTTGCTATGTTTAGCATTTTTGCAAAACCAGGGATCATATTCTTCTCTCTAAACCAGGGGTGCCCAAATACTTCTCAGTGGAGGGCCAAAAATGAATCAGGGTGGAGGGTCACGGGCCAAAACTAAACATTCATGTTGCAGTGCATTTAATTAAATGACTATGATATAACTATGCAAAATAAACAGTCATACAAAGTAATTTAGAAAATGAATAACATTTCTGTTTATTGAAAGCAGAAAAATAATAAGTACCAGGCCTATGTCTCTAAAAACATGGGACACAACATGTCCCTACAAGACCAATATATTACAGTCTCCACTGTCTTGAACAATCATTTTCAAATAGGAATATAATTGAACAACAGCTTTAGCTTTTTAGCCTTTTCTTGTAAATCACTGAACTGTGTTTACATTAATTTCAGCTGAAACATTAACCATACAGAGCAGAACATGCTCCAAAGTGCCAGACATTTCACGCCTAGGCCTCCAATACAGTCATCACTGCTGACGGGAGCTAAACAGCGCCACCCTACCCTCAATGTAACACTGATTTGTGGTCAGTAGAGGAAGTGCAACAATAAATAAATATTTAAAGAGATATTCCGACTGCTGGCAGCGGGAAAATAATAATTATTTAATTATTGAAAATTTGAGCATTCTGATCAGAGAACTAATTGGCTAACTTCTGCACTGTGCAACTGCCATATTTTCCTATGGCATATAAACACTGATCACCCATGTCTAATTAGACTGTAAAAATACTTCCATCCTTAGCACAAGAGTTGTTTAACATTTTGTTATATCCAATAAGTTAGGAGAAATGATTAAATCAGCACAGCAAATATTCAAAATCCCTGTCGAATGTATTCAATGTAACGCAGAGATTGAAAAAGACTATTCATCCCATTCTTGTAGAAATAGTTTTAATTTTGCACAAGATCAGCAGATTACATAAATTGCACATTTACTTTAGAAAGAAAAAATGGCAATACTTGTTCCCTTTTTACATGACCCAAGTTTATTATGGCGGTGCTTTAATAATTGTTGTACCACTTCACCACTATTCTTTTGGATTGCACATCGAAATACATAAATATTGATAACATGCATTAGAAAATGTAAGAATCACATAAGAATCAATGGACATTTTGTTCACCCTGACATGTGCCACTTCATTTGTTACACTGGTAAGTGTTGAGACATAAATGTTTCCTTTTCAGCTCAGAAACCCAAAATCAATAAGTGACAATCATCTAGTTAACATTCAGTCATTTACAGTAATACGTGTTCAATAGCCGACACACAATCGAGCTGGACTGTGGACACTGCATGTACATACACGGTCTAACTATTTGAGTAGCATTTATGGCTTTGTGAGAGCCTGTGGACACTGAAATATGTGACAGACAGCAGCTCAGTTTAAAAGTTCTGATCAGAGAACCTCTGGCTGTTTTTTAACCTAACTATGTGCTTTTGTTGCATAAAACATAAACACTGATCACCCATGTCAATAAAGTGTGAGACTGTAAAAATACTTCCATCCTTCAAAAGAGATGCAGTTGTCTGTGTGTCATATTTTGCTGTATTAGACCATGTCCACAAAGCGCCATCCATTTACAGCAATTATCTTGTAGTAACTGTTGGGAATAGAATGATTTTATGTGTTTTACTGTAAGTTGTGTTTCACCATATAAGTTTTAGATATGTGAACAATAAGAATACTAAGATGATTTCAGCTGATCTGAATGTGTTTGCTTTGCAGAAGTGGAGAAGTACAGGAGAGGAAGAGACATGAAGTCTGAGGAGCACATACTGCAATGCTTAGATAATTAGTTTCATATATGGTAAAAAGAATAGAAAGTGATGTACAGATACTCTAAACCTGAAAATGGGCCTCACAGAGTTCTCTTGTCTTTCAAAAGCAAACACACAACCACTTAGACAAGGAAGGAGTCAGATTAACACGAGGCAATCCAGAGCTTGTGGTGAAGGAGCAAGTGGAACTGCCAATGAGAAGAGGACAACGCCAGTTTAATGACACTCTACGCTCAAATATACTGCTGAAAGGACAGGAGGTCAGACTTCGTGAACTGACACACCTTTGTTGTTCGTCAGGGACGTGAAGTTGAGACCCAGAGCTCTGTAATTTTATTCCTTTACTGCTTAATAAACTACATTAACTGAGACCGAATATCTTCTCCTATTGCTTCATTAAAGAACACGCAGGACTGAGCTCACACATAGCACACTGGAGAGTAGGATGAGCCCCCAGTCCATCATAACTCAGCACAGAGTTTGTGGGAACCTCTCTCACTGTGGAGAGCAGCTTGGTCACCAAGAGATATCACAAAAAAAACTATATGTAATGGTACATATTCATATATGTTTATTGTGCTTCACTGTTCATGGAAAGTGAAAATAATTTTCCAGTTAATGTTATAAAAAATTCTGTTTTGTCTTTCTGTGCATTTGAGGTAATATACTGACTTTACATACAGAAAACATATATATAAAATGGTATTTGTTCATATATGTAAAGCATATAAAGCAGACATATAGGAAAAACTATATGTAACATGTTTGTTTTCTTCATCTTTGCATTTATTTGATATATAATGGGCTCTTTTGTTTCACATGATTATGTAATTCTTTTTATTTTCTTGTATGAAAAAAATGCAAAAGTGGCCACTTTCAAGAGTAAATCATATAAGCCTCATATGATGCACAATGCATAAAACATAAACTGAAGGTGATGGAACTTCATAAGTTTTTTCTATTCCTTTTCCATATGGGTCCCCACTCTCATTGCCACAAAAGGCCAGCTACACTGAAATATGTCAGACAGCAGCTCATTTAAAACTTTAGATGTGCCAGGCCATGATGTTTTTGTAAAACCTAACTATGTGCTTTTGTTGCTAAAACATGAGGAAACAGACCTGTGTTTTACCTGCATTGTAAATTATTTTCTGAGATAAAGAGGCCTGCAAGGTGACATGCTGTACAGACTGTCAAAAGAAATTATATCAGCTGTGTGTCATATTTTGATGTATTAGGTCCACAAAGCGGCCATATTTGACAAGTTGAGATGAGAATGTGTTGTCTTGCACTTTTTATACTACAGTAATTGTCCGGAGCGTCACAGAATGCAGCCACCTGGTGAATCTCATGTCAGTGAGTGTGCATCTGTGCGTTGGTGTCTGATGGGCCAGTGATCAAGCGTTGGTGAGTGATGAGCCAGGTGTTGGTGTTTCTGTGCACGGGACGAGTGAAATATTCTTTTGATATGTGATCAGTTTTCCATTTGTACTGGGCGAAAAACGTCCTCGCTCAAACTCTAAACCTGAAAATGGGCCTCACAGAGATACAAGTACAAAAGCAAACACACAACCCTTAGACAAGGAAAAGTGTGCAGGGCAATCCAGAGCTTGACCTTGGAGTTTCCCAGGAGCAAGACAGAGCCCAAGAGAAGATTAGAGGCAGTTTAATAAACTCTATTAAGACTCTGCTGATTGGCAGTCATGTTGCTACTCTGTCCATCTTTAAAGTGGTGCTCAGCTTTCATCTGGCCCAGGCACAGTCCCGTCCCGCAGACCTCTCTTCTCCCTCCTACCTGTCAATCACCTCCGGCTCTGGTCGCGGCTCCAGCTGTCTGACCCTCCACTGCCTCAGCTTACCCATCACCTCGCCTCAGGCAGCAAAACCAATTAGTGTCTGATAGTAAAGCAGAGACCTGCTCCCTAAACTTCTCAGCTCTGTTTTTATTTCCTCCTCTCTGTGTAATTGACAATCTCCACACTGACCCAAAATTGAACCTCAGGGATTAATAAAGTATATAAAATTTTACAATAATGTTTTTGTGCTTCACTGTTCATGGAAAGTGAAAAATAATTTTCCAGTTAATGTTATCAAAATTCTGTTTTGTCTTTCTGTGCATTTGAGGTATTTTGATATTTACTGACTACATTTTCAGGGCCTGGATGTATTAACATGACAAATCGTTTTTTCCAGCCCTCTAAATGGAGATGAAACCAAATAATAATGGTCCTTTTGAATCTGTTTGTTTTCTTCATCGGCATTTATTTGTGTCAAAATGGGCTCTTTTGTTTCCTGATGAGTCACTGTGTGGTTTTGCATTTGGCTGACAGAACAAAATGAGCTGCTGCGATTGTTTCCTTTGGACAAAACCCAACACAGCGAGTAACAAAACAAAAACACCATCCTCTAATGTTTCTGTCTGAATCATCTCATCAAAAGTTCCCACTCCTATTATCGTTACAGAAGCCAGCAATTAAGGCCAATCTCACTGCTTTGTGGGAACATTTAAATTTCAAAAGGCTGAGTGGAAGTTTTGCTCACCTGCACTGATAACTTTGTTTTTCCTCTCTCTGTCTGACTGACAGCTGAGCGGCTTCAGGAGAAGATAGATGGTCGTTGCTCTGAGATAAAGAGGCCTGGAGGTCATTCAGACTGTCTGGAAGTAAATTATATCAGCTGTGGTGTCTATATCATCTAGACAACACCATAGTGATGAGTGGTAAGGAAAGGTTCATGGTTATAGTGTGTGATAATGGTGCGATAATTCAGTGCAGGAGGTGAGAGGTCAGGCTCAGTACAAAGCAGAGACTCTGCGGTTGAAGGGACTGAATATCAAGCTGAATGGCACTTTCACACAGGTCAGATTCTTGACTCAGTTCATGAACATCCTGCTCATGACAACAGGTTAAAAGGATAAATCAGGAAGTTTAAAAAAACTAATTTCGAGCACAGGGAGACGTCCAGGTGCTACAAATTGTTGCCGCTGGATTGAATTACAGCTGAAATACATGAGAAGGGATGCGGCGTGACACATCTGCAGCACTGTGGCCACAGCAGAATGTAACATCATAAATCAACTAAAACTTTTCCATCTGTACAATAATGTCACAAAGTGCCATAATTTACTATAATTTAATCTATGCTGTCTCGGCAGTTCACCTCCTGGGCACTGCCGAGGTGCCCCTGAGCAAGGCACTGAACCCCCCAACCGCTTGGAGTGCCTGTCATGGGCAGCCCCCTCACTCTGACATCTCTCCACTTAGTGCATGTATATGTCCTGTTTGTGCGTGTGTGTGTGTTCGGAAAAATTGAATTTCCCCTCAGGGATTAATAAAGTATATAAAGTTTTAAAAAATTAAATTAAATATCAATCCAACCCAGTCTCATTGTGAAGTCGGCAAAAACCAGAGTTTGGTCAGTGACAAACAAAAAGACGTCCTTTCTGTCAGCAAGATACGCAGCCGGTTGCCATTAGGGGTTATGGGGGCACAGAGCGGAGCGGACCGGGTGAAAATTTCCACTCCTCACTCGCAGACCTGTCACTTTGCGCCGCTCGTCCGCTCCGCTCGGTTCTGTGCATTCTTCGCTCCTGTAATCTTCTATTCACAAATAAAACATGAGCTTGGTAGATTCTCCGGGGAAGCCCTCCTACCTCTCCCCGCAGTTAGGGACCGTTCTCCAAGGTACCGCTGCTTCTCTTCTCAGTTTCTTTTCTGAAGTACACAGTAAACTCCATAGTTTTGAAAGAAAATATTGCGCAGGTGCAAAGATGCATTCTGGATGGGGCATGAGTGACAGGAGCGAAATTGGATAAGGCTCTGCTCCACCGTTTAAAAAAAATAGCCACAACTAGGGCAGACGGGAGGGGTAGATGGTCCAACAACCGCAGACTCTCTAGACCCAACCACATGCGTGTGTTGGCCAAACATAATCGTGTGCAATTGTCGTTGAAGGTAAAAAACATCAGTTGGTGGTGTTGTACCAACATAGTGCTTTTATTTTGAAAGAGACTGTATCAAACTGTACATTTCCTGTGAAAACAGAAGTGTATTTTGAAAACAGACAATGCATGTAACAGGCTGAAGTTGACACGGCATCCCAGAACGTCAACAACCAACACACCCAGGGTACCTTGGACGCCATATGTGGACGTGGAAAGTCCATGACCAAACGTGGACATGTGACGAGGTCACAGTGAGGATGAGTTGCAAAAATTGTATCAGTGCATTTTGGCTTTGCTGCTTATGATCACTTGACATTAACCATTGTTACTCCATTTCACTCATGTTGGGAACCGCTATGCAAAATAAACTTCACATCGTGGCCACAATAAGTGCCTGCTGTTGGATCATAAAGGCCGGGGTACGTACTTACATGCAGCAGGGACTACAGTAGGATTTCCAACATGTTTTCCAGCAGTTTCAGTTTTTTATAGGTCCATCAACAGAAATGGTCTGACAACATGGCAGAGAAGTATGTGGCGGACAGATAAACAAAAGATGTTACTCCTTCAGGCTGTGACAACTCCACCAACAGAACCTGATACCTGTGTCTGAAAATATGACAGCTTTGCTTCTTTTTGTTTCTCTTTAGAGAAGAGCACAGTGACAGTGAAGTTGTTTGAGGATTTGAATAAATAAAGCGTGAGGGAAGCCTCATCATGGTCTGTGGGTCATCACTAAACAGGAAGTGAGTGGCAGCCAATGGAGCCTGATGACAGGGTGCAGGCAACATCTTATAAAGAGTAATGTACTGTATGTCTCTGTGTCAGACTGGTTGAAATGTTTCACCTTTACATCACTGGCTGGCTGCACCGTTGCTGCTCCCACTCTGCGGTCACCTGATAGTTTGTAAGTGACAGAGTGGTCTACAGAAGGTTCATTATTGCACTCTCATTGCTTTGCTGTGACATTATGTACATACATTTAAATGGGAGGCTGACGATCACTGTTGTCTGCCTGTTTTTCAATGCTTGATTCTTTCTTTCCATGTTCTGGAAGCAAGGCCACCAAATCCTCTTTACACTGGAAAACTTTAAATTAAGTCTTCAATCAAGGCACCCATTCAGAATAGCTGTGTGATCCATTTAAATTGCTAGGAGCGGTGAGACTCAAGATGATGTTGTAAAATGTCTGAACTTCCTGTTTAAATTGGCGGTACGTGTCCCCGTTTGCACCATTTAAAAAGCAGACGTTGCTACTGCAGACAGTTTGCTTTCACCTCGAACGTAGTAAGCCTTTATTATTAGCAACACTGCTAGCTACTTTCACCAACACCAACTGATAAAACACATACGACATTCCACACACAGCAACACATCATAAAGCATTCCCATAATGCATTACAGTGTGTACGAGTCATTAAAATGAGACTCAATTTTGACTCAACTTTTGCTAAACAGTAAAAATAAGAGTAAAGAGCAGAGCCACTCATGGTAAACGAAGGGCGCAGCCATCTTTGCTTTTGTCAGTCTTTCGGAACTCGTAGTCCTCTGAGTTCATACAAGACCGCTACTGGTAGAACCGCCTCAAAGAGGCGTGTCATGACGTATCGCTGCGTAATTTTGCACAGCTTCCCATCTTTTCTACTGTCTTACTAGTGGTAAGATCTATATGGAACAGCCCATAATAAAAAGGTCCAGTGTGTCAGATTTCAGTAATCCTCTCCTGTAATGACATCTATGTTTAAATCCCGTGACAGTTTCTTTATCAGTCACTGTCCTGTGACATTTATATAAATTTGCAACCGCAAAAAAGTCACCGTCCTTCTGCCTGCTCTAAGATAAAAAAAAAAAAAGAACACACGTCGTCTCATTTTAAGAAGCATTTCCATTTTGTTTTCTTCAAATATTACTTTATAATTCTCGTTATTTTTTATTATACTACTTGTCTGGGCTCCTAGTTGATACTTCAAAGTTGTTTCATGTCATATACATCTTTCAGTCTCCCTGCTGGAAGCCTGCCTACAGCTTTGGTTTTGTTCATTGCTGCCATTCATGTCGTGTTATATATGCTGCTCTGTGGCCCTGAACATCAGAGTTGTCTTCACAAGTCTTGATTATAAAATTGTGTGATCTGTGCTCAGTGTTTCAGGTCTGCATTTTCTGAGCCTCTTTTAGGAAGTCAAGTCAAGTCAAGTCAAGTCAACTTTATTTATAGAGCACATTTTAAAAACAACAATCGTTGATCAATGTGCTTTACAATGGACAATTATGCACAACCAAGAAAAATAATCAACCAGACAGAGTTCGCCTTGAGCAAATTCAATGAAAAAGATGAATATCAAACAAAATGTTCTCATGATCAATCACCAAAAGCTAAGGCAAAGAGATGGGTTTTTAGCCGGGCTTTGAATATATTTATAGAGGGTGAGGATCTAACTGTTTGTGGCAGGCTGTTCCACAGTTTCAGACCAACAACTGAAAAAGCTCTGTCACCTCTGGTTTTAACTTTGTAAGTGGGATAGAAAGCAATGATTTGTCAGTGGATCTGAGGGGACGAGAGGTGGAATAGGGAGTGAGGAGTTCTGAAATATAATCTGGTGCTGGTCCATGCAGTGCTTTGAAAACAAACAAGAGTCTTAAAATTAATCCTACACTTTACTGGTAACCAGTGAAGTGACAACACAGAGGAAATGTGATCACTTCTCCTGGTACCAGTAATGAGTCTTGCTGCTGCATTCTGAACGAGCTGCAAGCGTGACAGAGCTGACTGGTTGATGCCGATGTAAAGGGAATTACAATTATCTAATCAGGAGGAGATGAAAGCATGAACCAGAATTTCTAAATCTTTTATGGACAGAAGTGACCATGACAACTGAGTTGATCTGTTTATCAAATTTAAAGCCAGAGTCAAAGATGACACAAAGATTCTTTACATCGGATTTTAAATGGGAAAACAGAGGGTGGAGAGCACTGGTAACAGAGGCAGAAATGTCTGTGAGGCCAAAGATGAGGACCTCAGTTTTGTCATGGTTCAGCTGGTGAAAGCTTCGTGCCATCCAAGATTTTATGTCATTAATACAGAATAGTAGTGAATTTATGCTGCAAGGATCTGATGGTTTCAAAAGGGAGGTACAACTGGGAATCATCTGCATAACAATGATAAGATATATTGTATTTCCTTAGTATAGAGCCTAATGGAAGCATTCATTCATTCATTCATTTTCTAACCGCTTCATCCTCTTGAGGGTCGCGGGGGGTTGGAGCCTATCCCAGCTGACACTGGGTGAGAGGCAGGGTTCACCCTGGACAGGTCGCCAGACTATCACAGGGCTGACACATAGAGACAGACAACCATTCACACTCACATTCACACCTACGGACAATTTAGAGTTATCAATTAACCTGCATGTCTTTGGACTGTGGGAGGAAGCCGGAGTGCCCGGAGAGAACCCATGCTGACACGGGGAGAACATGCAAACTCCACACAGAAGGGCCCGGGATCGAACCGGCAACCCTCTTGCTGTGAGGCGACAGTGCTAACCACCACACCACCGTGCCGCCCTAATGGAAGCATGTATAATGAAAATAAAATTGGGCCTAAAATGGTGCCTGGGGGAACACCATAGGAGATGGGAGCAGAGGAGGAGTACACATTACCAATTTGGACAGAGGCTGAGCGGCTTTGGAGGTAGAAAGCAAACCATTGAAGAGCCAGTCCCTGAAACATCCCTCTGGAGTATCAAACATTAAAAGGTATAAAGCAGCCTGAAAATGAGACAGACAGAGAGAGAAGGAAATTAACATTAAGAATACAGTCTGAATTTTTGTTGTAGATCAAAAAGGTAGAGATGAGAAGCACACACACCCCAAAGTGAACGAGGGTTTGCAGCATGTCCTCAGCAGCGAAACAAAATGCAGGCAATTTCAAGAGAATCAGGTGGCTGAATCACCACCGGGGAATCTCTCTGTGGTGAACTGAAAACAAAGAGGAAGGAACGATGGAGAGAAGAGGCAGACAGACGGTGACAGAGAGAGAGGGAGATCAGAGTTGTCAAGGTAGACAAAGGAAAAGAAGAACAAACAAATGTTTCTTCTTTCACCTTTACTGTCTGTCTCTGTCCTTCTCATCACAGCTCCCTTTCTTCTGAGATCATGAAAACGCTGATGCTTCTTTCAAAAGGTGCCAAAAATATATTCTGCTGTTTCAACCTGAGCTCATCGTTAGATTTCTGATGTCTGAAGGACTTAGGGTCAAAATATGAAACATTTCTATGTAGGATCACATTTATTCTTTTGGTTGTTTTGATTCATTTGTAATGTGTGTCAGTGAGATAAGTGTTCATCTCTTCTACTGGCTCTCCTTCCTTCTGTCAGCTCTGTCTATCTTCATACTGCCTCTCATTCATTCTTCAGCCTGCAGGATGATCAGCACAGTCTTTCAGATGCATCATAACATTTCCAAAATGATGTACCAGAGATTACATGTATATGAGCGGAGTTTCTCATCAGAAGGTGGAGGTGATGATGGATAGCGTCACAACAAAAAGCGAGACATTTTATAGAGGAGTTCAGGAAACTTTCAGTCCTGTTGGTAACAACAAAATGTTTTTTTTAACAACAAGGAGTCGAGACACTTCCAGCAGTGTTCATAGTGATGAAAACAGGTAGTTTGGGACATGTCAAGCCGTGTTTGTAGCAACAAAATCAGTAATTTTTTGTCATGACAGTTGTTGTTGTTGTTTGCAGAGACATAAGTGGGTATATTTTAACACATGTTCAGGACACTAAAGCATGTTTGTAGCATCAGAGTCTGTTTAATGAGACAGATATTTCCAGGCATGTTTGTAGTGACAGACATTTTTCTTCGTTATTTAAGAAGAGGTATCAACATTTCCAGCCGTGCTTGCAGAGACAAAAGTGGGTATATTTTATGAAAAGTATGAATTATTCCTGGTGTTTAACAAGAGTGCATTTTATAGCAACCAAACCAGGTATATTTAGTCAAAACATGGTTTTCTTAACCTTAGCCAAGTGGTGTCATTTTTACTTTCCATGGTCCATGATCAAATGTCGACATGTGACAAGGTCGGAGTGAGAATATGTTGTTTGGTTAGACTCTTTGATGCAGTTTGGTTGATAGTTAGACAACTTTATTACTTAACTATTAACAGGAATGTAAACTAAATTGTTGAAGCTAAACACAGAGCCGGATTGGCGAGTTGATCCGAGGTGCCCAATTTTCCACCTCGTAGGGTAGACATATTGATGGAACCCTTTTAGTTTAAACAGACCGAGGCGGCCTTCTGCAATGGGAGGAGCTGTTGATGACTTGTGGGAGGAGCTGTTGATGACTTGTGGGGGGGGGCTGTTGAAGTCTTGTGGGAGGAGCTGTTGATGACTTGTGGGAGGGGCTGTTGATGACTTGTGGGAGGAGCTGTTGAAGTCTTGTGGGAGGAGCTGTTGATGACTTGTGGGAGGGGCTGTTGATGACTTGTGGGAGGAGCTGTTGATGACTTGTGGGAGGGGCTGTTGATGACGCCGCACGTGCGAGCACTGGCGGTGGATAAACAGGAAACAGCTGATAGCAGGAATTAGCGAGCAGCTAGTAGCAAGAGGGAAACAAACCTGACAGACACTGTAAAGATGAGCAACTGGGGAGACAAGGAATTGCGCGCCCTCCTTGTCCTCGCAAACGAAGAGGCCATTAACCGTCAGATGACGGGGACGGTGAAGAACGGGCCGACTTATGAGAGAATCGCCGAAGGACTGACCAGCCGCGGCTTCCCTCCCACGTCACTGTTTACGTCACACGCTGAGCTACACGTTTTGTTACTTGCTCACGCCCCCCATTGCCCCGAAAAAGGCACATTCTGTATAAACAAAAGTAGGTAGGCGGCATTTTGCTGCACTCCCCGATTTTGTTTTTATACTGCCAATGCTGAAAAAACACTGATTGGGCTTTCCTGCAGATTTGCACACCTCCTATCTAAAAGGGCTGATGTGTCAGCCCTGTGATAGTCTGGTGACCTGTCCAGGCTGAACCTTGCCTCTCGCCTAGTGTCAGCTGGGAAAGGCTCCAGCCCCCCGTGACCCTCAAGAGGATAAGCAGTTACGGAAATGAATGAATGATTAGCATATCAATTTAAACATTTTTATTGTCTCCAGGTGTTTCCTCATTTCTGCCACTGTCATAATTGAACATACAAGCAGATCAGCTGGTAGATTTACTGATACAATTTATTTACTGTGAAAGTAAATATGTGACAACACAATGATCACAGTAAGTCAAAACAACAACAACAACAACAACAACAACAACAACAACAACAACAACAACAACACTGTTACCAGCTTCATGTGGCCCTCAGCGTAGTATTTTGGAAGGATAATGAGGCCGGTTGCTTGACTTCCTTTTGAGACGTGTACTTTATAACTGTTTAGAAGGATGAGTTGAATCTCTATTTATTCCTCTTGCACTTGTGGAAAACCAGTATTCTGGTACAGAGCAGATGTGCAGCATTACATTCATGTACCTTTGTGTAGAAGTAAGCATGCAGTAGTTTTTTCAGTTTTTCAAACTTCAGAATTCAAAGATGTCCTGGGAACGAGATAAAATGAAATTAAGTGTGTGTGCGCATGTGTCTATTTATATGAATGTTGCCAGTGTGTGTTCAGATAACATGTTTGTGTGAGTGTGTAGCACAAGCAGACACACGCTGCAAAGGGCTTAAACAGTTATGGCTCATACTGTAGACAAGCGTCACACAGAGAGGAAGCAGTGTGTTTCCCCAGAGCCTCACTACCACCACATTACTCCAAACTAATCAGCCGTTCACTTACTCATATCCCCACTGGAGGAACAGCTCTCAGATGATTAATGGGATTAATGGGATGTTGCGGTTGCGGTGATGTCTTTACAAAGGACGAGATGCAAATCAGTGGAAGAGAAAGAGGACCAGTGATCAACTCATCACCATCAATTACAGTCATTCACCTCAGTTAGCCTGTCATACCTGACACGGACAAACTGAGAACAGAAAGTGTTTGCATAGGTACAGATTAGAGATGGTATGTTGGCTCAGGAGATGGTGGTGGTGTTCTTTCACCCACATTTGATGTGTGTGGTTCAGTGTAATGAGCTCACTCAAAGTTAAATTCAATCAGATTACAATTAATAGGTTCATGTTAATTATCCAAGGCTTCAACTTCGTTCCAAATTCGCTGTTGATGTGGCTGACATGTGGACTTGTTTTCTCAGACTTGGGAGGGAAATCTGCATAAAAATGTGAGATTTTCTTCTGTTGGAAATTGCACTGATTTGTTCACAAAAAGTATTTCAAAAAAGTGATGCTGGTGCTGCGTCGGACCATCGTGGTGAAAGGCGAAGCTTTCAATATACTCCATCTATGTCCCAACCCTCACCTATGGTCATGAGCTCTGGGTAGTGACTGAAAGAATGAGCCCAGACACCTCTCCACTGGGTGCCTGGTCAGTTGAGGTGGTTCGGGCATCTGATCAGGATCCTCCTGGACGCCTCCTGTTGGAGGTGTTCTGGGCACATCCTTCTGGCAGGAGGCCCCAGGGGCAGACCCAGAACACACTGAGGGATTACATATCCCATCTGGTCTGGGAATGCCTTGGGGTCCTCCAGGAGGAGCTGAGAGGGATTGTCCGAGGTGTCTTGCTTGGCCTGCTGCCCCAGCAAGCCGGCCCTGGATATGTGGATGAAAATGGATGGATGGAATGTTTGGCTCAAACATCGATCCAAAATAGTCCATCCCAAGTTTGAAAGAGAGACTGAATAAGTGAAACCAACCCATCCTCACTGTGACCTCGTCACATGTCCACGTTTGGTCATGGACTTTCCACGTCCACATATGGCGTCCAAGGTACCCTGGGTGTGTTGGTTGTTGACGTTCTGGGACGCCATTTGTCTGTTTTCAAAATACACTTCTGTTTTCACAGGAAATGTACAGTTTGATACAGTCTCTTTCAAAATAAAAGCACTACGTCGGTACAACACCACCAACTGATGTTTTTTGCCTTCAACACGTGCAGTTAGGTTCAGGCGACAAAATAATCTTATGGCAGGTGAACACCGCTCTCCCAGGTGAAGGTTGGTGTTTGTTGGACCCGTCCACCACCCCTCCCACCTGCTCTACTGACTTTCATCACCTTAACTTTAGTTTGTGTGCCGCTGTGTTTCCCGACACTGCCGTATGCCACTAAAAAACAACAACAACAACAACAACAACAACAACAACAACAACAACAACTAACGGCAACCAGCTGTGTATCATCCTAATGAAAAAGGACAGCTTTTTTTGTTGTTGTCTGATGCTGCAAGTCTTTGCCCAAGCCCTGGGGTCCGTTTCACAAAGCCAGTTTAGTGAAAACTCAGAGTCTGTTAACCCTGAAATGAGGGAAACTCTGAGTTTTCCGTTTCAGAAAGGGAGGTAACTCAAACCAGAGAAAGAGGGATAACTCTAGCCTGTTTCAGAGAGAGAGGTAACTTAAGCTCTCGGTCAGTTACCATAGTAACAGACTCTATGAACCTAACCTGGTCGGGACCAGGTTTTTCTCAATGAACCTCGAGTTTCTCTCTGTCTCCGCCCTCTTTCAGAGCCACACACTCCATTTGATTTCCTCATTCATTCAGTCAGCAGGCGAGTTTGGGCGTAGCCTAGTTCTGCCGTCTGTCATTTAAAAAAATCAGTAGTATATAGGGACCAGCTTTGCGCGTGCACGCGTACACGTGAAATGCGCGTGCGTCCGTGCACGCGAACCGTGCGTGCGCGTTATGAATTATGGATTATGAATTATTATGAATATTAATCTCCTCCCCCCCCCCCACTCCCCTCCCCCACATCCGTCATATGAAATCCTGCTCTCATTGGTTAAACATAGCGCCTCCTTCTGCGGGTGGTTTCTAATGAAACCGTAGCTATTGGCTAATCAAAAGCCCCTCCTTGAGGGCGGATTATGAATAATAATCCCCTCCCCCACTCACACACACCCCACTCAGGGGGGTGTGTGTGAGGGTTTCTCACAATCAGGGTTTTGTGATGTGTGCCGTGTTTGCTTATTGTTTTACCCAAATGTATAAAAATCCCTGTGAAACAAGCAGAGGACACCTTTTTTAAAAAAGGCTAGGTTGCGTGAAACACAGCGGACCCTTTTCTACAGCTTTACTGCGGACAATGGCTTCAATTAACGGTAAGCGTGCCTAAACTATATTGGATAACATTGCTCTCTAGATACTTATTTTTTCTCAGAAAAAAACATTTTAAAAACAACAACCACAAAAAAAAAAAAAAAAGTGTTTCTCATTAGGTGCAGCTGCTGACGATTCCGGAGTTGAAAACCGTGCCCCTGCACCCCGCCGCAGCAGCCGTAAGTTAAAATAACATTTCGTCGTGTGTGTGTGCGTGTGCGTGTTTACTTATTTTCATTACTGTTATTAAATTCTAAACCTAATGAATGTATTTTCGTTTTAAATCTTGACCTAATGAATGTATTTTATTATTATTATTTTAAAGAGTGTGTTACTAGGCTAAATAATGGTATTACTTTCCAGCTGCAGCACAAAGACGCTCACTTTCGTTGAAAAGGCGCAGAACAGACCCTCCAGCCTCTGCTGCTAGAGATTTTATACCGTAAGACTGTTTTATTTTTTTATATTTTATTTATCATTAATGGGGGAATGCTTGCGGCATCATTGCAAACATCTGTTTTACCTCCTCTTTCTCCACAGTGCACAGCGCAGGCCACTGAGACCCCTCCATCAGTTTTCTAGCGGGTTTAACACGTAAGACACAATGTTTTAACGCTACTCTATATGAATATTATGTTAATATGTGTCGGATACAGAATACTGCTAACATATCGTTTTGTTTGTTTGTTTGTTTTTTTTCCATAACAGTGCCTGGGCGATTCACCAGGACTACCCAGCTGAAAATTTCCAGAGGGTTACACTGTCAGGACAAGGATTTCTCACGTAAGACATGTCGTTATATTATAATAATAATAATAATAATAATAATAATAATAATAATAATAATTATAATAATAATAATAATAATAATAATAATAATAGCAGCCTAATAATGATAATAATATTAATAATAATGATAACGTTAATGTTGTATTTTTTTTAATAAACAGTGCTCAACCGCCTGAGCTGACGGCCACGCAAGAAACAAGCGCTGCGGTAGCTGCGTTACTGGTTGTCCAGGGATTATCTGGGGGTGAAGCGTGGAGCGCACAAGGATCGGGCGGTGTAGAACCGGCTCCAACGGCTGTTGAGGAGTGCTTCAACGACACATTCGAGGAGGTCGGGGAGTCTGTGAACTCGTTTCCTAACGGTCGAGAGGAAGTCGGCGGAACAGCGGACGCCCAGCAGCGTGAGAGGGCATCGATCAGTGAGGAACACGGGCCATCTCCTCCTCCTCCTCTTCCTCCTCCTCCTCCTCCTCCGCACCGGCGGCTATTTCACGAGGGAATATCTACAGAGGCTTTGTGGAGCCAGCAGGAGTCGCTCTTCCCACCACAGGACACCAGCCTACAGCATCAGCACGAAGTAAGCAAAGATCTGTTTTCTACGAGTACACCTGTGAAGGCTGGCGTTGCTGATACTGGTGCTGCTTCTGCTCCCGCAGCGGGGAGAGGTGTGTGTGTGTGTGTGTGGGGAATCTCCCCACAATCCCCACATTATTAAGAGGTGATGACTATATTCCAGATTTCGATGATCTGTTAGACAGTACTGGTGATTACAGACACAGTAACTTACCCAATTTACTGACATTATCACCTGTACCCGCTTCATATCCTCCCCCTCCCAGTGTTTTTGCTGACGTTGTTGTTGAAAATGGTGAGGAGGAGAGCATAGTTTTTGTTGATGCACATCCAGGCCACCCCTCCAGCCCGCCTCAGCCTATCCCTTTTCCCCTGCCTCCTCCAGTAGGTGTTGTTGTTGATGTTGATGAGAGTGTAGTGTTTGTTGATGCGTATCCAAGCCATCCCTCCAGCCCTCCCCGGCCTATCCCTCACCCCCTGCCTCATCCAGTAGGTGTAGGTGTAGTTGTTGATGCTGGTGGAGAGTGTATTGAACCATACGTCCCCGCCCTCCATCCCGCCTCCACCTAGCCCTCCTCAGCCTATTACCGACCCTGTCTCACCCTCTGATTCTCCCACCCCAGTGGCTGCTCTAGCAAGAGAGAACGTTTTGCGCAAAACCAGGTGCAGGCAGCAGGCTAGGTTAATCAAGCGCGAACAGCGTCAGAAAAGATTGCCGAGACGCGATACCTCCTCCTGGCAAGCGAGCGGCGAAACCTGATTAGGAACAGTAAAACTAACGAGCGACGCTACAGAGCCCTTAATACACAGGTACAGGTGCTTAAACAGAGCGTCGGCACCTTAATTGAATTACAGCACACAATCACAACATCAATAAATAACCTAGTAGACGCACTGTATAGAAAAACAGGAGCACATTGTAAGTAGACGTAGATAATGGCACCACCAAGGAAAATGTTAAAAACGAATGAGCACCCGGGTCGGGATGCTCGTTATGACACAGATGATAAAAGCACACATTTTACTGATAATGTCGATTCGTCCCAGTGCACTACAGAGGGGCGGCGTGCTTTGACAGGTACAGTTAGGGAACGTTTTAACACACCCTCTGGACCAGATGTACTGGCTAGCCACAGCAGTGTTATGCGCTGGTCCAGATACATTATAAAAAGAATGCGGGGGATAGAGAAGAGAACAGCACTGTTTAAGAGACAGAATTTTATCCTCATCATCATCATCATCACCATCACACGCTTGTGGTTCAGGTTCTGGTGTTGCTGCTACTCCCGCTACATCTAATGCTGAAATCAGGGTTAATAATAATAACAATAGTGACAATGATAATAACAATGATGATAAAATAGCCTCACCATGCCGCTGCTGTCAGTTCTGGGACTGTGAGTGTCTCTGGTGTGAATGTGAGTGATCGCGGGGTCTCTGCTGAACATGCTGCTGCTGTTGGTTCTGTGAGTAACTCTATGGTCTGTCAACACGGCGCAGGAAATCCGGTAGAAGGAACACCTGCTGTTCCATCTACCAGTACAGGCGTTGCACAGTTGCGTGTCCGTGACATACCTAGATTCAACGCTGCCGAATTTCGCCAGAGGGTCGATTTCAGAGACGTTAGTCTTGATAACATCACCCAGGCAATTGACAGTGTTAGAGAGAGGTTGTCAGGCGTGATTGGTGCAGCCTTAGAGGACTCTCCTGCAGGTAGTGTATTAAATGTGGTTTTGAGAGGACCATCTCTAGCCAGCGATGTGCAAGCTGTTTTAAGCTCTGACAATGCATATAACGCTGACGAGTTTTTGGAGGTGATCTCTCAAGTTGTGCAGAGTAATGACACGTCGCTGACAGATGATGATCTGGAGTTTGTTGTGACCGTGGCACGTGGTAGTAGTGGTGGTGGTTCTAGACTGAGGCTAGGAAGCGTCCTTATGATGAAATTTTATCTAAGAAGGGAAGGCACCTGTATAACCCTGAAAACGACGGGTCTCAGAACAGTCTTTGTTTCTCTCTTTGTCTCGCCCATTTTGTTAATGAAAGCTTGTCTGCCACTGATAAAATGCAGTATGCTAAACAACTGCACAGCGCCATAGGATTTGATGAAACCCACAAGGTGTCGCTCTGTGATATCACAAAATTTGAAAATCACTTAAACCTAAAAATCGTAGTATTCCACCATGGTTCAGGGCGTAAACACCTACAGTGTTACAAAACCCATGACGCTGTACACGCCAGCACTGTGTGGATGTACCTGCACAATGACCATTATTACCTGATTGTAAATAAAACCGGTTTCTTTGGCGGGACCTATGTGTGTGACTACTGTTACGGTTCATACACAGAACCGTTTAAGCACGTTTGTAAATACATCTGCAATGTTTGTTATACACAGTGTCACATGCACACAGGGGCCACTGTAAAATGTACAGAGTGTAAACGAATCTGCAAGTCCAGACACTGCTATAATCAGCATAAACACCCTCACTCTAAACACGACGCAGCGCTGTGTGACAACGTGAAATATTGTGAAGAGTGTGGTAAAACCTACAAGGCGGCAAGAACGCAGCATAAATGCACACCACCAAGTGTACACACTGCGGTGAGGCCCTAAATGAGAGCGATGCGGTACACCAGTGTTTTATCCAGCCGCTGAAAAATCAAACCCCACACACAAAATACATATTTTTTGATTTTGAGACACGTTATCACGAGGGCAAGCACGAAGCAAACTTTGTGTGCGCTATGGACACAGAGGGAAACAAATTTTGTTTCAACACCCTGAAATGCGTTGACACGTTTGTTAAACGGTACCGGCAGCCAAAATATAAGGGGTACACATTTATTGCACACAACGCCTCTGGGTTTGATAATTACATACTGCTGGAATATTTTGTGCAACAGGGGATCCCTCCCACAGTAACCATGCGTGGCAGTAGGGTCATCCTGATGTATGACAAGGCGTTCCAGCAATGCTGGATCGATTCTTTCAGCTTTCTACCCATGCGTTTATCCAGGACACCGGCTGCCATGGGTTTTGAGGACATGGAGAAGGGGTATTTTCCGCACAAGTTCAACACCAAGGCGAACGAGTACTATGTGGGCAAATACCCCGACCCCTCGTATGACGGGTACAACACCATGTCTGACAGCGACAAGCATAGGTTCATGATGTGGTATGACACCGTCCGTGAGAAAACCTTTGATTTCCAGACAGAAATTCGCCACTACTGTGTTAATGATGTAGAAGTGCTTCGCAAGGCCTGTCTAATTTATCGTGAGACATTTATCAGGTGCGCAGACCTCGACCCGTTCGACACTGGCGTCGAGTTGCATGGGAGTTTTCAAAACGCGTTTTCTACCCAAAGACACCCTCGCCCTCACGTATGAAGGCGCATACACACGGCAGAATAAAACCTATTCTGAGGTGTCTATGCAGTGGCTGGAATACGTGGCCAGGGTAGAAGGCTCCGAGATTAGACACGCTTTGAACCGCGGTGAGCAACAATTTGGGCAGTTTTTTGTGGATGGGTATAACAAGGCCACAAACACATGCTACGAGTTTGCGGGATGCTTTTTTCACGGCTGTGTCAAGTGTTGTGTCCAGACCGAAGTGAATCCTGTCACCAAAAAACCCTATGGCAGTCTGTACCACTCATTCTGTGAAAAAATATCAGCGTTGAAAAGTGTGCATGGTCTGCGTGTGGTGGTGATGTGGGAATGTGAGTGGGAGGCGCTAAAACGTTCAGACCCATCTGTTCAGGTGCACCTCAACACTTACAGGCCCAAAGAACGCCTCGACCCACGACAAGCCCTTTTTGGAGGGCATACAAACGCCATCAAGATGTACCACAAGGCTGATAACGCAGATGAGAAAATCAGATACTACGATTTCACAAGCCTGTATCCTACTGTACAGTCAAAAAAACAAGACCCGGTTGGACACCCTCAAATTATCCACCGAGATTTTGGTCCGGTAGAAAATTATTTCGGGTTTGTAAAGTGTACCGTGCTTCCTCCCAGAGGTCTGTACCACCCCGTACTGCCCTACAGGTGTCACAAAAGGCTCATGTTTCCGTTGTGTGGCAGGTGTGCTGAGGAGTTAAACCAGACCAGTGTCTGCGCGCATACTGACGCCGAGCGACAGCTGTCAGGTGTGTGGGTCTCATTTGAACTTCAGAAAGCTGTCGAGAAGGGGTACCTGATTGTCTGCATTGATGAAGTGTGGCATTTCCCAAACAAGACAGACACCTTGTTCAAGGAATATGTCAAGACGTTTTTGAAGTGTAAGTAGGAGGCATCAGGCTACCCCGGCATGTCATTACTCTTGCAGAGAAAGCCCAGTACATACGCGACTACCATGAAAAGGAGGGGATTTTACTCGATGCTGACAAAATCTGTGTCAACAAGGCGGTCAGGAATTGTAACAAGCTTCTCCTGAACTCATTGTGGGGCAGATTCAGCATGGAGTAACATGCCCTCCTGCGAGTTAATTACAGAACCGGAGAGATTCACGCAGCTCATGTTCAGCGACCATTATGGCGTCGTCAGTTTGGGTTTATATCCGATGGCGTGGCCATTGTCCAGTGGTGTCACGCAGATGGTAAGGCGTCCAGAGTGAATGATGTGAATGTGTTCATAGGGGCTATGACCACCGCCTATGCTAGGCTGATGCTGTATGACTTGTTGGACAGGCTACAGGAGCGTGTGCTGTACTGTGACACGGACAGCGTCATTTTCACGTCCGGCCCAGGTGATTGGGTTCCCCCTCTAGGCTCATACTTGGGTGACTTAACCGATGAGATCAATGACGGTGATGTGTGCGGGCTCCCAGAGGAAGATTATATCACAGAGTTTGTGTCTGGGGGTCCAAAGTGTTACGCATACTGCACAAAACTTGGTAAAACGCAGGTCAAGTGCAAGTGTGGAACACTTAACGCAAAAAATGCAGCAGTGCTCACCCACGAGTCGCTTAAGGGGTTGGTCCAGTCCTTTGTGACCAATCAGAACACTCAGATGCATGTGATCACAGAGGCGGAAACCATCAGACGTGATAAAAAGAAGTTTCATCTTAAAAATGACATAGTACACAAAAAAGTCAAGGTAGTATATAACAAGCGCAGAGTCCTGTCAGACTACAGCACGCTACCTTATGGCTACTAACATCTCTTTTGACTCAAGACTGCAGCATCCGTTTAGTTTGGTGGTGAGTGGTCCCTCAAATTGTGGGAAGACGTATTTTGTCAAGGGTCTTATTGAAAATGCATCTACAGTTATTTCACATAACATTGATAATTTGGTCTACGTATACTCATGCTGGCAACCTTTATATGACCAACTCCTTAAATTAAGAGACATCAACTTTGTTAAAGGGTTACCCGATTCCCTGTGTGACGACGAGTTATTACCCCCGGACAAGACTAATCTACTCAGATGATTTAATGAATGACGCAAGTGACAATATAGAAGTTCAGAATGTATTCACCAAATGTGTCCATCATAGAAATCTCAGCTGTATATATCTGGTTCAAAATTTGTTTATACAAGGCAAGGCTAGCAGAACCATTAGTTTAAACACAAACTACCTTGTCTTGTTCAAAAACCCTAGGGATAAATATCAGGTTACACTCCTGGGCAAACAGATGTTTCCTGGAAACACTAAATATTTTTTAGAGGCGTTTACTGACGCCACTAGTTCCGCATACGGGTATCTCCTCATAGATTATAAAGCTGTCACTCCAGACCACTTGAGGCTCAGAACCGCTTTGTTATCAAATCAGCAGGTTGTTTATATGCCTAAAAAACAAAGGGCTAAATAATGTTGTCACGCGTGCAGAGGAATCTAGCCATGTTGGAGTTGTTATATAAAGCAACGCCGGGTATGAGAAGGGTCATTGTGTGTGGCGCTAGCGCAGACTTTATCGATGCACTCTGTGAAATAGCTTTAAATGTGTTGAGAGGTAACATCCCTTTGACAGAAAAACAGTACGCTCAGTTAAAAAAGAAGAGAGGCATCATCAGACTGTTTGCGGACAAAAATGTTAAACATTTAAAGAAGAAAAAGAGGATTAACCAGAGCGGCGGGTTTTTACTACCACTACTTGGAGCAGCTATACCATTTATTACAAGCCTGATAAGCAGAGGTTAAGAAGAAGAATATGGAGCATGCACAGAAGATGTTTTTGGTTCCTCAGCATCAGCTTGACATGTTAAAACAGCAACAGCAGCAGCAGTAGCAGTATCAGGACCAAAACACTGCAAGCATAAGACAGGTAGTACAAAACGACCTTGACCGAGCCATGTCTGACATATTGAAACTACCGGACACAGACGTATATGAAAAGGCCAAAAAATACTCTCAAGTACTGCAGCGTTATTTGGCATTGGTGAGACAGGGTGAGCGTGAAAAAACTGTACTGACCCTGGCAATGCCTGATACCAAAATTAGACCAGAGGACCGCAGACCTGACGATGATGATGGGCATAAAAAGGACACGGTTTTAGAGGGTGTGTTAAAACACATTCCCAAAAGAAGTCAGAGAAATGCTGAATACATTTTAGATGCAATTACCCGCTCAAAGCATGTTTTATCCTGGACAGACAACGCTGAAATTGTTGTTAACGGCCGTCCCCTCCACGGTACTCATTTGTATGACCTGGTGAAAAGTGTCACTGCATCACACAATATTTCAGACATTTCTAGACCACTGGGGTGGGGCGTGTTCCTAAAAACCCTAGCCCGTTTAAACATACCTTTAATGGCCATCCCTAACAAACAGGTGCGTGGGGATATAGCCGAGTATAAAAGAATCGGAGACGCCCCTAGTTTTTCATCCCATAAAAGCAAGGGGAAAAAACGGTCGGTAATAGACTCACCGGGGTACTTTAGCACCCCACTAAGGACACCTGCTTCTTCACTACCTTACAGACTAAACACTTCACAGTGGGAGGATTTTTAATATTAAAAGGATGTGTGTAATTTTGTTACAATTGTTCTGATTTCTTTATCTTTTTTAATATTTACTTTTGAATGTCGTTTGAATGTATTTTCTTTTCTTTTTTTTTTTTAACTCTTGACCACATGAATGTATTTTTGTTTTTTAACTTTTGACCACTTGAATGTATTTTCATTTTAAACTTTTGACCAATTTAATGTATTTTCGTTTTTCATTATTACTATTATTAAATTCTTGACCAATTTAAATGTACCTTCGTTTTTCATTATTACTATTATTAAATTCTTGACCGATTTAATGTATTTTTGTTTTTAACTCTTGACCAATTGACTGTATTTTTTATTTTTCATTACTATTATTAAATTCTTGACCAAATGAATGTATTCTACAAATGTGTTAAATAAATGGAATGTCTGAACTGCAGATCATGCTTTCTCTCTCTCTTTATTTATTAGAATTATTCACAGTCACACAGCATGTTGCTGCACTGTACACATGTGAAATTATATCCACGGCATACAGAGGGCTGTATTTTGTTTACAAACTTGCACACCATAGCATCATTGCGTGCCAGATTAGCACTATACATGTTTAACATTCTTGTAAAAGGAATTCCTCTTTGTATATGACACAGAAAAAAGACACAATGCTGTCCACAGGCTGTAGAGTAGTTGTTCTGAACCTGCCTCTGGGAATAATACACGTCTGCACAGTTTTCAACGAGGTATCTGTATATCTCCGATGGAAATTTGTCGCTGTCGGGAGGGTTTCCAAAACTGTCGAAAAAATATCCATGCTTCTGTTTCGTAATATAAATAGCGAGCCAGTGTTCACCGGGCATGTTTGAGGGATGTGTATTCACAACCAGCATGGCGGGGAACGCTGTGCCTTTATGGTTTGACAGTTGGTCGCATGTCAGGACTCCTACAAAATGTGGCCCGTGAATGATTCTTTTATTGAGGATGCCGGTCAGCTCTATAGTGTTCATGGCTGATACCGCTTCTTCTTTTTAGTAATAATCCAAAAGTACTTGTCTCTTGTTTGATATTTCGATAACAGAATCGTAAACAGCATAACACACGAGGTTAACGGTGCGCTGTAGAGGTACTCTGAAACAGACTTCCAACCTCACATTACCACTTTTAATCAGTGATACATTCCCTGCACGACCGTCGTCCGGTTCCAGATTGAAGCAGAACAACATGTAACCATTCCCGAAATCATTACGTGATATGGCCAGAGACCTGTCTTTTAAATGACGTCCTGTAGTTTGTACCAGCTGGAAATACTCTCTCACATACTGGCCTCTCTGAAATAGCGGCTGAAAGGGCTTTGCAGGGTGAGACTGCCCGTCTGCGTACAGGCTAATAAACTCTGTATCGTAATGCTGAAAACAGAAGGGGTTCCGGTTATAGCTCCCCGAATATGCCTCATGGTCAACAAAGCCTATGATGACGAATTTGGGGATTTGTCCCATGTAAAGATTTTCGTGGTGGCACACTCTTGTTCCTGCAGGTATGGAAAATGTTTTCAGAGCCACTCTGTCAATAGCGTATTTAGCGTTAGTGTGCTGCAGTGCCCTGCTATGCGCCAATCTAACGGCAGGTGCCACGGCCACCTTTTTCACAAATAAGCTAGCCGATACGATCTTCACGGCGTATTGATTATTTTGCGCAGTCATTAAGGCAAACTCGTCCTTTGATCGAATAAATTTTAGGGAAATGTCTATACCGTTTAGCAATAACTTTTCCTGAAAAACAAATCGGAGTGTATCGGTGCTATTAATTCCACAGTGCGACTGTTGACGGTGTATCGCCTCTTTCGGCTAGGCCTTCGTTATCTCCGGTTATGGAGGCAGCATTCATGTGGTCTGCTGTGTCTTTACAAAACAGGCCGCTGCTAAACTGCGTATCCAAGGTGTCCTTTCCGTAGTTGATTAAACACTCAATTATCCCTCGGTACGGGTATGTGTTGGAAGATTGGGTTATAAGCCTGTCTCCTAACATGATATCCACCTGCGAGAATAACGTACACCTGGGATAGTTTACAAAACCCACATCTGCGGCTCGGGCCAAATCGGTACCATCGGGGTTCGTGATTCTCGCGCGCATGTACAGGTAGGTATCGTTTAGATCAATGTAATCCTCGCCGCAGGCCGATATAAAAAATTCCAGAGGCCCGGCATCCCGTAATGCCGAAACCGGGGGTATTTCGACAAATGTAGATTTTTCAATGGATGTCTGTGTGTACGGCACTGTGAACAGATCCAGCTCCGTCTTCACACATTCTTCTGACTGGTTGTGTATGAGAGGCATGGCCGTTGCTGTTGTTTTCTCTTCTCAGACTAGAATATGTCTTTACGCAGAATCACCGAGCGTCTTTTGGAAGTTGTGCTTCTCTTGGCGGCTGACTTCTTTCTGATGCGTCGTGTCACTTTGACGGTCGTTTTACGCTTTTTGGACCTGCCGGAGCTGCGACCCCTCGATGAGGGGGGTCTTTTGGACGGTCTTTTTCTGATCACCATCAACCCGTTTCCTTCCTGTCGTCTCGATACAGCGCTTCTGGCAATGTTGGACGCCATATCCCCCAAAATGTTTACAGCTGCATTTTTTAAATGCGGCTTGGCGATGCTGAATCCTTTTTTAAATAACGGTACAGCCATTCTAAGCAAGCTTCGAAATATGCCGCCTAAACCGTTACCGTATTGTGTACTTGAACCTATAAATCTGGGTAATTCGCCACCCACTTGGTTCATGTAATATGTCATATATCGGGCATCGTCACGCACATATGGTGTGTAGGCCATTTTCTCAGGTCTAGAAATACTGCTTCACAGGTCTAAAGTGTAGTTTAACAATCACTTTTCCGTACGTGAACGGTATATACTGGTTTTGATCTTTTTTAACGATATCTCGATATCGTCAATGACAGATTTGGAGAGCGAGGTATAGTGTGGCTGGTCATTTGTCAGAGTGGGCATACGACCTACCTCCGGCGTTATATTTATACATCGGAGGAGCGGCACGTGGCTGTCTCCCACTAGCTGATAATCAACAATATCGCTGTAAACGTATATATTATAAACTCCCCCAAAAATATCTGCGGGGTGAGGAGAGGCGTAGATTTTCTTAAAAATAGGGGTCACCAGTATCTCAAACGGCTCGCCGGGCTTAAAACCCAATATTTCAGCCAGTTTCCCGCGGAACGTCACCTTATATCCTTCTCCTCCCGAAAAATAAACATGATTCGTAATGTTGTTACATTGAAGACCTAAGCGCGATGTTATCGGGTTACCGATGCATTTAGCATTAAATTCTTTTAGTATTCTGGGAATGGAGTCGTAAAACCCCGCAAACAGCGTTATAGTGGCTGTCTGGTTGGTTTTACTATCTATTACTATCGCAGGGAACGTTGGCCACACCCTAGGGTACTGAAGTTCAATAACCCCCACCTCGTACGGTTCGCTCAGAACGATCGGTTTTGCTAATTTTGTTCGGTAGCGCCATATCTTGTTATTAGGATACACGTGTAGCGATGCATTACTCGGTAACGTGACATAAAATCCGTTCTTGTTCTCCATCTTCTTGATGTTGTTGGGATGTGCGACAATTCCAAAGTGGCTGTGTAAACAGATAATGCCCCGTTACACCCTGCGGCATATGCGTGTGTGTGTGTATATATATATATATATATATATATATATATATATATATATATATATATATATATATATATATATATATATATATATATATATATGTGTATCTCACACGTCAACGATGTCCTTTTCAGAGACCCACGAGTTAAATTTCTCAGGCCACCCCAACCATTTCACAAGCGCCATCTTTTTCCGGCCTATAGTTTTTCTGGATATTATTTTCTCTGTTTTAAACACCTTGTTTTTGTCAATGATTACCGGCTGTAGCTCAGGCTCGTAAAATGTGCCTTTTACCTCTTCACCCGAGCAATCTGATATTCTATACACAGGCTGGTCACGGGCTATGCGCCTAGTTATTGTAAAAAACTCGTCTGTATGTTTGTTCATAACCTTTTCTAAACACCCCGCGGCGTTTTGATATTCTCACAGTGTCCCCTACATTATATTTGAACGATACGATCCTCGGCAGTTTCTTCTTCTCCTTGTACAGCGTGTTAAAGACGAGCTTCTCGTTGTCTTTGTTTACATCGGATGGGGCCATCTTTATCGATCTGTGGTGAGACTTGTTGTAAGCGTTGACGAGCGAGGTCCTGAACGACATCAACATATCTACGCGAATTAACAGACGTTAGATATCTCCACATGCGGGTCTTAAATGTTCTGTTGAAACGTTCAACCGTGCTAGCCTTAGTCTCGTTTGAGGTAGAGAAATGTTTAATTTTATACACCTCCATTAGTTGTTGAAACTGTTTCTTATAAAACTCTGTCCCCTGATCGGTTTGAAGTTTTACAGGTATGCGGCCTTCGTTCAAAATGTCTTCAAACGCCTTTGCAACAGATGTACCGGTCTTGTTTTTAAGACACCTAACCCATGCGTATTTAGAAAATACATCGATACATGTCAGCAGGTAGCGCACATTGTCATTTTCTGCTGAATATTCACTCATGTCCACCAGATCGGCCTGGAACTGTTTGTCAATACCGCTAACCAACACCCTATTTCTAGGGAAGTGTACAGCTGCTTTAGCGTGGAGGGTATACACATCTTGCCCCTGTAAGTAACGCTTTACTTCAGGCATCCCCGGAGCCTCCCCAGTGCATTTTCTAACAGCGTCGCAAAGTTTTTGTACACCTCCAAGACCCCCTGGGTGTGCGGGGTCGTGGTAAATCTTGTCTAGCGTGCGCTCCATATTCAGTCAACAACACAAGTGGCCAAGATGAGGTCGACACACCGTCTTATTTATTTATGGTTTTTCAACATGTTTAGGTATTTTACACACACCGTCACATCTCTGTCTATCATGTGTCGCACTAGGTGCTGAACTGCATCACAAACATCTAATGGTACACCATTTTTAATCATCAAAACACACGCATCACAAAGAAATGCACAAAGACAAATAATGTGGCGTGTTGCAAACGCCTCAGACTCATTACTGTTTGTGAAATATGCCGTTACCACATCTTTAACCGCCGATGAACTGTGTGCTGCCGCACACACTGTATCATTCCAATTTTTAACACTTGTCCTTATAACGTTTAAATGGCTGTTGAATGTAACACAGTCGCGTGGGACACCGTCACCGGTAATTACCCCGTACAGAAGTGATGTCAGTCTGTTCATGGCATGGTGTCTTTTCCACGTGAAAAGATACGTGGCTATTGTGATCCCAAACAACATCATTTTCTGTGGTAAATATTACAAATCTGTCGATATGCAGCAGCGGCACTTGGTCCACACGGTGAAGGTCTTGCGTAAAGCGGTCTCGTGCTTGTGGTCCTCCTCCGTCTCCATTTCCTCTTTGGCAGATAGTCCGTCACATCCGGGTCTGAGATAGTGTCTCAGAGTCTCGGCCGCTCCTAAAAGCCTGTCTTGTGAGAAAGCCCCCGGTGATATCTGTGCAAACAGGTAATGTAGAGCTTTTCTTAGAGACAGGTTGAATACAGAGTCCAGAATCTGGTCAAAATACATACATCTGATCTGATCAAATTCAAAAAAGCAAGAGTGTTGACGCTGACTCGGGTGGCTGATTTTACACCCCTTGCAGAGAGCTCTTGTTTTTTCCCGCCCTGCCTTCTCCTTCTTCTCCTTCTCCTTCTCCTTCTCCTCATGCAGCGCCTCAAGCGGCTTCATATGAGGTGGGCAGGGTTCCACACCACCGCAATCGTTTTCCCAACACCCTCTAGTATCATCGTCACAGGTGCTGATCAAGACACTGCCTGTAAAAAAACAACAGAAAAAAAACAACATTAAAATCTTATACACCGTTTATCATAATTTAAAAAGACAAAAATACAAAAAGTTATGCTAACCTAGGCTTTATCAGTAGTCGACGTGTCTGATGATTTTCGGGCGGCACAGGGAAGGAAGGTGACTACCCCACGCATTAGCCGGTGCATCATCGAAAAGAAGACGTTTTCTAACACTCTGATAAGAAGAGAGGATCCTGTCTCTTCTGATGCCCTTGTCAGCTTCGTCAAACAGTTTCTGCAGAGATCTCCAGTCGCACCACTGAATAAAGAAAACAGTTTTAAACCACTCGTCACGCTCTTGAAACGTTAGAGGGTAGGGTTGTTGTCCCCACGCGTTGCGGCCTCTGGTCGCGATCACAGATTCTCGATCTTTGCACACACTGAGAAAAATAAAGTCCTCCCGCCGTTTGTTAAAACGATCCGTCTCGACGCGGTACATCTCGGGGCCCGTTTTGCTGACCCACTGCGAGACATAAATACTCTCTGGGAAACCGGGTTGGTCTAGGTCAGGGCAGACCTCAGACCAAAACAATTTCCAATCGCTATGCATCAAACTGACCGACCATGTTTCAACGCCTGGAACCAAACTGCGACCGGTGGCCGCACTGAGTGTAACGACAGAATCCTGATATTTAACATTGTAAACATACCCATTAACCCCCTCCAGCTCTAGCTCAAATTCACGATTCTCCGGCGTAACGAGCCCACTTCCTACACGTCTCCTTTTCTTGTAAGGGGCCCGAGCATCCACAACCGTCGCTGGGTCATCAGACATACCTGGGCGGTCGCCCGGGGGGCGGGGTGGGGGGTTGGGCGGAGTGGGGGAGGGGATTATTATTCATAATCCATAATCCATATTCATAATTCATAACACGCACGCACGGTTCGCGTGCACGCACGCGCATTTCACGTGCGCGCGCGCACACACACACACGCGCATGCCACGTGCACGCGCAAAGCTGGTCCCTATATACTACTAAAATCATTTAAAAAAAAATCAGAGTCAGTATATTTGAAGTCCATCAGGCACAGTGTGGCGACTTTTTTCACTAACATGGCATGTCCTTTTGATAACGATCCCGTGGATGAAGGTGCAGCATTACTGCGCAGAGAATTAAATATTCGTCGGGAGATGGTTATCAGACCGCGCATAGATGTTTTAGCATTTCCACACAATTATCTTTTTGAGCTGTACCGTTTCACGTCACAGTCCATCATCTACATACACAACCTAATCCGTCCTTACATTTGCAACATTACCAATCAGTCATCCTCTCACATCCCAGCAGATATTGTGTGTTGCGCTGCGTTTCTTTGCAAATGGAAGTTTTTTGTACAATGTCGGAGATGCTGAGCACTTGAGTAAGGCAGCTGTATGCAGGGCGGTCAGAAAAGTGTGCTGGTTTTACGGCATCTGCCTTCTTTCTGTTGGCTGAGTAGAAGACTGTGTTAGTTTTAATAGGCTTAATTATTTAACAGAACATGATACAGATGAGAAGACATTTATGTGTGTGAAAACAGCATTATGTTGGGGATAAAACAACTGCACAGTCAAACAGCCACTTAATATTTACTTTACAATGTAAAACATGATCAAAATGAGGCACCCCCATGAGATTATGCCGAGGTCTTACCTGTTTGAACAATGTGTTTACATTTCATCCTAAACTGCTGCCAAGTGCGCTTCTCCCCCGCGGGATTGCACCTAAATGAAATAAATTAATAGGCTACCATTCAAGCAGTTCCCCCTGTAATATTATTGTGATTGCAAAGGACTACATGTAAACTTACGCATTGACCCGAGCAGCAATGTTCTCCCACGCCGTCTCCCTCTCTTTTGCAGCTGCAGCGGTGTTGCACTTCTTTTTGAAAACGTGTGCAAACTTGCAGTATGAGCGCATTAAGATTTCTAATTCTAGTGGGGTGAAAAACGCAGCCCTCCCCGTCCCCGTTGCCATGGTGACTCGTCGAATCGGGGCTCCATTGATGCTGGCTTTTTATAGTTGTGGTGCAGGCGCTTAACTCCAGGTGAAACTACTCTGAGTTGATTAAACTGATTCAAATCAGCTGTTCTGGAACCGGAAACTCAGAGTTTCTTATCTCAGAGTAGATCAACTCAGAGTTCAGGATTAGACTCAGAGTTTGTTGAACCTGCTTTGTGGAACGGACCCCTGGATTTCAAGGACTTCAGAATCAGGCTGAGTTACGTGTGCACAGCTCTGCTCTACTGACAGTGGGAAAGGAGTGTAATGCTTGTTTTTAGCAGGTTTACCCATGTTTAAAAAACCCTGCATATGCACACTTTTAATTCCCTTTCAGCCTCCTTAATGTCTTCAACAGTCTCCACCAGCATCACATTCATGGAGGAAAACAAGCAGCTCATGATGACATATGGCCCTCTAACACAACCATAAATCCCACTTTAGCAATAACAAGGACAGCAGAGTGCTTTGAAATTTAGGGGGGGGGAAATGGGGGTAACAAAAAACAACTATTTGAGCTGCTCTGTGTGGCTGTACTCGAACAATCAAATCAGGGACAACAGATGGAAATCAGCCTTTGAGGCTAACTACACAGATCTGTGGATGACACTGGCAAACAGTGTGTTTCCAGGCTTTCAGTGGAAATCAGTCACTTTATTGTTAAAACCACCACCTGTGATTCAAGCACTGGCTTCATGAGTTCAAACACACTCAGTCTTCACACCCACAACCACCCAACACTTATTATAACATCTTTTACCATAGTTCAGCTAATTTAGAATTAAATTTACTAAATATTATTTATTTATTTACTTATTTATTATCTCCAGAGACCCTGGGTGACTGGGGCATTGTTAATAAATAATAAGGTTCCTGTTGCCCCACATGTTCAGCAGCCCAGTAAACCCTACATTTTATCCAACACTGTAAACTACTGTCATGTTTATTTGGGCTCTTTTAATCCCTATCAGGGCCTATACAAGGAGATATTTTTATGCTGCCAGTACCAAGAGCCCACGCTCCTCGGAGCACTCTTTTCAGAGTTTTAACCCTAACCTTACCTAAACTTAACTGTAACCTGAATCCTAAAACCAGTTCAGTTAACATTGTTTCTGTCTCCACAGTGAAAGTTGTGGATGGTCCCAACAGCAGCGTTCCTTAGCGTCCCCATGTTTGGTCCCCCCTCTGTTGGGGTACCTAGCACACAGATCTGGTACTAAAAGGTGGAGCTAGAAACCCTGCAGTCTGATTGGTCAGTAGAGGACGCTCACTCTGGTTTTATGTAACCTCTGTTCATACATCAGTAAACTACAACTATAAAATGAAAGAGAAAAAAATAACTTAATTCACTGGGCCGACTGCCGGCAACTTTTAAGGTGGAACATTAACTTGTAATGTTACTCAATGCATGAGTTGATGACGTGAATCCATCAGCACACCTTAAATTTCACTGTGACAACTTTGACCATCACTTTAGTTTTTATATGACACACACTTTTAGTAATGACTTTAAAAATATAGATTCATTTGGAGCGGATTATATGAAGGTCATATATTCTAATCCTCACTTCCTGTGGGCTCCAGCAACACTAAACCCCTGAGCTTGCCTGAGAAGGACTAAATGCACAAAGCTGCTATTTTGAAATATCCCATGGAGAGAGACTCTCACTGCAGCCTGTTGTATTTTGTTGTGAAAATGTGGGCGTGCAGCCTCGTTCTGTGGACGATAAACCAGGTGCAGACTTCCATCTGTGTCACCGCTGATGAGGAAATACAGCGAGTGCTGGACGGAGCAGTGAGTGACAACAACCCCGCCCACATTTAAGAGGACTGTCTGAACACACCGAGGGTCTAGGTACCATGTCTGAAGGCTTACTGCTGGTTCCAGAGGGACTGGACTGAAAGGGTTTGGTGGAGACGGGGCTCAACAGGCCTTAGAAGAAATGACAGTCCTTTTTTGGGGGGTCCTTACTATGTAGCATGTACACACACACACACACACACACACACACACACACACACACACACACACCTGCTGAAAGTTAATGTTACTGTTTAGTGCAGTTTAGCGTGGTAATTAAAAGGTAATTAAAAAGGGGATCAGAGCAATCAGCCGTGTGACACATCTGTGGGGAATCCAGCCTTTATATTATCTTCTCTTCATTTCCAGGCACGAATCCAAATTAATACAACTTCCTGTATTTTAGTTTAAGTTCAGCATCAGAGGAGAGTGAAGACGAAATTATGTTTCAGATAAAAGAAAATACACACACACACACACACACACACACACACACACACACACACACACACACACGTAAAAACATCAAAACAAAGTGAAAACAGCTGCAGAGAATTAAGAGCTTGTCCAAACTGTGTCTGTGTGTGCACATGTACCCACACAGGAGGCATCTGTTTGTGTAAATGTGTGTGTTTGAGATCGTGCAACATTCAAAGTGTGTGTCTCTGTGTGCGTTTTTCACAGGGATTCATAATGTGTTTGATCTGAGGGAAGCGAGGCGTGAAAATGATAAAGGAAGCTCTGCAGCCGGCTCAAACAGCAGCGTGTGTTTGATGGCCGGCCTCGGCTGCCAGATCTATTGATCAGATCAATGTATCAGTTCTGAGAGCCACACAGGCAGCCGTTACAGGATCCTTCTGATTTCAACTGTGTGTGTATTAAAAGAGTTAAACAGTAAATCAGCTCTGGAGCTTTTGTAGAGATTATCCAGCATATCGTTGAGTCGTCAGCAGTATTTCTTCCCGCTTTCTAAAATGTAATGTAGTTCAGATAGTTATATTCACTAATCTGCTTTAAACTGCTGCTAATTGCAACGCTTCATACAGACTGCGCTCTGCTCAGAGATACTCTGCTAGTTCACGTCAGGCTGCTCAGATTCATTTGCAGTCAGAGCAGCAAAGTGACACAGCTCCTGCAGCTGGCGTAGACATGCTCGGGATAATGGAAAGCGCTGATTTGATTCTTCTGCTTTAATATGTGAGAGATGTTGACAGTGGCTGTTATGCCAAAAACTGAACTGTGGTCCTCACAGCTCCATGTGCTCTGTGCCTGCCCTGTCAGCCTCCAGGTCTTCTGATTGGAGCCATGTGCTTCTTTCCAGCAAAGCACTACTTCACACTGATTCACTTCACACGTTCACACACAGCAGATGTCAAGTGTAACAAGTGCCTGGTCACACCGCAGAGCAGCTCCGCAATTTAAGTCATGCGTGCTTGTGAAACAGGTGCTGCTGGCTGTTGGTGATGTAGTCACTTGTTGTTGGGTCACGTAGTGGTTTCTATTGCGAGTTTCATTTGTGATAAAGAGGAAAGCTTTAGCAGTGTTTTTTATTTATGCTGCAGAGCAGTTCGGTAACATGTAGACAGGGCAACACAGTAAATATGAAAAATGTTCCCTCACAAGGTCAGAGCTTTAATTTGTTTGACCTGTACTGGATTGAAACTGACTGCCTAAATGTATGCAAAGGTGTTTATAGGAAATATAGCATCTATTCTAGTGTTACTGATTTCAGCCTCGCCGTTTACCGTTTGCTCTCCTAAAGTACAGGCCACGCTACCTGCATGAGCAGCACAAGACAGCCACCTCGCTGAACTGCTGCCGCTCCCACAAGCGCAGTGTTCACATAAACAGTGTTGCTGCTGCAGAGCTGCCTGCTGCTATGACTACTGTATTTCCACAATTCAAAGCCCGTACTCCACTCATTTATGGAGCCATGTGATCCACTGGCCACACAGTCCTGCAAATATTTCAAGATGAAAAGGCTCATGTTAACATAAAGGGATTCTGTCCACAGAAACATTGTCAAAGGGATTTTATTTTGAAATAGAAACAGGAAGTGTTGATTTACAAATAAATATCTAGATTTTATCATGTCACTGTCAGATATAAACAATGAAACAGTAGTAAAATGTGATAAGATATTAGTGTGATTATTAGAACACCATTTTTACTGTCCTGCTGAAAACTGTGCATTACATGGAAACACATTAGGCAAGACTCCTATTCTCTGGATGCAGCTGACTCGCGATGCTCACACGGGCAGTGTGGCTGTCTAACAGTGCAGTTCTAACCAGTTTGCCTAAACCTGCATCTGCCCTGCACCGCTTGTCGCCTGTAATTGCAGCTGATTGGCTGTCTTGATGTGAGCATCATTTGAATTTTTCAAATTGTCACACCTTCTCGTTGCTCTGCCAGCTTGGTCTGTATGGCAGGTATCCCAGCATGCTATGTGCAATGAATCAGTTGCTTCTAAAATACAATAAATGGAAGCAAATTTCTGGTTGTGTAACGTCACATGCAGTAGGTATGCACCATAACCTGTTAACATGGGCACTGAAAATGAAAAATAGAAATAAAAAAAAATAAAAAGGAGTTCTGCAATGCACATGTGCTGCTCCCACAGGCTGTGTGGCTCGCTGTGACACGTTACAGCAGCTTAAGAGTCATCAAAATACACAGTGATAGACAAGTGTAAAAGTTCAGGATCAAATGTTCAGATGTGTCCCACTGAAATCCTCTAAAACATTCCTGAATTTGCACCAAGAAATTTGACTTAAAGCTGAACTTTCCAACAAATCTCATTACAATCTGTTCACAAGTTTGAGATTTCCTGCTAACTAACAAACAGACAGAACAACTGGGACTCAGTTTCACACTGAATGGTTATTACTTCCTCAGAGGAGGTCATGTTTTCATTCTCAAGCTGAGAAAATGGCTTTATGGGTTGTTTCTTTGTGAGAACGCGTTGATTTGCTGACCGAGCCCACAGAGGTTATTATTTATCCTTCATCCCCCTGTGTCCTCAACACACTGATTTACAAACACGGCAAAACTCATTCCTGACTAAAAAAAAAATGAAGCTGCTGCTTTTTCTTTCCAAAAAAGTAATGAAATAAGTTTTTCAGCATAATGAAAAGCCCCAGTGCTCTCTGGATGAGAGTAAACAACCAAACGATGCTCACATGAATCGATTCAGATCTCGTCGTAACTGCAGGTGCCGTCTTTCAGCCCAGAGTGAATTTATTCCCACTAATTAGGATGTTGTTGTGATCTCAGAGGGAAACACATGATATTTAATTAGGGTTACTAGTTTGGTGAGGACTGGTGTTATCGCTGAACATGAAATGTGGCCATATGGTGGATATAAAAAGGGACAAAGTGAAGGTAATTCATAGACTGGATTGGATGCGTATGTGCTGGATTGCACAGTATTTGTCTCCATGCAGAGAGAATAAATCCTCTCCAAAGAAGCCAATAAAAATGAAGAATTCTTGTGATGCAGCAGACTTATAAAATCTTTGCTGAGTGCAACTTTTCCACATCAGATCTCTGAGTTTTGTTTTAAAACTAACCTGTTCACCAATAAAATAAAAAAGCAGGCTGTATTGAAGCCCGGCAGCCCTCCGCCTCTGATCTGCAGCACTTTAATGTTCATATCAAGCCGTCTTGATGTTGTGGAAGCCCTGCGGAGTTCTGGGTTGCGCTCACAAGAACCCTGGAGACTGGAGTGAGAAAAAAAAAATAAAAATCAAGAAAATCAAGCCACAGCATAAAGTGTGTGTGGGATGCTGTTTGTTGGTGTAACACATTCAGTGTGCTCAGGCTCAACTGTGAATGAACAACAAAAACCCTACAGCAAAAAACAAAGTGTTGCTTTCTGCTCAGTGTGAAACCAAAAGGGAGTTCCCCTGCTCTGATTCCAGTCAGTGAGAACAGTTTATTGTTTAAAGACAAACAGGAACCACAGATTAAACTATATGATGAAGGATGGTGTCTTCACTTCACAATGAGACAAACTGGTGATAGATGTGAAATGAAAAAAGAAAATCTCCAGACTTTTCTATTCAAAACTGAATTCACTCAACTTTAGCATAAAGCAGCTGACAGTGAATATAACACGATAAAAACTTTACATTTCTAAAGTTTGATCTACAACTGGAGCAGCTTCCTGTGTGGGCACAGACGTTTTAAACTGTGAAACTGAAGCGTTCTTATGCAAATTATTTTGTTGATTAGCTTACCAAACATATCATCTCATGTTAACAATTTAATGTTGACCAGAGGTTGTGATGTCAGGTGACCAAACACATGTCAGGATGTCGTCTAATGAAGGACAGCACAGTGGTGCAGTGGTAAGCACTGTCGCCACCTCCAGGTGCTCCGACATGTTCTCCCTGTGTCAGCGTGGGTTTCCTCCAGGTGCTCCGACATGTTCTCCCCGTGTCAGCGTGGGTTTCCTCCAGGTGCTCCGACAAGTTCTCCCTGTGTCAGCGTGGGTTTCCTCCAGGTGCTCCGACATGTTCTCCCCGTGTCAGCGTGGGTTTCCTCCAGGTGCTCTGACATGTTCTCCCCGTGTCAGCGTGGGTTTCCTCCAGGTGCTCTGACATGTTCTCCCTGTGTCAGCGTGGGTTTCCTCCAGGTGCTCTGACATGTTCTCCCTGTGTCAGCGTGGGTTTCCTCCAGGTGCTCCAGCTTCCTCCCACAGTCCAAAGACATGCAGGTTAATTGGTGACTCTAAATTGTCCGTAGGTGTGAATGTGAGTGTGAATGGTTGTCTGTCTCTATGTGTCAGCCCTGTGATAGTCTGGTGACCTGTCCAGGGTGACCACCCACTGTCAGCTGGGATAGGTGTGTCTCTGTGACTTCCTGTATGGACTGAAGGCTGGTGGAAACTGTTCGACTTCACCGCAGCTTTATCACCGCCCCGTGCTACAGTCGCCTCGTCTTGTCCACTTTCCAGGCGAGGCACAGTTCATCTCGAACGAGCCCATTAACTCATAGGATGTTCTGATAATATGAACCCCTCCCAGTGTAGTCACTTTTGAAAACAGCATGACAGCCCATTCTCCATGGTAGCTAATCGTTGTGTGTCTGGTGAAAGTGTGGAGGATGAGAGGCTGGATGTGCTGACGGCTTAAAAAATTAATCACCTGACTGTAAAAACAATGTAGTGATTATATGTGAACATGTACAGGAAAGACATTAGTGCTGAGGACAGGCAGATGTGTTTACCACAAAGCAGCAACCCATTAGATGAAGCGGAGGAGGAGGAAGATGATGGTGGCTGATGGTGTCAGGAGGAAGGTGAAGTTTTCCTTTCACAGTTTCCTCCATTTATCCTACAGGACGATGAGCGTCCACATCAGAGCAGGAAAACTCTGAGGCTGTTTTTTTCCTCGAGGCGCTCTGAGGTGTCAATAAAGACTCAGTGACGCTGTCGCTTGATTTGCTGAAATCTGTCACTGTCCTGCAGAGTTCAAGGATCTGGAAAACAGTAATCCATCACTGCCTCGGCTCTCTGGACACTCGGCTCTGACCTTCAGCCATAAACAGCATTACTGATGTATTACAGCAACTGAGACTGAATAATTACACAGAAGAGGAGCGGACCTTTAGCACGCAGCCCGGCGCGCTCACCGCTGGCTATAAATATGGATAGGGAGCTGTGATTTGAACCGTCGCAAACCTGATTACATGCGGAGAGGAAAGCGCTGTGTGGGTGGTGGCTGTGATTGAGCTGGAACAGCAGCTCGGGTGGCTTCCATGCTGAGCTGTCACTCTGACCGCGCCACCCCCCCATCACCCCCACCCATCTGTGTTTAATGAATATGTACATGGCTGTAAATGTGATATGTAAAACACAAGAGGAGCGATGACTGTGCCGTCGCCGTAGTGTCACAGTACAACGATGTGTACGATGCTTTGTGATGTGTGAATTATGTTTGGACCAAGGTGCTTCACCTGGGTTTACTCTCATGGACTCAACATTTAGTTATCACACTTCTAAAGGTGAAGAGGTGAGACACTTGAGCCACCATTACAGGTGACAGAAACACTCCACTGAAAGCTTTCTTCCTCCAGCGATCTGTGTTTTCCTGTAAAGAGCTGCTGTGCACACTCTTCCAGCTGAACTCTGGAGATCTGTGAAGGTTACAGCAGGACTCACATGTCCATGTACTTCGCGGCCATTCATTTTCCATTTCAAAATAACAAATTAAAACAAGGAAAACCAACCATTACCCGTTTTGTTTTGAAATGACCAAACGAAAAAGGAAAAAAAAACGATCCGTCTCGGGTCCGTGTATCATTCGTTCATTCCATTTTCAATTTAAAATCAAAAAACGAAAAAACGGTTTGTTTTTTCATTATTTGTTTAATAATCAAATTCAAAAATACAAAAACGGTTTGTTTCTCTTACTTTTGATTTTATGCTCACATCAAAAAGAGCAAATTGAAAAATGGGCCACGATTAAAATTTGATTTTGATTTTTCATTTGATCCAATTTGCGTGACCCGGAACTATTTTTTTGCAGAAGTGCATTGCATTCGCTGGATAAAAAAAAAATTAGACACCTTATCTCGTAATTACAAGAAAAGATCGTAATTACACAATTAATAGCCTAATTAATTACATATGTGCAAATAGCCTGTGTCGTCCTTTGTTAACCATTTCACATACAGATGTTACTCATTTCAATGCCGCAGCCACAGTGAGGGGGTGAAATAACTGATCCAGGAGTAGCTGCAGTGCACAACAACCAACCACCAGCAGGTAGCACATGTGAGCAGTTGAGATGCAGCGTCCAACTGAAACTGTTTGAGAATTAGCAGTACTGTTATATTTTCCGCCGGACCTGTACAGTATACTAACTCGTTACAGTCTTAATTTCATAAAGGACATTTATACTATGATATTTAAACCAACCATCCGTATTATGAAACATGAAAATAAACTTTTAGCTTCTGAAGTATTTATTTAGACAGCTCTGATAGAGCTCAGGATTTATCAGGAGGATGCTGCTTTACTCCAAACAGTTTCACTGTATGAACCTGAACTGTGTGTGACCTTTTGGATGTGTAGAAGAATACAGAACATTAATTAACATTAGATCCTGATATATTAGATCCAGATAGGCTAATTAATGAAGTTAGGCTGCTGTGTCTCGTGCGTAAAAGCCCACAGCATCTCTCTCAGTGGGGAGACGCACTTATCGTTTCTACTGCGGTTGCATCTCTGCAGGTATTTAATAAACTCAAACACTTTTTGGGGAGGGGGTGTTTAATAGTCAGCACTCTCGCACCTCCAACTGAAATCATTCTCGCAGCTATGGGTTCACCTGCTAATTTATGCACCATTTATGAACCACATTCACAACCAAATGTATTTCCCTGCACAACCAAGAATGAAAAATTAATCACAGCAGTATCGATACTTTTCGTGATAGAACAGTGTAAGGACGCAGTTTTCTGTAAAATGTGCAGATCTGTGTTTTCGTGAGCTGATCGGTACTGAACTAACAATGACTGTAGACTATAATAAGCCTCCCGCCCCATGTGTGTATATGTGTGTAGCTTTGTATTTTGTATGGTGTGTTCTGTGTGTTTCTTGCTTTGTATTGTTTGTTGTTGTGCTGTTGTATGTTTTGATTGTGGGGGACTGTGGATGTAAATTAGCTTTGAGTTAATTCTGGTGCAGTGCATCTTTTATATTACAAATTGTACACTGTCCCAATTCTTATGACTAGTATATTTTATAAAAAACAATATATGAACCCAAAGATTACAATAAATTAAATGGTATTACAAATTAAGCTATTTTCTAAAAGTTTACTACCTACTAGAATCCCACATCCTGTGTTAAATAGGCCTACAATGTATCCTAACTATTTACAATGAAGCTTGATTCTTCACTCCCACATCCCATTAGAACATATGTGAATGAACGTTGCTATGGCAACAAGTGACAGCTAACGTTAGCATTAGTTAGCTTAGCTCAATCATCCTACAAACAATAACCCATAAAATTACAATTCAACATATTTAAACGAAATCAGCAACAGCTACCAACAGTCCTTACAACCTTAGCTAATGTGTTGTCACAGGTTAGATTGTCAAAATGAAAGTAATAACAGCTTAAATCCCTGAGGAACTACGCTGGCATTAGTGACAGTTGCAGCCACTCGTATGCAGTTACCTTACATTGCAGTTCCCTCAAACAATATCACGAAGCACAATACAAACGATATAAACAAGTTATCTATTAAGGGTACACTACTGATAAAATCTGAAGGTGCTTAGGTGACATTTACCCACCTGAAAGAATAAATGAAAACAAACGGTGATTTTGCTGGTCTTCATAGCTTTTAGCCTACTCTAGGTGTAACTGCCAACTCTCGTGCCTTTACTCAAATCAGTTATGCTTTAAATTGAATGGGGGGCATCTGTATGGTATCTGTAAAGATACAAAATTGATATGTCACAATGTAGCGGGCGGATACACATAAAACCTACCCTATATGTCACATACATTTGCAGTTCTACATCATGACACTGGGATCATTAGGATAAAAGGGGATCTAACACTGACCCTTGTGGAAATATAGTATAAATGTTGCTGCATCTCAACTGCTCACATGTGCTAGGCTACCTGCTGGTTGTTGTTGTGCACTGCAGCTACTCCTGGATCAATTATTTCACCCCCTCACTGTGGCTGCGGCATTGAAATGAGTAGGCTAACAGATGTATGTGAAATGGTTAACAAAGGACGACACAGGCTATTTGCACATATGTAATTAATTAGGCTATTAATTGTGTAATTACGAGATAAGGTGTCTAATTTTTTTTTTTTTTTTTTCCCCTCTTATCCAGTGAATGCAATGCACTTCCGTAGAAAATAGTTCCGGTTCACGCAAATTGGATCAAATGAAAAATCAAAATCAAATTTTAATCGTGGCCAATTTTTCATTTGCTATTTTAGATGTGAGCATAAAATCAAAAAGAAAAACAAACCGTTTTTTGTATTTTTGAATTTGATTATTAAACGAATAATGAAAAAAACAAACCGTTTTTTGTATTTTTGAATTTGATTATTAAACGAATAATGGAAAAAAACAAACCGTTTTTTCGTTTTTTGATTTGATTTAAAATTGAAAATGGAATGAACGAATGATACACGGACTGTCTCCTGTTGTTCATTTGATAATAAAAAGGAAAAAAACGAAAAACGAAATGTTATCCGATTTAATTTGGGAATTTAAAACACCCTGTGGGAAACTCCTCTCTATTTTGTTCGTTTCTTCTGTGACCAGTAAGTTGCGTTCATGTGGTCAATGAAATGTACATATAGAGCATGTACGTTTCCTATAACTACTAGAATACTGCTTTATCTGACATGTTATGCTAATAAATAACTTTTCTAGGTCATGCTACATGGACAGCAACAGCAGCGTTTTCCGTTTTTCTTTTCTTTATTATCAAATAAAAAAAGAGAAGGATCTTTTTCCTTTTTGTTTGGTCATTTCAAAACAAAAAATGGATAATGATTGTTTCAATTTGTTATTTCGAAACGAAAAATGAATGGCCGCGAAGTACATGGACCCTCACAACAGACATTTGGATTCATGTTGTTAAAGGGGTTTTAAAATGTTTGTGTTTATACACCAGTGACAGGCAAAATGTCAGCGCTCTGAACTCTGCCTACATTGGTATTTTTGCATGTCTTCATGTCATTTTTCTCCAAATCCCTCAAATTGAAGTTGTTTTTCCCCCCAGCTTATGTTTAGCCATCACACACACGTGCTTGCGTTTTTTTTGTTTGTTTGACACACTGGTGTAAAAAGAAAAATATGGGGACTTTTTTCCTCCTCCTCTTTTTCAACCTCATCAGGTCCTTCTAATCTCAAATATCCAGGAGAAAGTAAAAGAGCACAGCAAACAGCAGCTCAGGTCTCAGGAGGACTGAGGTAATCAGGTGATGGCAGCCAGGTGTGTCAGCTGAGGCAGGTGAGGCGAGTTCCTCCCTGATGAGAACTAAACGATGGCTGGTTTGTGAGGCCACCTCAGACAGCTCAAGTTAAGGTTAGAGGACACCTTTAGACTTTAACGTGACACCAGTAAAATCTGATGAATTTTCGCTTAAACATTTAGAATATTTCAGCAGATTTGAGAAAGTCAAAATGTATTTTCGACACTTGAAAGTCCAAATGTATTGGTTTATAAAAACTTAGAAAATAATGGAGTTTAAATGAACGTTAAACTTAAGTCAAATCAGGAAAGGCTCTCCGATAAAAGTATGTTTTAAAAAGGGACTTAAGAGATCACCGACTCTGCTGACCTTACTGTTCAGAGCCTCGGGGCCCCGACAGCAAACACTCTGTCACCTTTAGTTTTCAGCCTCTGGAACAGATAAGACATCTGCTGCCCGAGGACGTCAAAGGACTCTGAGGTCAGAGATATAGCAGGGACAGAGACCATGAAGAGCCTTAAGATTATTCAGTAAAATCTGTTCTAAAACATACTGGGAGCCGGGGTGAAGAGGCTAAAAGTGGAGTGACATGATCACGTCACTGGCAGCTGAATTCTGAACAGTCTGGAGTCGATTAATAGATTTTTGATTCAAGTGAGAAATGAGATGAAGGTATGCAAGATTGTGTTTTTAAATGTTGAAAGGCATTGTATTTGAAATATTTCTAAAGATGATGAAAACATGATTGTACAAATTTTGCGACGTTACTGTAAAACCAGCCTCCAAGATTTCCTGCAACAGCTTTGATATCCTCCAACAGGGGACCAGCCAAAGGCAGAATGTGGCGTATACATCCTGAAGGGACGATAATGATTAGTACAACACGTCCAAATGGGTGGAAAAATCAAACTGCAGCAATCAAACTTGTTCATTGGCTCGGCGGCAGCGAGCTGTCAGACCATAGGATGTGCAAAACTCATCTGGGCTTCAATAAATCCATTTTTAAATACATTATTCATATTCTTCAGGTAACTTTTTAAACAAACCTTGCTCCATCTTTAATTCATTACATGAAAATATTCTCCTGCTTCTTATGAGTTCGTACGGTGTCCTCTTACAGAGTGATTTTGCATCTTTAAATACATTTTCAGAGTTGAACAACGGAGGAGAAAATGTGACAGTTAATGTCAGTGTGATGTTGTGTAAATGATTCAACAAAACCTACTTAAGACTCTTAATCTGTGCATTGAAAGCTTTAAAATAAGTATTATGTAACAGGAGTTAGGAGATCATTCTGTTATTTCAGTCAGAACACCCACTTGTTTTTTATTTTATTATTATTTTTGTCTAAATGTAAAGTTGAACGGAGTTAAATCAAAGTAAACTAACAGCAGTGTCAGTTTGGCTCAACATTTACACAGGAAGTAGACAGAGGGCTCCTGAGTGAAAGTCCAGTGTTTGTTTGACCCATCACCTCCCCTCCCTCCTGCCCACAGAGACTCTCCAGCTCTTTATATTACGTTGTTACTGGCAGCGTTTCAAACCGACGCTGTCCAGCGGCGTATCAAACTGCCACAACAGGTGCTTTCCAGCCGACTGTGGCTTATCACAACACTGCAAATGTTCCATCTGGAGGCATTACACACTGACACCAAGATGGCTTTGGCGTTGGTGTCTCACCCTGAAACCCCTGACAAAGCAGTGATCTTTGGTGACTTCAGAATGAGAATGGACTCTTACATCTACATATGATGCACGAGGCATCCTGGGCGCGTCTGCGGTTGACATTCTGGGACACACTTCAGTAAATGTGTTTCTGCTCGTTAGATGCAGTCATTTGAAGATAAACATGTCGGTAAGACAGCTCATCATGTTTAGTTTTGTGCAACAAGCACAAGTGGTTAGGTTTTAAAAAAAAAAAAAAATCATGGTTTAGCTCAACATTCTCACAGGAAGTGAACAGCGGGCTCCTGCGTGACAGTTCAGTGTTGTTGGATCCCTTCGGTCGCCCATCCCGCCTGCTCTCAAAGAGCCTGTCCAGCTCCTTATATCACATTGTTAGCAGCAGCGTTTCACACTGACACTGCCCAGTGACAAATCACACCACTGAGAGACGACAGGCTGGCAGGGTGTTGTGTATCTTGTTTGTCTTTATGGATTATATAGATGCTGAATTAACATGTGACGCCTTTTATCTGGTGTTTCTAGTTACATGTTTTTGCAGACATGTGAGGAATTATTAAAATGTCATTTCTTAAAGGGAGTTTGGTGTAATGTTTTTCACCAGCAGCAGGATGGAAATAATATCTTCGTACAATCTAACAGTGACTGCAAACTGGCATCGTCTTCAGATGTGAGAGGCCGTCACACTTTCCGAAGCCTTCTAGTGTGTTGTCACTCAGTGAGCTGGGGGACCAGTTTATTTGGAGAAGACTCTTGAGGAGTGATGTACACAGGGAGCGGCCACATGTGGGTTTGGTGTTGGACCTCAGGTAGACGGCTGCTTGGATCAGAAGCTTTTAAATCCCTACCAAAACCATCGAGGTGCTCTGCCTCTGCTGTGTTAAACAACTAAAACAAAACTGCTCTGTCCTGTCTAAATATCTGTTTCTCAGCAGAGCTGCGTCAGGTGAGACACGAAGCAGAGACACACTGTCAAAGGAGGTCAGTGCTGACAGAGAGGTGTATTTATAGGACTGAGGTAATCAGGTGATGGGGGTCAGGTGTGTCAGCTGAGGCAGGTGAGGTGAGTGACTCCCTGATTGAAGAACTTAATGATGGCTGGTCTGTAAAGCTGCCTCAGAGTTCAGCTTCAAAATTAAAGTCACTTCTTGACTTGTTCATTTAGTTTTTATTCCAGCATTTTCCCAATAAACCCAAATAAATCTTGACTCAAAGACGAGTTTATTTCTGTGTCCAGAGCAGCTCTACATGTGAGAAATGTTTCAATAAATCTGTCTCACACTCATGAGAAGCAACATGTGGCACATCAAACATGTTCAGCCCTGACTGATGATGCTGATTTAGTCATTTATAAAAACACTGTGATCTGCTGCAGACAGAAATCATGTCACACAGAAGGTGAGAAACTGATATGTTCATGCAGCCACTGATGACACACTCCTGTAATGATGGAGACTCAAAGTCAAAGCTCCTTTTTCCATAGGAAGTGACCGTTTTGTGCGTACACAGTGTTTATGAGTGGGCTCCTGATTGTAGACATTGTTTTGTTTTCTGGCACACAACATTTTTGGTTTTGTCTGTATGTACATTTTTAGTATGGATCCTACGCACTGATTTATAAATAAGATCCTCAGCTTCCCCTTCATCTCGTCTCATTATCAGCAGCAGCATCTCCACAGGAGGGGTTTCCCTAATCTACGTCTTTACCACCCTCCTGGAATATATGACATCACCATAGGGTCTGATCGACAAAGTCTTCTCCCATCTCTCATACGTGCATGTGTAAATAAATATTCTTTTCTCAGGGTCTCTCCTGATTGAAATAGGATTAATGCAGCTTCACTCATAACATTATAACTCCTACATTAGATCGTACTGAGAATGATGATGAAGAATAAACACTCACAGGATCTGCAGTGCCATTAAAACACATGTAGACAATGTATTTACAGACTCTCTGAGATCAGAGGTGGAGCTAATCTGTTTTGAGTCTCCATCATTACAGGAGTGTGTCATCAGTGAGCACGGTTACATGCACACAATAATCAGATAACTGGGAATAATCAGGTAATGGTAATAATCTGATTTGATGCATTTACGTGCACTTCAATAATCTGATAATCAGAAAAACCTGGTTTACATGATTCAGTTCTCCCCAAGTACATGACATAAAACTCAAACTTCCTGTTACAGTAGGTACTCATATCCTTGAAAAACGTCAAAAAGTACGCAAGTCATATATTAGCAGAATAAAGCACTCATCATGCTGACAGCTTGTGTTCTTACAGTACTGTTTGTTCTTATCATTAACAAATACATGTGAGAGCATTCTAATGTGTAGTTTATCAATGAGGAGCGAATTTTACATACTTTGGGTAGTTTCGGAGTAAAAGTACTGCAAAGTGCAATATACAAGTGTAGTGTATATAAACTTGTCACACAAAGTGCATAACATATAAGTAAGATAAAATAAAAGTGACAGTTTAAACACTGAGAATATAAACATATATTATTTTATGTAAAATCTGAAAGGAAACAAAAACTGTCAGATTAACGTAGTGGAGTAGAAAGTACAATATTTCCCTCTAAACTGTAGTGGAGTGTAAAACAGCGAAACCCGAAAGAAACCAGATTAAAGGGTAAACATGCACCGAGTAATCTGACTACTGGGGACGAAGCTAGGTGTGTTTATCTGATTTCTCATAATCAGATAATGGCTTTTATCTGATAAAGCCTATCGGATCATGCTGTTTACATGACCACTTGAATAATCAGGTAACTCCAGAAGTCAGATACTGATCGGTTTATTAGTGTGCATGTAAACGTGCTCAGTGGCTGCATGAACATATCAGTTTCTCACCTTCTGTGTGACATGATTTCTGTCTGCAGCAGATCACAGTGTTTTTATAAATGACTAAATCAGCATCATCAGTCAGGGCTGAACATGTTTAATGTGCCACATGTTGCTTCTCATGAGTGTGAGACAGATTTATTGAAACATTTCTCACATGTAGAGCTGCTCTGGACACAGAAATAAACTCGTCTTTGAGTCAAGATTTATTTGGGTTTATTGGGAAAATGCTGGAATAAAAACTAAATGAACAAGTCAAGAAGTGACTTTAATTTTGAAGCTGAACTCTGAGGCAGCTTTACAGACCAGCCATCATTAAGTTCTTCAGTCAGGGAGTCACTCACCTCACCTGCCTCAGCTGACACACCTGACCCCCATCGCCTGATTACCTCAGTCCTATAAATACACCTCTCTGTCAGCACTGACCTCCTTTGACAGTGTGTCTCTGCTTCGTGTCTCACCTGACGCAGCTCTGCTGAGAAACAGATATTTAGACAGGACAGAGCAGTTTTGTTTTAGTTGTTTAACACAGCAGAGGCAGAGCACCTCGATGGTTTTGGTAGGGATTTAAAAGCTTCTGATCCAAGCAGCCGTCTACCTGAGGTCCAACACCAAACCCACATGTGGCCGCTCCCTGTGCACATCACTCCTCAAGAGTCTTCTCCAAATAAACTGGTCCCCCAGCTCACTGAGTGACAACACACTAGAAGGCTTCGGAAAGTGTGACGGCCTCTCACATCTGAAGGCAATACCAGTTTGTCACACTGGCTCCCTGTAAAATCCAGAATTGAATTTAAAATCCTACTGTTAACTTATAAAGCTCTAAATGGTCAAGCTCCGTCATATCTTAGAGAGCTCATAGTGCCATATTATCCCACCAGAACACTGCGCTCTGAGAACGCAGGGTTACTCGTGGTCCCTAAAGTCTCCAAAAGTAGATCAGGAGCCAGAGCCTTCAGCTATCAGGCTCCTCTCCTGTGGAATCATCTTCCTGTTACGGTCCGGGAGGCAGACACCGTCTCCACATTTAAGACTAGACTTAAGACTTCCCTCTTTGATAAAGCTTATAGTTAGGGCTGGCTCAGGCTTGCCCTGTACCAGCCCCTAGTTAGGCTGACTTAGGCCTAGTCTGCCGGAGGACCCCCCTATAATACACCGGGCACCTTCTCTCCCTGTGAGGGTCCTAAGGACAGAGGGATGTCGTATGCTGTAAAGCCCTGTGAGGCAAATTGTGATTTGTGATATTGGGCTTTCTAAATAGAATTGAATTGATTAAAGAGAAACAGATTGAAAATGAAGAGGTAAATTAATTAAAGTCGGAGGTGCAGCAAAGAGTAAAAATAAAATCTAATCTGAAGGGCGTGGTCGATAATGACGTTTCTTTTTCCTCAGTTATTTTCCAAAATGCAAAGCTCCTTTAACTGGCACATGGTCATGGTTTGACAAAGTAACAAAGAGCAGCAGGGAGAGAGGGCTGCTTGTCTGTAGGTGTGTGACCATCACAGTTTCTCTCACTTTGGATTAAGGTGTATAAAAACAATCTCCAGCTAAAACTGTGAAAACCGTTCCTGTGAATCTGGTATCATCACACATCTGCAGCCAAGAAGGGAAAAAAAAGTTGTCATGAGCCAAATCTGACTCAGTGGGAGTTTCAGTTGAGCGATCCAACCTTCAGCCCGCACGCCACTGACCCCTGACGACTGCGCTGTCACAGAGGCGTCCACGTGCTGTCAGCAGGACTTTTTAACAGCACGGGCCGGCTGACAGCGGGATCGTGATTGTGACACGGCCGGCAGCAGCAGCACGCAGCTGAGGAGTCTTTTAGCATCACTGAAAGTCACATTCACATTCTGAGAGCATTTCCCTGCGTGATGATGATGATGATGATGATGATGATGATGATGATGATGATGATGATGATGATGATGGCTGTACAGGCGGAGCTGAGTCAGATGTCTGAGCTGCCAGTTAGTCAGGTGGTTTTTGGAGCACTTCCTGTTTGTGCTGCTGCAGTCCCAGAGGATCTCGAATCAAAGAGCAGGCGGCTGTTCATTATCCAGAGCACATGGTGTTTGTTCACGACATCTCAAAAGCTCAACGCTTCTTTATTAAATGCAGAGTTTTTGGTTTCTGGAGTATGCATCAGCTGAGCAGAATGTGTGTGTGATCCAAACTTTATGAAATCAAGAAGGAGCTTTTAGTTTAAGCATCCACTTTTAAATCTTCAGTGAACCAGGTATCTGCGTCCTGACGAGGTTCTTCCATTCGTTCTTGCACCAAAGTCACAGTTCAAGTGCTCCTTAACTGGTCAGGTCCGCTAGCTCCTCAAAGTCCGTTTTTTAAAACCTGCACCGGTAAATCTCTGTAGCAGAACCAACCTGTTACCTGTTATTATGTCTAAGTCAAAGCCACATCCTCCTGCACCCGTTAATAAAAGTCCTGCAACACTCACATTAAGCTGGTTCTCTGTTCTGGAATTCCAAATCCAGCGGAGGAGAAGCCTCTGACTGGATGGTGAAAACATTCAATCACACATCACAACAACTTTAAACATCTCCACAGGGAAGGCTGACTGGAACAGCGCCCAGCAGCACTGGGGGGCTGAACAAGAACACAAGTTTAGGGGGTGAGAGTCTGAGCAGGGTGGTGGTGGTAGATGGGTCCAACAACCACTGGCTTTTACCCAGAACTGTAAGATTGTAAAGCCAAACCCTGTTCTCTTTCCTAAGTTGTTGTTGTTGTTGTTGTTGTTGTTGTTGTTGTTGTTGTTGTTGTTGTTGTTGTTGAAGATATGTTTTTGGGCATTTTTGCCTTTAATGGATAGGACAGCCAAGTGTGAAAGGGGGAGAGAGAGGGGCGATGACATGCAGCAAAGGGCCACAGGCTGGACTTGAACCTGGGCCACTGCGGCAACAGCCTTGTATATGGGGCGCCTGCTCTACCACTAAGCCACCAACGCCCCAACATTTTTGTTGTTGAAGGAAAAAACATCAATTTGCAGTCTTGTACCGACGTAGTGCTTTTATTTTGAAAGAGACTGTATCAAACTGTACATTTCCTGTGAAAACAGAAGTGTACTTTGAAAACAGACAATGCATGTAACAGGCTGAAGTTGACACGGCGTCCCAGAACGTCAACAACCAACACACCCAGGGTACCTTGGACGCCATATGTGGACGTGGAAAGTCCATGACCAAACGTGGACATGTGACGAGGTCACAGTGAGGATGATGATGAATTGTCTTCTGTTATAAAGAACTATTGCAGAAGGCATAAACTTCTGTTTTACTGTATTCACTCCTCATGGTTTCCTGTGCGAATATTCATTAATCGTTTGTTCATGAGTTCGTGAGTGCGTGAGTTAGTTCGTGAGTGAGTTTGTGAGTTGAAGAGAGGTGCAGCTGAGGATGTATATACAGGATGCCATGATGAATCAGACCAGAGTATGCAATATGAACCAGTATGTATTGAACCTTGTATACAACAGGAGATGGAGATGAGCTTTTCATGTATTTAATCTTTGTCGACAATTGTGTACTGAATGTACCGTACTGTATATTGTATCTGGAACTGGGCTGAGAAAGAGAACTGTTGTGTGTGAGGAGGCGTTCGTTAAGACCATAAGTGTCTGCTATTGAGTTTCCTGATCCAGGGGCCTCATTTATCAACCGTGCGTAAGCACAGATGTGTGCGTCATGAGTGCGTAGGAACAATCCCACGCATAGTATGGAATTTATCAGCTTGCACTTGTGCTTAACCCTTTGATGCACAACATGGGTCTAAAGTGACCCAACTGAGTTTATGTTCTATATCTTCGCAATAAATTAATTTCATAATTCAGTATTCCAGGTTTTCCTCAATTAACTTGTTTTTGATCATTCTACATCCTTATTTTATGTTTTCCTTTCTTTTTAATAAAAACCCTTTTTGTATCACTACCCTTCTAATGCGCAACATGGGTCTAAAATGACCCATATCCATTTTCTATGTTATTTCATGTATGGCTGAGTGTTTCTATGATATCTTTGAAATGTATTTTATCATTTATTATTCCAAGTAATCAGTAAATATCTTGTTTGTTTTTTAGCACAAATCATTTTTATTTTTTCCTTTCTCATTTTATGAAGCACAGCTTTTGTATTTCTACATCAAGTTTGCACACATGGGTCAGCATTTGGCGGGAACCTGTAAAAGTTTGTTTGCAAGTAGGAACATACTTACCTCGGACAACTATTCACAGCTCAGCACAGCTCCCTTTGCACATCTGATACATGTAAGTCTTGTTTTACAATTGTTCAAACATTACCCTAAGAAAATATTTGATAATTGTGAAATATAGTTGATGATGCTGGCAATGCAGGTATCCATGGGTGAAAGCTGGGTTGTTGCTTGTCCTCCTCCAGTAACAGATTTTGTTTTTATGGGCCGTGACACGTTTTTTGGCATTGAGTTTAATATCAAACCATTTCTTTAATTTGAGACACTGATCTTTCCTCTGATCCAACAGAATTAAAAGCAGCTGTAACCTTCTCCCACACAGCATGTTTTCTTTTGTGAGTCACGCCTGCATTTAAAGTTTCAAACAATACTTTTTGGTTTGATTCAACTTCTCCAACAAGTACCTCCATTTCTGTGTCCGGGTAATTCCTCTTCTTTGCCATGATTTCGGTGAGGAAAGAAATCATTTCACGTGACTAATAAAGAGATTGCCACTACCATATATGGTCAATTGGAGGTGTTTCTGAATGCAAATTACCTTAACCGTGCACGAGCATGGTAGTTAAGAACAGGTGAGATTTATCAACACGGATTACTTGGGGTGTGCGTACGACCGGTGTCCACATGTTTGATAAATACGGATATTTTTGTACTTACACACATTCTAAATTTAACTCGTAAGATAGAATCTAGAACCTTTTCTAAGCATGGCTGATAAAGAGAGACAAAATGGCAGACAACAGAACTACAAAATGGCCGAATCAAAGCTGGCTTCAGGTCGGGGGAGGTGTTTGACAAAGACAAAGGACAAAGGAAAAGAAGCGGGAACTTTGAAATGCCTGTTGAAAGCCTATGTTAATGAGTCTGTGTTAATGTGACGTGTGTTGCAAACGGTCTGAATTAGTGCAGAGATTGTTTAGTTGGGTGCAAGAATCTGTTTGTGAACAGTATTAGCAAACTAAACACTGAGCTTTGGCGAAGCCAACTAATCAATGACCTCACTGCAATCTATCACAACAATAACTCAGTAAACAGCATCAAATCACATACAACAAGTCAAACAGTCTTGCTTAGCCTGTAAAGCTGAGATAAGCTATGCCCAGTTGTTACATTACCGATCCTTGAATGGATGGGAGAGAGTCACTTTGTGGTGTGCTGCTTTGTTAGCCGGCAGAAGAAGGCTGGGAAGAACCGTGGTTCCAGCTGCAGTCTTGTGTCCTTGTTCCAAAGGTTCTGATCCAAGGAAGCCAGTCACTTGGGGTCCTTGCAGAGTTAGACACTGGGTGCTAACTCACTTAGTTCCTTGTTGCTGGAAAGCTAGTTGCAAACCTTGTGCTTGCACCTCTAACTTTCTGGTTCAGGTTAGAGTCTGATCAATTGCCCCACCTCTGATGGTTCAGGTTAAGGAGCAAGGGTCTGAGCATCTGGGCTGTTCCAGGCCCAGCAGGAAAAAGGTGTGGGCTGCTCTGCAGTTCCCGAGTAAGAGCGAGATTTGTGTGAAGGGAGCAGACCTTCTACAGATGCCTGTGACATCAGAGTCACATGCCACTATAAAAGTCCTGTCAAATCAAGTTTTGGGACTTGAGTGTGTCACACATTGTGTCACTGAACATCTTCAGTCCACAGAAAAGTTCAATTGTCAGTCCATTCACATTGTAACATCTGGGCAGTTTGTTAACCAGCTGGGCATTTGTTGGTACTATCTATCTTGGCTAAGCAAGAATAGTCTCTAAATACAAAACAAAACCTTCAGGTTACAGAACAACTCCAGATAAACAACAATGACACTGGCATGGTGTAAAATAACTAACTTGAGTTTCTCAGTAGGTGTTAGTGAGAACAGGAATGTTAGTTATATACATGTGTTAGGTGAGATGGAGAGAGGGCGTCACCTACAAAGAGAAGGGTGTGTGTGTGTGTGTGTGTGTGTGTGTGTGTAGTCATAATGGTGTCCTAACCTAGTGTTTTGAAACTAGGGGTGTAACTGACAAGAATTTACAGAAATAATCCAAGTGTACCTGCAAAGTTGGACAGTGGTGTCTCAGTCCAATCAGAATGTAGGCTGCCTAAACTAATAGCAGGGTGTCTGGCTATTACAGTTTAGAATTACTGAGATTGCTACTGTTGCTGGCAACTCAAGTCTGCCCAACTGCAAGAAACAAGGTACTTTGGATTAGCATTTGTGTTACTGTCAGTACAGGGGTGGACTAAACAAGGGGCGAGGTCTGGAGTGCCTGTGCATAGCTGGTGGCTCAGGGCTGTAATGCTCCTGGTAGCTAGAGGCAGAGAGGCATTCAGAGGCACTGTCACTGTCTGAAAGATTCTGACTGTCGTCTGAACTGTGGTCAGACATGTCAGAGATGCTGTGCTCATCATCTGACTGGTCAACTGGCAAGTCACAGTTCTGGGCCAGAATCTCTGAGTATGGCCTTCTACAGCTTCTGTTCTGTGAATGGCCATCTCGACGCAGTTGGGACATAGCGGGTACGCTTCTGGTCTCCCTGGTGTCTTTTTACACCCCCATTCGAGCTGTTGTGAGGGTGGTGTTTTGGGGCAGAAGACCGGTGTGACACTGCAGGATTTGAACTGACAGGTTCAGTTGGTATCCCCGTGGCTTTGGAAGGGACAGCAGTTTCCCAAGCTACCTGTGTCAACTTCCTGAGCTCATGTATGGATGGGATACCTTTACATGTCATGAGTACAACGTGAGTACGTACACAAGGATGCAGGTTACGCAAGAACAGGGACTTGAAGCTTGGGTTCTCATCTAACCCTGGTGCGTTCTTGCCCTGAAAGTATGTGTGTCTCAAACATTTGTAATCTCTAGGATTCTCAAGACGTGAATGTTTAATTTGGAGGGCTGCAACCATAGAATCAATCTCGTCAGCAGTAGACGAAAATTCTTCTTTCAGTGCTTGACGGAGCTTGGTGTAGTTACTTCTGACACTGGGACGCTGGCACTGAATAAACTTGTGGACAGCTTTGGAACTGGTCTTCCACAAAAGTTTAATCTTCTCCCTTTCAGTTGCCTGGTGCAGGTCAACTAGACAGTTGTCAGTCTCTCTCAAATAATCATCAACATGTTGATCACAGTTGTTTGGATCAAAAAGTTCAATGTCTTTCGCTAAAAACTCAAGCACTTCAAAGCGAGAGCAGTCAGATATCCTGTCTGGTGAAGGCAAGACTAAATTAGCATTCCTAAGGAGGTGTGAATCACATGCTGCAGGTCTCTGGGGTTGAGAGGCCGAGGTTGAATGGTTTTCAATCCCCCTTTCCCCCTGCGCATGGGTGAAATATCAAGTCAGTGTCTGAGGAATACATGGGACAGAATATCCTGAAGATAAACCACATGTTTCCTCAACATCTGTGTTTGAGACATGGGAAGTCAGGTCACTGCTACCTCTGTCTGTTGGTGGAGGTTGGGGAGCTGACTTCATTCCCAAAGACTTCGGGTCTGGTGGGAAAGATTTCCACTTACTGAGCTGAGGAGGTGTGAACCTCTCATCCAGGGAAGAGGGTGAATCAGAGAAGCTGGAATCACACTGGCTGTAAGACTGTGCTGGGGCTAGATGTTCTGATCTAAGCCTAAACAGTTCTTTATATGAACAGAGGTCTAACTCTGCTGAATGCAAATCATCTAAATAGCGCATGGCTTTCTTGTTAGCCATCTGTGCTTCATGGAGGAGGGAAGCATTTTGCCCTCTTAGAGTTTCTACCTCCTTCTCTAGAGCTGATTTGCTCTGAAAGGCAAGGGTGGTTTGCCTGTGAAAGATCAGAAGCAAGCATTTTAACAGTGTATTACTGGATGCCGTCTGTGCATCAGTTATCACTGAGTAGAGTTTATCTCTTCAGTGCATTCACAGAGACTCAATCTGCTGATGAGTTCTGGACAGCCAGAGTTTAGGCTCTGTGCAATGGAAGAGAAACTGTTCTACACAGGGGTTCACCATTGTTAGGTCTTAAAAGGAGGGTGAGGCTAAAACAGGTTGTCTTAGTACAAGTCAAATGTTAAGTTGGCTGTGGTGTTGCTTGGCAGACACCTTGAGTGTAACTTGTGAGTACACTAGCCTAACAAAAGAATGTGCTGGCCTTCACTGTGGGGCTAGCATCCTTTGGAGGAGGGGTGGCTACAACACAAACAGGCACTAAAGATTAGGGACAGGAATTTACAACAGTAAATTTGCCTGCAAAGATAACAACATGCACTAACTAAATGCGTGGCAGTATCAGTTAGAGTTGTTTCTTAAAGTTAACTCAAGCTGGAACTTAGATTGTAACAGCGAGGTACAAAACTTCACAGGGCTGGTAGCACACTGTGGCTCTTATGCTCCATCTTCTACTTAGGCTGAAATGCTTGGCAGTAACAGCCAGTTCTCACGTAAACTGTGTCACAGGGCTGGTGGCACTCTGTGATGAATTTCAAAGGAAAACAGGAACAATAGAATCAACTGCAAAGTTTGACAGCTTGACCAGACTGCACTGAATACATGGTATTCAAATGTTGAACCAAAATCTTACAAGTTTCTACAGGGTAGGTCAACTTGAAAAGCTAGCAGCAATGGCAGCTCTAGTGTAACACTATGAGGCTTAAGATAGCGGTGATCACTTACAATGTCTTTCAAATTGCTTTGTCTTTGTGAATAAAATAATTCTCATCACAATGTACTTGTTTGTAAGTACAGCTGAATGTCTACTGCTGTAGCAGACTAGCGGTGAATGTAAAGACTTTTGGGTAGTCCCAGAATGGAATCAAAGATTTTTGGTGTGAACCAATGTATGGATGGTTTTGGTCCATTTTGAAAGGAAACACTGAAGTTTTTTTTCCCCAAACTGTAAGGATCACTGTAAGTGCTACTGTCATTGAGTAATCTAAGTTTGAACACATTGAAGTAGAAGGTTTTTATTCTAGCCTGAATTTTTGTTGCGAAAAGATGCCTTCAGATGAGTGTAGCTGGGACTTTTTAGCTGGAAAACACAATGGGACCACCACATGAAGCCTTACCTAGTCCCAGTTCAAATGTGATAACAATCCTACAGAAAATTAGTATTTTACACATGTTTTTCTAAGGGTATGTCTAGGCGTTTCCAAAAATGTGTCGTCTGGAGACTACAAAATGACCCTTGGATAACCATAGTCACATAGCTGGATAAAAGCTTCAACGTACAGTCATAATTTTGGGCTCTAATGAAAGGTGACACTTAGAGGTATCCTATCCCATACCCAGAATCACTATCAATATTGCTGAAAAAAGTTACTGAAGCATAAACTAAAATTTATGCATATAAGAGTCAAAACAAGTGCTGTTATGGAAAATTGCTTTTTATATGAAATGTAAACATAATTAACTTTTACACAGCAAACTATTTACATTATGTTAGAAATGACAACTGACAACATGTCAACTGTCCCTTGCCTACAGTCAAGTATAGTTGTGGCAGCTTCATGGTTTGGGGCTGCATGAGTGCTGCCGGCTCTGGGGAGCTCGGTTCATTTAGGGAAACATGAATTCCAAGCAGAGCATGATCGCCCCTCTTCAGAAACTGAGCCGCAATGCAGTTCTCCAACATGATAATGATCCAAAACACACCTAGAAGATGACAACTGCCTTGCTGAGGAAGCTGAAGGTGATGGACTGGCCAAGTATGTATCCAGCTCTAAACTCACCTGTGCACCTGTGGGCCTTCCTCAAGCTGAAGGTGGAGGAGCACAAGGTGTCTTCACATCCATCTGCTGCTCTGCTCAAGTGTCATTTCTATAGTGTTGTCCCATGAAAAGATGTAATGAAATATGTGCAAAAATGGGAGGGGTGTACTCACTTATGTGAGATACTGTATTTACAAAACTTTCCATCTTTCCATCTCAAACACTGACGTGCTGACGTATTGTGGTAAGCGAGTTGTGTCATTTCCGGTGTTTCTGTGACAGCGTCTCTGTACTGCTCTGGTGAATTCCACTTGCCTGCTTTCTCACCTCAGTTGCTTTAACGCTGCTTTTACGTCTACTTCAAGTCATAACCCACACTAGTTCTGTTTAAGCACCTATAGCTCTCCTCCTTTCTACGACTTTCTCGCTAATCTCTTAGCTGTTGTTTGCACGCTCTTAGCCTTGTTAGCTACATTAGCTTAGCCATGACTTCTCCTTCTCCTGCTCTTTCTTGCCCGGTGTGTCAAATGTTCAGTTATGCCTCTGCCTCCTTTAGCAACAGTGGCAATTGTAACAAGTGTAGCTTATTTGCTGCGTTGGAGGCGAGGCTTAGTGAATTAGAAGCGCGGCTCCGCACCATGGAAAACCATTCAGCAGCTGCGGTAGTTAGCCAGTCCCCTGTAGCCGGTGCGGAGCCACATAGCATAGCCTTAGCCTCTGCTAACTGTCCTCCGGTAACTCCCATTCAGCCGGGAGGTTGGGTCACGGTCCACCAGAAGCACAGCTCCAAGCCGAAGCCCACGGCTCACCATCAGCCTGTTCACATTTCCAACCGCTTTTCCCCACTCAGCGACACACCCGCTGAGGATAAAACTCTGGTTATTGGCAGCTCTATTCTGAGAAACGTGAAGTTAGCAACACCAGCGGCCATAGTCAAATGTATCCCTGGGGCCAGAGCAGGCGACATTGAATCAAATTTAAAACTGCTGGCTAAAGCTAAACGTAGATTCAGTAAGATTGTTATTCACGCCGCGCAATGACACCCGGTTACGCCAATCGAGGTCACTAAAATTAATATTGCTTCGTGTGTGAATGCGCAAAAACGATGTCGGACTCCGTAGTTTTCTCTGGACCCCTCCCAAATCTGACCAGTGATGACATGTTTAGCCGCATGTCATCATTTAACCGCTGGCTGTCCAGGTGGTGTCCAGCAAACGATGTGGGTTTCGTTAATAATTGGCAAACTTTCTGAGGAAAACCTGGTCTCATTAGGAGAGACGGCATTCATCCCACTTTGGATGGAGCTGCTCTCATTTCTAGGAACCTGGCAAACTTTATTAGTAATTTAAATCCCTGACAACCCAGAGTTGAGATCAGGACTCGGAGACGCAGTCCTAAACGCCTCTCTGAGCTTCTAGTTCAGTTACCCAGCCATAGTTTTCATAGTTTTATACAAACGGTGTCTGTCCCCCGACCGCCTAAATTATCTAAATCTAAAATTAAACAAAGAGGAGTTGTGCATAACAACCTCCATAAAAATTAAAACCTCTTCTGTGACAGAAAGACAAAACAGGAGAATTAAATGCGGATTGTTGAATATCAGGTCTCTATCGTCTAAAGCAGTGTTAGTAAACGAATTAATATCAGTCTCACTGAAACCTGGCTGTGTCCAGATGAATATGTTCGTCTAAATGAGTCCACTCCTCCCAGTCATAATAATACCCACATTCCTCGAGGCAGCGGCCGAGGAGGGGGAGTTGCAGCCATTTTTAACTCTAGTCTGTTAATCAGCCCAAAACCTAAACTAGATTTTAATTCATTTGAAAGCCTCATTCTTAGTCTTTTACATCCGACCTGGAAAACCTCGCAGCCACTTTTATTTGTTATAGTGTACCGTGCTCCTGGCCCGTATTCTGAATTTGTATCTGAATTCTCAGAGTTTTTATCCAGTTTAGTTCTTAAATCAGATAAAGTTATTATTGTAGGCGATTTTAACATTCATGTTCGACGTTGATAATGACTCCTGGCTACCGCGTTTATCTCATTATTAGACTCCATTGGCTTCAGTCAGGGTGTACATGAACCCACTCATTGTTTTAACCATACCTCGATCTAGTTCTGACGTATGGAACTGAACTTGAGAACCTAACCGTCTTTCCACAGACTCCCTCGCGATCGGATCCTTATCTGATTACTTTTGATGTCTTTTTACTCGATTACACGCCACTCAGCAACAGTTACTATACTAGATGTTTATCAGATAGTGCTGTCGCAAAACTTAAGGAAAAGATTACTTCGTCCTTAAATTCAATACCAATACCTTCAGTAACAGAGGTTTCCCGTGCCGACTTTAACCTCTCCCGAATTGATCATTTTGTTGATAGCAGCGTAGGCTCGCTACGAACAACGCTCGACTCTGTAGCTCCTCTTAAAAAGAAGTTAAAAAAGCAAAGAAAGTTCGCTCCTTGGTATAACTCTCAAACCCGTAAGTTAAAACAAATATCGCGAAAATTTGAAAGGAATTGGCGATTAACCAAACTGGAAGAATCTCGTTTAATCTGGACAGACAGTCTCAAAACTTATAAGAGGGGCCTCCATGCCAGAGCAAACTATTACTCAGCTCTAATAGAAGACAATAAGAACAACCCCAGGTTTCTTTTCAGCACTGTAGCCAGGCTGACTGAGAGTCAGAGCTCTATTGAGCCTTGTATTCCTTTAGCCCTTAGCAGTAATGATTTTATGAGCTTTTTTAATGACAAAATTCTAACTATTAGAGGCAAAATTCATGACCTCCTGTCCTCAGATAGTACCTATCTAACCTCAAACACAGCTGTAAAATCTAATATATATTTAGATTGCTTCTCCCCAGTTTCTCTTCAAGAATTGACTGCAGTGATTTCTTCATCTAAATCATCAACGTGTCTCTTAGACCCCATCCCAACTAGGCTACTTAAGGAGGTCTTTCCTTTAGTTAACACTCATATATTAGATATGATCAATATATCCTTATTAACAGGCTATGTACCACAGTCTTTTAAGGTAGCTGTAATTAAACCTCTACTAAAAAAGCCCACCCTGGATCCAGAGGTGTTAGCCAACTATAGACCAATATCTAATCTTCCCTTTATGTCAAAGATCCTTGAGAAAGTAGTCGCAGACCAGCTGTGTGATTTTCTCCAGGATAGTAATTTATTTGAGGAATTTCAGTCAGGATTTAGAGTGCATCATAGCACTGAGACAGCTCTAGTTAAAATTACAAATGACCTTCTGATTGCTTCAGACAAAGGACTCGTCTCTGTACTTGTTTTATTAGATCTTAGTGCGGCGTTTGACACAACTGACCATCAAATTCTGCTGCAGAGACTGGATCACTTAATTGGCCTAAAAGGTTCAGCACTAAGCTGGTTTAAATCTTATTTATCTGATCGTTTTCAATTTGTTGACGCGTTAGCAATGAACCATCCTTACGTACTAAAGTTTGTTTTGGAGTTCCATGAGTTCTGTGCTCGGACCAATCCTATTTACTCTATATATGCTTCCTTTAGGTAACATCATTAGAAATCACTCTATAAATTTCCATTGTTATGCGGATGATACTCAGTTGGATTTATCAATGAAGCCAGAAGAAAGTAATCAATTAACTAAACTCCATAACTGCCTTAAAGACATAAAAACTTGGATGAGCACCAATTTCCTGATGTTAAATTCAGACAAAACTGAAGTTATTGTTCTTGGCCCCAAACAACTCAGAGACTCTTTATCTGATGACATAGTTTCTCTAGATGGCATTGCTCTGGCCTCTAGCACTACCGTAAGAAACCTCAGAGTAACATTTGATCAAGATTTGTCTTTTAATTCTCATTTAAAACAAACGTCACAGACTGCATTTTTTCATCTGCGTAATATTGTGAAAATTAGGCCTATCCTGACCCGAAAAGATGCAGAAAAATTGGTCCACGCTTTTGTTACCTCAAGGCTGGATTACTGTAACTCTCTATTATCAGGTAGCTCTAGTAAGTCCTTAAAAACTCTCCAGCTAATTCAGAATGCAGCAGCACGTGTACTAACAGGAACTAAGAAACATTATCATATTTCTCCTGTTTTAGCTTCTCTGCACTGGCTCCCTGTAAAATCCAGAATTGAATTTAAAATCCTACTGTTAACTTATAAAGCTCTAAATGGTCAAGCTCCGTCATATCTTATAGAGCTCATAGTGCCATATTATCCCACCAGAACACTGCGCTCTGAGAACGCAGGGTTACTCGTGGTCCCTAAAGTCTCCAAAAGTAGATCAGGAGCCAGAGCCTTCAGCTATCAGGCTCCTCTCCTGTGGAATCATCTTCCTGTTACGGTCCGGGAGGCAGACACCGTCTCCACATTTAAGACTAGACTTAAGACTTTCCTCTTTGATAAAGCTTATAGTTAGGGCTGGCTCAGGCTTGTCCTGTACCAGCCCCTAGTTAGGCTGACTTAGGCCTAGTCTGCTGGAGGACCCCTCTATAATACACCGGGCACCTTCTCTCTCTCTCTCTCTCTCTCTCTCTCTCTCTCTCTCTCTCTGTCTCTCTCTCTCTCTGTCTCTGTCTCTGTCTCTGTCTCTCTCTGTCTCTGTCTCTGTCTCTCTCTCTGTCTCTGTCTCTGTCTCTCTTTGTGTCATATGGATTACTGTTAATTTATTATGCTGATCTGTTCTGTACGACATCTATTGCACGTCTGTCCGTCCTGGAAGAGGGATCCCTCCTCAGTTGCTCTTCCTGAGGTTTCTACCGTTTTTTCCCCGTTAAAGGGTTTTTTGGGGAGTTTTTCCTGATCAGCTGTGAGGGTCTTAAGGACAGAGGGATGTCGTATGCTGTAAAGCCCTGTGAGGCAAATTGTGATTTGTGATATTGGGCTTTATAAATAAAATTGAATTGATTGATTGAATAGAACTGACAGAAATTCTTGATAAAACTAGCCCGACAAACTGTTTTTTTAGGCGTATTTGCTAACGACCAGCTCCCTAAAACATTTACGAAGGAGCGACCAGCTATGATGGTCATAAACACAGACCCCTCTTACATGAGCGGGCAACATTGGGTCGCTATACACATTAATAAATATGATGTGGGGTCATTTTTTGACAGTTTTGGAAATCCTCTACATATTTCCGTTTTCCAGAATTGATTTCTTTCTAAAGAGAAATTGTCCAACTATTAAGCATTCTGCCAGACAAGTCCAAGACACGCACTCTACTGTATGCGGGCAACATTGTATTTTTTTTTCTTTGTCACGTGGACAAAGCTTTAACATATGACAATGTGTTGAAAAAATATGGCAATAACTTGTCTAAAAACAACTTAAGGGTTTGTAAATTTGTTAAAGAAATTCAACCTTTTGCTACATGCCACAAAAAAGTTTTTTGGGATGTATCCAATGTGTCCAATCAGTTGATTCTTTTAAAAGTGTGTGAAGTAACATTTATCATGGTGTGTACTATTGTACTGTGTATCATTAATACATGTCAAATAAATGTGAAGGCCTGTGTGAATGTTCTCTATACTTTGTGAGATCTAAATAAACGACTCTACAAATGATAAATTTACATTTTCTTTTGCTTTATTTAAAAACACACACACACTCAGCAGAATCACACATTTCAAAAATCTAACCAGTCTAGGAGATACAAAGGGAGTTGTTTCAATGTCCGGTCGTCGGCTTCTTTTCACAAGAGGAGTGGCTGGAGCAAGAGCTTGTTCCTTAAACTCCAGAATTTTTCCCCTGACTTGTTGATTTGGCACAACTGATAAAGGTATGTTCAACACGGCTAAAGATTTTAAGCAATTCTCCCAACCTATAGGACGTCGATCATCAGGAACATTGTGGGGTGCTGTGACATTTTTTATTAAATCATACACATGAGAACCTTTAACAACAACTCCATTAAAGACAAACTCTCCTTGTGGGTTCCAAGATGTAATGTGTTTTGAGGCATCCATTTTTTCCAAAATATGTTGTGCCTTATTCTTGCAGTTTTTCAGCATGTTTTTCAAAATTTCATTAATCAGAGTCTTTCTTTTTTTCATTGCTCGTGTAAACCTGTTCTGAACCATCCTCGTTGATCGGGAAAGCCAAAGTCAGCGTATTCTGCTCCCTTTCCCCCTGCTTTACCACTGTGAGAAATCTCCAACGCCATCAAATATTGTTTTGCTTTTTCATGAAGGTCTTCAGTTTTTAATAGTCTTTAATAGCACGATCCAGCTCATTTTCCGCAGCCTCTCGAATAGACTCACGCACAGGTTGTCTTCTTAAAAGATCAAGATGTTGTTGAGGCACAAGAAACATTTTCTGAGCATGCTCCATATCTTATTTTCTTGAGGCAATGAGACTCGATATGAAGGTCACAGCTATACTCAGGAGAGGTAAGAGAAATCCACCAGACTGACTGATAAACTTCTTTTTCTTTGACACGCAGACCTTTTTATCAGCTATTAATCTAATCTCCGCCTTCCTCTTTTTTAACTTTTGACACTGTGTGTTGTTTAAAGGTACCTTGCCCTTTAAAACATTCAAGGCTATTTCACACCATGTCAAAACAGTCTTTGGATGCGTATTGAATGATATGCTTTCTTTGAGCGGGTGATGCATCATGCAGGAGTTTTAATAAAGACAGGTTTCTCCTCAGGCGCCCAGACATGTTTCACATACACCACAGGCAGGTCAGAAAACAAGTCTGTTCTGAGACGGAGGTGGTCAGGTGTCCTGGCTTTATAATCAATCAGTAAATACCCAAAAGGAACACTTGTAGCATCCTCAGAACACTCCATAAAAAGTTTGCTTTTCCCCGGAAACATCTGTCTGACATTAACATGACCTGGTATTTATCTCAAGGTTTTTAAACAAAACAAGATAATTTGTGTTTAGACTAATTGTCCTGCTGACTCTACGTTGGAAAAATGAATTCAGAACTAGATACAAACAGCTTAAATTTCTATGATGTACATATTTCGTAAACACATTTTGCACCTCGACATTGTTGCTTGCATCGTTCATTAAATCATCAATAATTAACAAATTGTTTTTATTTACAGGTAACAATGAATCATCACATAAAGACGAAGGCAATCCTTCAACAAAATTTACATTTCTTATTTTCATCAATTCATTATACAGTGGTTGCCAACAAGAATAAATATATATAATATTTTCAAATTTATCTGAAATCAGTCTGTCAACATTCTCAATCAATATTTTTACAAAATAAGTCTTTCCGCAATGTGAGGGTCCTGACACAATTAGACTAAAGGGATGTTGTAGTCTAAAATCAAAACCGTTTATTTCTCTTTCCCCCATGTTAATAGCCATATGGCAGAGTTGTCAAGTCCGAGAAGACACGACGTTTGGTGTACACCACTTGAAGTTTTTTAATGTTTGACCTATTTTTCAGCTCAAAGGTCTTTTTATTCCTCACTATTGTGTCCGATCTTGTCACTAAATTTTGCGTTGTCTCGCCACGGTTTGCAAACTCAAACAAGACTGACGAGGGCATCATGTGTGACGACAGAAGCGTTGTGTGCGTTTAGAGTGATTCCCTTGCATTTTAATTGTGTTTTGTTATGGGCTGTCTGATAGGCATAACATTTCGGCCCTCCCGACACAAACTCAGCAATATAGTCGTCATCGCCTGTGTCACCATTTACTTCATCAGTCAGGTCCCCTAAAAATGGGCCTGTTTCTGGGATCCAATCTCCATCCTTTGACACAAAAATAACTGTCTGTCAGAACAGAGGCATCTCTCCCCCAGTTTATCCATGAGGTCGTACAACATCATACGTGCATACGCTGTCGTCATTGCCCCAATGAAGATGTTCATGTTTTTTGTTAGAGCAACCTGCGCCAGTCTGTATCTCCACTGAACAAGTGCAACGTGATCAGATACAAATGAAAACTGTCTGACATCGTACTGACCGCTAAACATGTAGCGGGTAAATTGTTCAGGGTCTGTCACTAACTCACATGTAGCCTGATTTTCACGCATTGAAAAATGACCCCACAAGGAACTGAGGAACAGTTTGTTGATACTTCGCATGGCTTTGTTGACAACTATTTTTTCAGGGTTTAGTTGGATCCCCTCTTTGTCATAGTAATCTTGGACATGTTTGGCTTTTGACGTCTCATCTTTTGCGTAACTTGGATAGCCTGAAGCTTCCTGCTTTCGCTGAAGGAACGCTTTAACATATTCTTTGAATAAGTCATTGCTCTTTTCAGTGAAATGCCACACCTCGTCACTTTTGGTAACAACATACTCTTTTTCAACAGCTTTTTGAAGTTCAAGACTGACCCAGACTTCTCATGAGCAGAGTGAATACACTCACCGGTTTGGTTTTGAATCTCTGCACATGTTCGGCACAAGGGAAACATCAGCTTGTTGTTACAACGGTATGGAAGCACCGGATGATACAACCCCCGGGGAGGCGACACAGTACACTTCACCAGACCAAAGTAATTTTCAATGGGCTCAAAGTCACGGAAGATTATTTTGGGGTGTCCCACTGGGTAGTTTTTACGAGCCTGGGGTACAAGCTTGTAAAATCGTAATAACTTATCTTTTTACCCTCAGCAGCTTTGTAGTGTAGTCTATATGCATTGGTGCGACCCCCTCCAAACTTTTCGTGGAGTCTTTCAGGCACATCATAACTTTTCAGAAAGTCCTGCAGCATCTGGTCTGTTTTTTTGGCACGTTCCCACTCACATTCCCACATTATCCTTACGTTTAGCTTGTGTGTCAGTTTGAGAGCATGCAGTTTCTCTTTAAATTGTCTGTAAAGGACGCCGAATGCAATCTTGTTTACAGCGTTTTTATGACCGGGACTGTGGCACTTTGGACAGCCGTGCCAGAAACAACCGGCAAACTCATATGCAGTGCATTCATTTCCACTGTCACAAAAACCATCACCATGATACGGACCAAATTTCTCTTCCCCATGATTGAGGGCATGTCGAATTTCTATTTTGTTTCTGAAAGCCTCAAACTCTACTGTAGAGTTAGCCACTGTATAGACGCACTGGAGAATGTCTCGTACTGGCTGATGTATGCACCGTCATGTCAATGCCAGTGTGTCAGGGGACAGGAATCGTGTTTTAAACACAGCCATGCAACACGAGGCAAGCGTGGTGTAGTCAAAAGGGTCTAAGTTGGTACACTCTATGAACGCCTCACAGTACACCGTACATGCCTTGTGCAGCACAACATCACTGATTCCATATCTGCGTAGTTCAAGCTGGAAATCAAACACCCCATCACGCACTGTATTGTACCACTGCATGAAATCTGCCCTGTCTTTGTCAGACATGTTGTCATACCCGTAAAAGTGAGGTTCAGGGAACGGACCTACGTACTTTTCATTTTCTATTTTGTTAAACAAATGTGGAAAGAAGCCTCTCTTTTCTTCATATTCGAAACCTAATGCTGCAGGAGTCTTTGACAAACGCATTGGCAGAAAGCTGAAAGAATCGAGCCATCTCTGTTGGTAGAACGCATCATATCAACAAGACTCTACTACTGCGCACAGTTAATCTCGGGGTGATGCCCTGTTTGGTGAAGTAGTCTAGCATTATGTAGTTGTCAAACCCCGATGTGTTGTGTGCTATGAATGTATAATTTTTGTATATTGGCTGCCTAAATTTTTGCACAAATAGGTCGACACATGTTGCACCGGAGGCCCACCATTTTTTGTTTTCAAAATCAATTGCACATACAAAATTGGCTTCGTGTTTGTTGTCATCGGATCGCATTTCAAAGTCATAAAAGACATACTTAGTCTGTGGTTTTGACGGTTTTTCGGGCTGTATAAAACACTGATGCTGTATGTCTGATGTTAACAGATCTCCGCAGTGACGGCATACGCCTTTTTGACAATTATGCCCCACAGCATTTTTTCTGTGACTTACTGAGTACAGACGGCCAGTCGTTGCAGTATTTAGTGCGGTCACATGGTCTAAATCTCTTGCGATGTTTGGTTTCTGTCACATCTTTGTGTTTGTTCAAACAAAACGCTGATCTACAAATGCACTGACAATCTGGACAGCGCGTGGGAGCTAGATCTTGTTTGTGACACTCAGACATACATTGCAGAAATATTTACATTTGTGAGACGTATAACCCTTGTAGCAATATTTGCATATATATATGCACTACCAAAAACGCCTGTTTTGTTCTGTATCATATAATAATGGTCCTCATACAGAGAGCCAGATTGTTTTTGGGTGAGGTTGTTCTCGTGTCTGATACAGATCCAATTTTTTAGTACCACAACTGTGGTGAAAAACAAGAATTTTAACTCATATGTTCTGCTCAAATTTTGTCACGCCTGCTAGCGACACTTTGTGATTTGGATTAAACCTTACTTGGGCATGGATTTGCTGCGCCTGTTTTTGAATGTCGGTCTCAGACATGTGTGGGTACATATAACGTGCTACACGCAGAGAAACACAGATTATTGTCTGTGTTTGACGGAGCGTAGAGACAGGCTTTTTTTTGAATGATCTGATCATACTGGATATTACCTAGTTTGCGCCTCACACCTCCTCGTTTGTTTAAAGCGGCTGTGATGACAAACTCAGGCATATCATCTGATATTGTTCTGTCATTGCTTTGCATAACCTGCTCAATCTCGCTCAGAAATGTTTCCGCATATAGTTGTTACCGGCGTTTAATACCGCGCATACGTCGCTGGACAATGATGGACCTCTCAGTACAACATTTAAAATGCCGTCTGGCGCTGCCAAACTTGTTGAAAAATCAATAATGTCTGATAATTTGTGTCTTAGTGTCGCCAATGCTGTTCTCAAATCACTCGTCCTTATGCTGTCTAAATTGATATGCTGCCTAATTTCAACCCTGTTGAATTTTTTTCTCTCTGATGTTGAATTGTCTGTCCCAAGGATCTGTGGGACTGCACAGGTAATCTCTGTAGCCGTTAGCGTATAATGATTGTAATGTGTTTGTTTTCCAATTGTGACTGCTGTTGTAAACTGTTTTTTATAAGTTTATAGTGTTTAGAGTCACTTAATTGTCTGTTTGCTTCCAGTTTGTATTGTTGTATGTCCATAATTACTATTTTTGATCCTTTATCAGCTGGTTTAATGATTATGTGTGTGTTTGATTTTAATTCTGTTATTGCCTGTTTTTCAGATGTGGAGAGATTATCTGTGCGGTCCACCTCACCCATCCACCAAGCCAGCACCTGGCGGTGCCGATGAGTGGCTGGAAGTGTGGAAAACAAGTGAGCGGGTTCTGTTTATGGTTTCAGGGTCCAATCTGGCTCCATATTGTTTTTGGGCCCAGTTAGCTGCTACGCTAAGAGCCAGTTGGTTACCCTGCATGTTGGTGAGTGTGGTGATGGTGGTTGTGTAGTGTTCTTGTAGAATGTCCATATTGTTGTTCATCCATCTGTCCGTGTTCTCTTTAACCAAGTTGTGTGTTCTTTCTGTAGGTGAGGAGGGCTTAATGAACTGTGTGAGTTTGTTAACCTGTCTGGTCATGCCTGTGGGAGGACAGCCTGTACGGATGGCTTGAAATGACTTTTGGCTATTGTTCTGGTGTGTGGGTCTAGGGCCTAGGAGGATTATGCGGAGGCCTGTGGTGTTCAGCTGTGGGCCTGCTCCACTCTCCTTGGTCTCGCCCATAGTGGTGTCTGTCACCCCCACCAATGAACCACCCATGTGTGAGCATCCCACCTGAATCCAGCTGCTGCTGCTGTGATGCTCCGGCCTCCAGTGTGGTCCGGCCTGTCTGGCTACGCGGTCTCGGGAGGTCCTGTAAGACATTCCTTAGGGAGATGCAGGTTATGTCCAGCCAACAGCATAAAGTTCTCGTGTGCCTCCGACCCAGTCTATGTTCTACCCCGGGTCGGGGGGTGTTAAAAGGCAGTGTGGTCCTCAAGTGGTGCTCCGGGTATGCTAAAACTTAACTTTTAATGAATTAATTTTAAAAACCAACTGTGGGTCTAGTGCTGTTGAAATGTGCCAATTTGCAAAAAAAAGGTTGACAAAACGGTCCGATAGAGGCCATGTTTCCCTGACGTTTCGCTGTGGCTGGTGCTTCCTCAGAGGGAAAGTGGAGAAAAAATGTGTGAAGGGATCATAATTAATAAATCAATAATAAATATGACAAGATTTAATAGTATTTAATCCACATTTTGGATCCAAACCAAATTTTGCAGGTGAAAACAACGAGCAGCTCAGCTTGAATTTGTCCCCAACTCTTAAACCTAAATATCACACTTACCCTCAATCTGAGTGTATTAGTGGTGCCTGTGTTTAACCCGCGGCCTTTTAACAGAACCTGTTCAGCCTAACACGACTGCAGCTCCTCGTAATAACAGATCAGGCTCTCCTTTGTGGTGTCAGTTTTCCTGCTGCAGTCTAATTTTAATCATCAGATTCTCGGCAGCTCATTGTCACATAACTCAGGGTTAGCTGGAGGAACATGATACTCACATAATTGTCTTCAATTCAAATAACCGAGGTGATGATCGTGACTTACGATCTGAATTGTTTTCCCCTTGTGCCGCTGCAGCGTGTGTCATTATAACGCGTCCTCTTGTTGTTCTTCCTAATGAGGTGTTATTAGAAGCATGGATACATCAGTCTCTGTGAATAATACCTGCTGACATCCACGCAGAGTCCCGTGTGTGTGTGTAGGGGGTGGACAGCAGGCAGTGGGAGGCCCCATCACATCTCAAAGCTTTGAGTCCGTCCGCGTGTTATCGTTTCAGCCCGGAGAGGCTCGGTGGGCCGGTGACAAGAATTAGCCTGACGTCTGCAGCACCTGAATGCTTCACAGAGCAGCAGGAGCTCAAGTTATCTCCTCTCTGCAGACAGATGCATATTAATATCCATCACAAATGTCAAGTGGTGAAGAAAAGACTCATCCAGTGGCAAGTTAAAGGGCCCAACATGAACAGATGTAAACATGTGGTGATTAAATTTTCAGTGTCATTTCACAGAGAAACTGATTCAGATGTTCAGCTTGAATCTTAATTTTTGCAAGTGTTTAAAATGTTTTCATTGATTGACCTCAAAATCTCTTGTACGCTGATTTGTATCACGTCACAAGGACTCTGCTCCTGTAGCATAGATGCTACTGGAGTCAGTACTAACAACCCAATCACCAGATTAAATGTCGACATTGTGTGTTTCTGCAAACCACAGATACATTTCATTTGTGCGACTATCTTGGCAGAAAAAGCAGCAATGTCTTGATATATGCTCCCAGAAAAGCCATAGGTCACTGCAAAACACCAACACTTGGTGCCTAAAAAGCAGCTGGAAACACAGCAATGACTTGCTCAAAAAACAACTGCTTATGGTGCCACTATCCTGACAGAAAGCGCAGCAAAAATGACCACTTTTTATGCTACTATTGCTTTTTGTGCCACGATTGCAGCAGGAAATGCAACAACGTCTTGATAAAAAACAAGACAATTTTCATGCAACAGTCTCATTTAAAAAAATGGCTTTCAGTTGTTGTTTATTAAATAGCGATGATGTGAAGGTGATGAAGGAGACTCCGCTGACACCGTCTTGCTTGTATATAGAAAGGTTTATTACAAGAAGTCCAGCATCAAATCAAACACCCAGGATTGCCTGAGAAAGGGTTCGAAGCCAATGTGAACTGCTCTGAATAACAGCTCCAACTACCCTGCTTATATAGGTTGGTTGTTTTTGTGAACTGTGAGACAAAATGAGACAGGTGACAGAGAGACACTCTAGATGGAATTCACCAATCCTTGACCTGGGCCGAAAATACCATGTGGAACTTCAGATACTACATATTTCCCCCCTTCGAAACTACAGAGTCTTGAAAATAAAGAGTAATACATACATATTTGCAGTTGTGACAAAAATAACAGTTCCTTCTACAGTGCTTGCTACAGCATAACCTTAGCAATATAACAACTTTATGGAGTACGAGAGCGAAAACCTGTCAGGCAGCTATCTTTTCTGAAATGCCCATCAAACAATCTAGACAGGAAAAATTCTCTCACGGCCCCTCTGCCTTAGGCAACCACATATAGTACTCCAGACCAATTTAAAAAGGAGGAATTTTGACATTTTGTGTAGGGATATGACTTAAGCAAATACATGTGGAGACCTCAGTAAATAAAATCAAAACAATGTCCAAATTCAGGCTGGTTGACCCATCGCACCTTCCAGTGGACCTTCAGAATGTCGGGGTCCCTGAGCAACCAGTCACCCTCACTGTGGTCTTCCCCCAGTATCGTCCTAGGAGGAAAGAAAACACCAACCGGTATCTTTGCAAAAACAGCTGATGCAAATTAATTAAAACATCAAATGCAGAAACTTCAAATGCAGATTAACACCTTATAAACAGATGTGAAATTCACAATATCATACTTTCACATTATTCCTAATTATAAGACACATTTTCCATTTCCCTCCTTTAATCATACCCCTCTATAGTATGAAACTACTGAATAACACAATAATAAATGTTGAGACTATAATATAATTAGACATTCAAAATGGATATTTCTCCACCAGCCCACCTTCTATCACCTCTTCCTCGTCAACGTCTGTGTCAGTTCTGTGTAATAATGGCATCTGAACTTGATCTCCAGGCATCACAACTCCAACCCATCTCAATATCATAGCCTTTGCAAAGGTCAATAGAAGAGTACAAAAACATAACATCACACACAATGATAGAAGAACTGCTACCAAAATCTGAACCAACACTGCTCCCAACGGTCCTAATTTCTCCTGCAACTAAGCATTCACAGACCATCCGGATCCTTCCCATGAGCCAAACGCATCCCTTATATTCTTCAGTGCATCTATGACACTAGTCACATTATCTGAACTATCAGGAATCAATGTATAACAAGCATCCCCAGTTAAGTTCAAAGCCACACATAGGCCACCTTGTTTGGCCAAAATCTTGTCAAGAGCCATGTCATGTTTTAGCAACGTCAGTCTGTGACTCCTTTGGGTATATGACAAGTATGTAGTAAGCAGGACTCCAGATTATGAAATCGTGCCATGTCCCTTTTCTTCCTAGGTCCAGGAACAGCATTACATTGAACCTCATCAGGTACTTTCCCTTCTGGACAGCAAGAACCTCATATGGGAGTTTCAGCGTTGCCATGTAACAACATCCTGTCCACCCATACGGTAGAAATATGTACGCCTTATCGCCACAAGCCCACCAAATATCCTTGAAATTTCCTATAGTCACGTTTCCAGGCAAAATTTGGTTCTGCACCATTAAAGTTCTGCTCTGTTTGCGATGTGGTAGATAAAAAGTCACTTCATACAAGTCATCAGTAGCCTCATGTTTATGCTTACCCACGTTCATCGTATAGTTGTTACAATCTGAGATTCCCATAAACATCCCATGACCATTATGAGTATCATTTGAACAAAAACAACCAGAAATTCCTTCCTGCCCATGGGTCTGCAATTTGTAACACCGAGGAATCAAATCCATGTGCCTTCCACTTAGTGTCTCTCTTCTGTAATGCATGGTGATGGTCAGTCATGTCTTCTGATCTTCCACGTCTGAAACAGTTCTCTGAGCTGTCAAAGATGAATCTGCATCATTCTCTTCCACCATCTGTTAAGTTCAAAAATCTCATTACTACTGTTCACACTAAGCTCTATCTTTAACATAGGCTCCTGAGTTACATTTACTATCTCCTTACATTTCAAAAATATCCCATCAGGTGTCTGTGTCACATTTACAAATTTCATAGGCATCAGAGATGTCGTCACTGTTTCATTGGCAAAGGTTGCCCTTGTCACAACCTCACTTGTAAAATTTCCAGAAGTGACCAAAGTAGAAGCTGTCACCATCGCTGTTGTAGCATTCATCCCCTTCAAAGTCATAGCTAGAGTAGTAGCCTGAGTTAATGTACTAACACTCTTAGTTGTTTCCGGAGATAAAGTAGTAAGCTTTTAATGAAATAAAGAAATGATCCCTTCAAAACACTCACATTTGATGCCTAAAATGCTGATGAAAACACTTGCTAAGAAACAATTTCTTTTCATGCAACAGTCCCAACTGGAAAGTAGCGATATCTCAGTAAAACATAACACTGTTAGTGCAGCTACTGTTTCTCAGTGGAAACACAGTGATGTCTCCAAAAAAACCTGCTTTTTATGCCACGATTCCAGCAGGAAATACAGCGACATCTTGGTAAAAAAACAACCGCTTTTCGTGCAATTATCTCTGCGGAAACACAGTGATGTCTCTGTAAAAATAATTAAAAAAAATTTCGTTCACTGGAACACAGTAGGTTTAGTTGTCTGTTGGTCTTGTACAGTGTTCTGAAGCCACCTCCAGAGGACAAAGTCAGCTCATATACTACGTCACTTTAGAAATGCTGAAATGAAATGTATGAAACATACAAACGTTTGAATGTGAATTTTTGGTTTGCAGAAACAGATTGCCATCGTCTTCTTCTGGCGACTGGGCTGTGTAATAAAAGTGCAGGATTATGATTCAGCTGAAAGGAAAAACAAGTCCGTCTCAGAAAAAAGACCAAATGTTTTATTTTTACTGAACAGAATTGTTTTTTACTAAAATATCTGTACAAATTCAAATCTTACAGCAAGTTACTCAAACACTCCGGCATTAGTTACCCTCAGCACCAATAAACCAAACCTCTGACACCCAAACCCCAAAGTGAGCCCTCAAAACAAGACATTACAGGTGGCCAGGGTGAAACTTTCACTAACAGATATCACCAGGAAACTTCCCCAGTTGATTCCCTCCAAGGTTCAGTGTGTTGGATTTAGGGGGATAAAGTGGGGTCTAGTGGTGACTGACTGCAACCAGCTGAAACGTCTCCTGGTTAGAATTCTTTCAGTGTTCATCGTTCAGGAGGTTTTTACCAGGAGCTGAATGATCCACAGAGAACTCCTCCTCTCTAAAACAAACAGACCAGAGTCTCATTTAGAAAACAGTGTAAGATCCATACCAAAAAATGACGTATGGACAAAAGCCAAATTCTACAATCAGGCTTCCACCTCACCATCTGCATCGTCGATTTCCTGTCTCCAAAATGTCCGTATGCATGAGTCAAAGTTTCCCCCATCAAGTCTGTTTTTACACATCACAACTTTTGCTAATAAAACCAATAAAGACACTGAGTAAAAATGTTTCATGTCACATATCAGTGGTTATCAGATGCTGCTCAATGCAGATAGGCTTCTAACCACGGTGCCACCACGAAAACATGACTGTCTCTGTCTAGAGCCAGTGTAAGTCTGTCTGCTCTGGGCTACTGTAGAAACATGGCGATGCAGCATGGTGATCTCTGTGGACAAGAACCTGCTCCCTGTGTAGATATGTCTCATTCTGAAGTAAGGAGAACGATTCTTATTTTCAGCTGATTATACACTAAAGAAAACTAATTGATATTACATTCCATTTCTGCCAATATATCCCCCTGAGAGGCCGTTTACACGTACACGGTGATTTTGATAAACGGAGACATCTTCCTTCGTTTGTGCCCTTCGTTTACACGCAAACAGAGATTTCTCCTCTGAAACAAGTCTCTGGCCAGAGTGGAGATTTTGGAAAACTCCGGTTGCGCGTTTGCATGTAAACTGAGATAAATGGAGATAAACGGAGATAAACAGAGTTATAGGCAGTCGACGTCACAGTGTGCGCCGTAACTTGCGCCTGTGTCAAAAGTGCAACCTATGTTGCTATGGTGACAATGGATACATGTAAGGTTTGAGCTTCTCGTTACCAAACCTGTGTGTGTGTGTGTGTGTGTGTGTGTGTGTGTGTGTGTGTGTGTGTGTGTGTGTGTGTGTGTGTGTGTGTGTGTGTGCGTGTGCGTGTGCGTGTGCGTATATACACGGGTAAGTGTAAATGAAGATCTTTTTGAAAACGGAGACGGTGAAATGTCCGTTTATGAAAATAGCCGGCAACATGTAAACAGCCTCCGAATCCTCCACACTGAAGCTTTACGATTTATTTTTGTGTTGCAAGACTTCTGAAATTGTATTTGAGGCATTATCTAATTAAATATGTGCTAATTTGCATACATGTCCAGAACAGAAATCCAAATATCAGATAAATCCAAGTCAAACATTCTTGTTTCACTCTGTCATATTACAGTCACATTTAGGATATTTTTTATCACACCATAAATCATACAACACTGTCAATGGCCATTGAATAAAAATAAATAAATAAATTAAAATAATATGTTATAATAATACGAAATGTTCTATAAATCAGGCTCTGACATATAAGAACAAACCCCTCTGTGAAAACCTTCAGAATGAAACTAAAGTTTGGGTCAGTCATGGATCTATGAAGAGACCAGGACATAGTGTTGGAGGCGGGGCCAAGCTCATTGCTATGAAAGCTGCTCAGTGGCGCATTTAGCCAAAAAAGCTCAATTAACATGGCATGAAAGGAGCTGATGTTCCATAGTGCAGGGCCTACAGAGCAGACACAGAGACTAATGACTGGCAAACACAGCTGAGCAGCTAAACTCCAGTTTAGGACTCCACTGAGCTGAATGGGGATAAAATCATTTCTAGACATTCCAAATGTTGTTGGACCAAATGGATCAAATCCCAATAGTGAAACGAAACATTTCACGGGGGCTGTGACACTAAAAAAAATAAAAAAACTGTATCCACTGATTTACAGACGTCTCTTTCCCAATGTGAGGCAATGGGAAAAAGTCTTTTTGGGCTGCAGGGCATCATGTGACAGACCTGGACGGTGTAGTTCCACTTCTGACCAACATGTAAAACTGGCTTCAAAGTTGAAATTTTTGGCTCAGAGTGTGAGAACTAATTCTGAAAAATGCTTTAAATGAGAATTAAAAGACAAATCTTGATCAAATATTACTCCGAGGTTTCTTACGGTAGTGGCAGGGGCCAGAGCAATGCCATCTAGAGAAACTATGTCATCAGATAAAGAGTCTCTGAGTTGTTTGGGGCCAAGAACAATAACTTCAGTTTTGTCTGAATTTAACATCAGGAAATTGGTGCTCATCCAGGTTTTTATGTCTTTAAGGCAGTTATGGAGTTTAGTTAATTGATTACTTTCTTCTGGCTTCATCGATAAATCCAACTGAGTATCATCCGCATAACAATGGAAATTTATAGAGTGATTTCTAATGATGTTACCTAAAGGAAGCATATATAGAGTAAATAGGATTGGTCCGAGCACAGAACCTTGCGGAACTCCAAAACAAACTTTAGTACGTAAGGATGGTTCACTGCGAACGTCAACAAATTGAAAACGATCAGATAAATAAGATTTAAACCAGCTTAGTGCTGAACCTTTTAAGCCAATTAAGTGATCCAGTCTCTGCAGCAGAATTTGATGGTCAATTGTGTCAAACGCCGCACTAAGATCTAATAAAACAAGTAGTCCTTTGTCCGAAGCAATCAGAAGGTCATTTGTAATTTTAACTAGAGCTGTCTCAGTGCTATGATGCACTCTAAATCCTGACTGAAATTCCTCAAATAAATTATTATCATGGAGAAAATCACACAGCTGGTCTGCGACTACTTTCTCAAGGATCTTTGACATAAAGGGAAGATTAGATATTGGTCTATAGTTGGCTAACACCCAAGTCACTGCTCAAACGCTGGATTTCGACGACTTCGGAGTGAGACGAGGTTGTTCGATGACATTCAGTACTCCGACAAAAATATTATCTGAATAATCCTAAAAATCTTTCGCACTTGTTTCATGTCTCAAAATCTGCCGTTCATTTACAAACACTTGTTTAAAAGATAAATAACATGTTTCAAGTGGAGTGACGTTGGGAACAGAAAGTCCACAGCAACTGTAGGTGCTTCTCACAGGATGCTTCCTTGGTGGGACGGATCCTTTGCAGTCAGGTCCTACAGAGGCAAGGAAAGACTGCTTCCTTGTATTCGGTGAGCACACATCGGAGCAGGACAGTGAGCACCCAGGTGTGTGTCATTAAAGAGGCCCCACCTTCAATTCTGGCAAATTGTGCGCAAAGAATTGTGGGTACTTCATGCCTGCAGAGAATACACACATGTATTTTTAGGACGGACTCTGTCCTTGGTAGTATTTGAAAGATCATTGACATTAGAACAGTCCTTTGGCAGGATTCGATGACGTAACCTCCTTGAAAATCTGCTGTTTCAGGATCCTTTCTTGACTTGAGAAGCACCAACTGCACTCCATCAGTACCTTCACTACTCAGAGGAGGAAAAAGAAAATAAATATGACTAAAGTTTTGCTCTGAGCAGCAAATGATGCTTGAAAGAGAATTGTGGTGAGAAAAGAAGTTACGTTCTGCTTCGACACAGTTCATCCAGAGGGTGCAGAAAAATAAATACAAAACAAAACACTGGAAATTCACTGACCTGGGCTCAGTCACTCACAGCAGCAAACGATCATCATCCGTGTCGGAAAATCACCTCAAAGCTGTTTTAACTGTCGCACTAACAGCTCTGTGAAAAATACATACAACCATCTCAAAGAGTTCAGCAGGACAGAGGAAGGACAGACTGATATAAAGTCATCTTTAAGATTTATGTCATTAAATATTTACATGTCTACTGACAGTACTGACATGTTATAAACTCAACACTTTGTTCTTGTGCGGGTATGTACAGTCTTTACAAAAATACAACCACAGAAGCAAAACCAGCACAAGAGAAGACCAAACACGAGTGTGTTTCTGTGTGTCTTCTTGTTGAGCCTCTGCTCGGGCTCAGTCTGTGGTGTAAAGCACTGAGGCTTGACAAGGCATCTCCGTCTCTGTCCGTCCTTCTGTCCATCTGATCAGCTCCAGCGCTGCCGGGTCAGCAGCAGGTCGAAACTCTACCTAAATAAAATATTCCTTCTGGCTCTCGCTCGGGCCGTTCTGTGAGCTGGCATGGCCTCTGAGCGCCAGCTCTGGACTGTCTTCAGCCTTTACTGTCTTTACTTCCTGGCTCTGACACGTCCCTTTCCTCCTGTACAGGACTCGGGCCATTACAGCCAGTGCAGACACAGTCACAAAGATCACCACCGCAATCACACCTGTAAAGCAGAGGAGGAGGTGAAAGTTACAGAGGGTCAGAGGACAGAAGGTGGTCTTTCTTTACTCATATTTTACACCTGATAGACGTTTCTCTTTTAAAAGGGGTTAGTTCAGAATTTATGAAGTGGGGTTGTACTCCGATATGCTAATCCACATATATAGTTAGTGCATCACCCACAGTCAGTGGTAATTTCATTGATGAAAAGTACGACGAAATTTTTTGCCAGCGACCTTTTTTCCATGATGAAAACAAAACAATAACGAGCTAAAAATTGATCTTGATAATAAAATCTATGTTTCACTTTCACTGAGACATGACGAAAATGTTAGTGGCAGATTATCGGACCTTGAAAGCTGAGAACGGCCATGCTTGTAATGATCTTCTAGCTGGTAAACTCCAGTAAATAGTCTGCACCGGGATGTTTGGGTTGGTGTGAGTTGTGAGCTGTAATTCAGCAGTAAATAATCAGCCGTGTGTGTCTGACTGTGGATGGTGGAGCTGCTGAATGGATCTGTGGAGTTTGTTAGTTGCAGTTAGCAGCTAGCTCCGCTCGCAGCCTTCACAGCTTCACCCCGCAGGACTCCACTCAGTCCGGACTGGAGAAGGTTTGTGGGTTGATGGTGTTTGACAGGCAGGTAGGAGGCTCAGTTATCTGTGAGTGTAGCTGTGCTGTAAGTAAACAGTCTGAACTCAGATGAAAGTTTAGTTTGAATCACCAACTCTGTGAGAGGACACCAGTTTAAACCTCCAGACTAACATGTTGCACATGAAGAAACAAGTTATGTTTCTGCTTCTTAACAGTCACATGGATAAGTCAGAGTTTACAATGACTACTTGGCTAATTTGATAGTCTCAGTCATGACTGTTATTCCTTATCATTATTCCTTAGTCTCTATAATGATTAAAATGTTTTGATCATGCAGGTAGCAGAATATAATCGGACGTTCTTCGACTTTATAAACCTTGTTTTCATATGGGACAGATTAGAACTGAGCCTGGCGATGAAACCTCACATTAGGGAATAAAACTCCCACTTAAAGCAGCTGGTCAGCAGCTCAACAGGCAGCGAGACAAACATTAGATTGATTCCACTCCGTCACTAGCGGTGCAGTTGGCTCATTTTCTGTGCTTGGAATATAAAGTCATTTGTATTCTAATTAATTGAGGTTTCCTTTGTGTGTTTACACAGTCACACTGTTTCAGGGCTTTCATTCAGACTGCTACACAGCATGCAAATTTGAAACAGGACCTATTCTGCTGATTTTCAGATTCATACGTCTTCTATGTTGTTTTAATGTTCAAAATACACTTTGTTTTCCACATCCTGTCTGTGCTGGAATGACTGTACTCACCCTCTGTCTTCAGGCCAAAACACACTGGCAACAAACGCTGCATGTTAAAAAATACGTCCCTATTTTCAGTGTACACCCCCACACTGGCAGTGGCATGATGCACATCAGTGCTCCCGTACGCACCACTCTGCGGCACTTCAAGCCACTGTCCTATTTCCAGTCTCACTGCCCCCGGAATTAAATGCACTTTTCCCACTTGCTCTGCTTGTACATACCAGCTCCCATAGCAGCTCGACTCCTCTCCTCACCAGGAGTCACGTGTTTGGATCCGTGTGAACTTGTCATTTTAAGTTACGGCCTCGCCATGTTTCTGTTCTTAAACCTACATTAATTATGTAACTGTATGTTAAGAACTTAACATCATTTGGCGATGGATGGATGGATGGATGGAGCCTGTCTCAGACTCAGTTTAACTCTTTCTTTTTCATTGTCAGTCTCCTTTTGTTTCCTTGTCTTTGCCATATAAGCTGTTTGTGCAGCATCAGGTGCACAAGCAGTGATTGACAGCTGCGTTAGAGACTCCTCCTGGCTCTGATTGGTTGCTTTCGTTCAGGCGCAGTGGATTCTTGCAGGAAGAGGAACCAGAGTGTTTCACAGATTATCTGTCTGGTGTACCACTGTCAGGATACAGTGATCGTTTCAGCAAATATGAGCAGGATTTTTTTTTTTTTTTAATAGAAGTTACAGACTGACTCTTAAACATCATTTCATCCCTGCTTGCTCTGCAGACAGTTTCAGTTTGATGATTGAGGATAATGACAGTGACAGTGAAAAGCGTTGCTGCTACAGTACCTCCAATTAGAGCTGAGTCACTCCTGATGGCATTCACCAGAGGCTGACCTGTTCCCACTGATCCAGACTGGCCTGCAGCACAGAGAGACACAGGAGAAAGAGATGGGAGAGAAAAGAGAGGACACATGCAGAGGAAGGATCGTGGGGGAATAAAAAGAGTGATGAGGAGGAAAAAGAAGAAATGAAGGTGAGCAGATGAAAGAAAAACAGGAGTAGTGTGGAGGTTATTTGTGACACAAAAAACAGAAATGAAGGAAGGTGCTGCAGAGAGATGCTCAACAGAGACAACAGGAATCATATACAGTCCTTCCATCAGTGTGAGCAGATAATGGAAAGCACAGCACACCTCCACACGGCTCTCTGGGTGACTGACCACAGGGGAAACATACAACAAAGGAAACTCCTCCCTGGTTTGAATTAATTGCATCATCTAGTGACCATTAACCCAGTGTCATTACATTAATAGACACTCACAGGCCCCATTGTAAAGTTTGAGAGGTAGCACCCACACAGAAATCCGAACAGTACCCAAACAGTGCCGCCTACGATAACCTCGATAGTGTTCATTAATTTGAGCCCCCTGAGAAAGTGGGTGCTCTAACTGTTGGCGTATAGATTCAGTGTGGAGCTGTGGTGTCTGTGAGGTCAGCCACAGGTTTTTAAAGAAACATTACCGAGCCTGGAGTTTGGCTTTGCTTCTTGGTGTCCGCTATCATCTCACTTAATAAAGCAGAAAATCTGCACCCACCACAGCTGAGAGAGACCTCAGTACAGGAAACACTCCTCCAAACACACCCCTGTCTGTATATCTGACATTACTGTCTGCAAAGGATAACTTTCAGATTGATTTCCTGTCTTCAAAGGAACTTTTCTGTTCTCTCATTCATTCATACACTATGAAAATCAATGTGCAGAGAGTTGAAACTCGCCTGAGCATGGGCATATTGAGTGTAGAAGAACGCAGCGGCCTCTCACAGATCTGAGAGTCGTCAGTGGGAAAGTGAGCGCTGCATTCATGATAATATCGAAAAATCATAGCTGATGGCCCAAACATGCAGGACCAGCACTATGGTGCCTCTGATGAAGTGATCACAAAAAGTGCATTATAAGACCTGCATTTGCTTTTAAGAGAATGCTGAGTCAAGCTTACAGGCTGAGTTTGAGATGCCCTAAACCAAGGGTCGCCACACTTTTTGGATTGAGGGCCACAGACGAAGAAAATTAAGGAGTCAAAAGCAAAATAACAGTAAATGCAAAGTTTTCAACCAGATACACGGCTAGGAAATCAGTGTGTCTAGACCAGAACATCCACTAAATTTCTATCAAAACTACTCTGCAGCACTACAGTTTATTGGTGTGGACACATAAGAAAAAGTGTATCTGTTTTTAATCAGTTACTGTAAGTGAAGTAGCAATATGTAGTGTTCAAATGCAGAAGTGCACTGGCCATGCAGGCTAGTAGTGCTGCAAGAAGAAAGCGACATTGTGTTATTTACACATACAGTGCAATTAATTAAAAATATGATGAAGTCATATTCTAGTCTTTTTTTAAATTACTGTGGGCCATTTAAAAACAGGCAGCATCATCATCCTCACTGTGACCTCGTCACATGTCCACGTTTGGTCATGGGCTTTCCACGTCCACATATGACGTCCAAGGTACCCTGGGTGTGTTGGTTGTTGACGTTCTGGGATGCCGTGTCAACTTCAGCCTGTTACATGCATTGTCTGTTTTCAAAATACACTTCTGTTTTCACAGGAAATGTACAGTTTGATGCAGTCTCTTTCAAAATAAAAGCACTACATCGGTACAACACTGCTAATTGATGTTTTTTCCTTCAACAACAAACACATGTACTTTTGTAACTTTTGTTACTTTTGTTATTGTGCCACCACGTTTCCCCCTGATGCCGCTCAACCTTTGAACGGTAACAGCAACCGGCCACACATCATCTTGCGCAAGACCAGTGAAAGCATGTGAACACACATGAAGGCGGTGCCCATGTCTCACAGTCTGACGCAAGCGCGCACACGTGAGCGCGGTGCCCAGAGAGGCAGTCAAAGCTACAGGCTACAATGAGGCTAAAAACAGTTCAAATGAGGTTTTTCCAAACAACTTTTTATGTCGGGGCTTCAGGACACTTGGATCACTACGGACGAGCAGTATGGAGATATTTTGTGGTTTCAATGATGTGTTTTTGGACGTTTGAATCTGGGGCACCGTCAGCCTCCATTAGGTGGAGTTGTGTTGCTACCTCCTCTCCCCTTGGATCTCTGCAAGTGATGTGAGGACTCTAAAACTTCACCTGAGCCTCCCTCGGCATATGGGTGAGTAGATAATGGCTGAAGTTTCATTTTTGGGTGCACTATCCCTTTAAAGGATGCCTTTTTCTGTCACTGTCTGTTGCTGTCAAAACAGGACTTTCACCCAGGAGACTGGCGTTTGTGTCTGATGGAAAATCATCTTATTTATCTATTTATTTCATTTTTCATCATTATTATTATTATTATTATTATTATTATTATTATTATTACTACTACTTTTCAGTTGAAGCTTGGTTAAGTCTAGGAAAAGATCATGAGTGGGGTTAAATACATGCTTTCACAGTGTTGACCACTCAGACTTTTGCTGCAAAGGGTTTTGTGGTAGAAATCCCTTAAGACTAACTTCTCCATGTGCCTTTAAGACATGGTAAGGTTTGTATTCCATTCAGAAAATAAAGAAAAAATAATCCAGTCACCAGAAATAATGTTGGCATTGTGCGATTCTGCAAACCACGGCTACGTTAATTTATTTGTTATCTGGCAGATACACAACGCTGTAGAAAATGTGTGGTTAGGTTTAGGCACAAAATCAACTTGGTTATGGTTAGGAAAGGTCATGTTCTGGCTTAAAATATGTGGTGTGTGGGGCAAAATCCCAGCTGGAAAAGCAGCAATGTCTCAGTAAGAAACAGTGGGTTTTCATGACACCATTCCCAGTGAAAAACACAGCACTGGGTCGTTAAAAAACACCCTCGTTTGGAGGTGAAAAAGTTTCTGGAATTACAGCAATGATTCGCTAAAAAGCAAGTGGTTTTGTTTGTTGGTCTCGAACAGTGGTCTGCAGCTTGGCAGACGGGATAAGCTCATACTTTGTCACTGTAGAAACACTGATAGGAAATGTATAACTCATACAAATGTAACATATTTGTGATTTTCAGAAATGTACAATGCCAACATTTTCCTCTGGCGATTTACTGTTACTGGTGTCCTTTTTATGTTGGCATAGATCCAGCCAATAGATAGCACTAGTGGGTGGAGTCAAAAGTTTCACACAACAACAAACAAGGCAGCAGTGACGGGGGTTGTTATAACTTTTATAACAGACTCAGCATTGTGGACGACGGTGGTCTGTGTGGCCAATAAATACATTCTGACATGAATTATTTTCAATGTTTTTGCTATATTTAACAGATTCATTCCGCCCCGCCTTATTTAAATGTCATCATCGTCTTCTACAGTCGTTATCTTGCTTGAACTACGCTACACTGCCTCCACTATCTCTGGTGGTGCTGCTCTGTTTTGTCCATACCTGTAAGCTTTCAGAAAATGTGCACAAATTAAGACGATGTGAACTCAGATTACAGACAGAAGGCTCTGTCCATCTCCTTATCTAATGTTGAGCATAAATCAGCCCTGATTCCTCTTCTGCTGATTTTGGCAGCTTCAGGAAAATTCCCGCTGTGCTGCGGGTCACCCTGATTTGCATGTAGCCGAGGAAAGCAGAGCAGTTGCGATCAGATTTGTGATCTGGCCAATGAAGATGCAAATATGTGGTTAAAAACAGGTGTCATGGATAGTGACCTGAAAGGTGATGTGTGGTCTCTGCTGCGTAGGGATTGGCTGAAGTGGAGCCACAGTGTGACTGGACCAGTGGGCCGGTAACGACGACAGGGCTGGTGTCCGCGTGGAGCAGAGCAGCTTTCAGAGGACTGATGGAGTTAAAGAGGACAGCGGAAAGACAGCCTGTGAAACCCAGAGAGACGAGCCGAGACAGCTCTGGATCCAACTCACCAGAGTCTGCACAGACAAAGACAGAAGCACACAGTCAGGTTTGTTAGGTTGAAATATCTGTGGATTTTCAATAGAGACTCAATATCTGTGACTTTATATGATTCTCTATTATGACCTCTGTCTGGTTTATGTCTGCTTTTGTCACAAACCAGGAAAAATCACTCCCTCTAAAGAGACAAGGGTTTCGTTTAGTTATTCTCTTAATAAAAAGAGAAACATCCTGTTTTATTACTTGTCTTAACAGGTGAACTTTTAAAGGTCTCTTCACCTCTGTCACGTCTAACCCACCGTCTATTAAACTGTGCTGATGTGAGTAATATCCTGTCTCTGTGATGAGAGTGCCCGGCATTTGTGTTTTATTTCTCTGTTTGTTCTTCCCTCTGCTTCATCGTCTAGACAGCAGCTGTTTTGTGGATCTGACCATCGTGATGAAAGTTTCCAATACCTCAGTGTCTGATGAGGCAGAACATTTGTGAGATTAGTCTGTCTGAGTGCTCTGCAGCCTGAAAGGCCTCGTCTGGGTTTTTGTAGCCGTCTCACTTACCGTGCACTCTGCCGAGAACCAGCGACCTGACGGCATTGAATTCTACATCAGATGTCAGGTTGAAGTTCTCCTTGGTGTTCCGGTCAATCTGTGTGGAAATAAAAGGTTTCAATAAAAAAAACTCTTGAACATAAATACTTTAGCTGATTACACAGCTGAAACTTTCCATGATATCGCAGATGAAAATGCTTTAATTTCTGATTTTCCTCATGACATCACAACTTGTTACATGTTTCTATGAGCCCGATGAAGCAACCATACAATAAAGAGAAATTTGGGACATTGTGCCTCCAGAACCTGAGATGACAAAACAGGAAACTGCCAACTCAGCTGAGCCTTTTTAGGCAGGAGGCTCTTGTGCCCGAAGCTGGCAGAGGAAGTCTTGAAGGTAAAAGCACTTTGAGAGGTGAATCGAGCTGCTAAGTGAATATTTGTGTTGACCGTTTCAGTGCAGCTCAGCCTTTATTATCTGTGAGTGTGTCCTGCAGCTCGTCCTTCTAGTAGCTTCTCCCGCTGGTCGCTGAAGTCAACTGACAGTGAGGCTGCTGGGAACACCAGGGAGGAATGATTCAGTGTGTGTCTGTGTCTGTGTGTGTTACCTGCACAGAGACAGTGTCGGAGAGCCTGCTGATGGTGACCGCGTGTAGCTGTCCGTTGGCAAGGTTCCTCACTTTGCTCCTCAGGATGTCTGCATCTTTGTTACCGTCCAATCTGTATCTCACCTCCAACATGTCTGCACGCACAAAGCAACAGATCAGTCACAAGAGGCTGAAAGAGACGGGACCAAGGAACGAATTAAAACGAGAATTGCCGCCCTGTGGCTGTACGCCTCCACACACCAGCCCAGTGTCTCTGACAGTCTCCATCCATGTCAGTGAAAACATGGATGCTTCACACACAGAAGAAACTGTGCTGATTGTATAGATCAAGATTAGAGTCACCAATTCAGTATCTGACCAAATGTCTCCCCTTCTGTCCCTGAGATATGACGTTAAAACATGATGATGTCACAGTCAAGCTGACCTTTGACCTTTTGACCTTCATTATTTTATCCTGTTAGACATTTGGGAAATTTTGTTGAGCCAAGTTCAGACTAAAGAGTCACAACGCGATGAAACCGTTTTAGACCATTGCAGAGAAAACTGTCAGCGGTGTGAGCTCACCTCAAGAAGCTACAAATTATATTCAGCCACAAAATAAGTCTGAAAAGTTGCAAATCAGATCAGAAGCACAGAGAGTTGTTGACTAGAGATGATACGCCGTCTCATGGTGGTCACTTCCTGTCAGCGTTACAGATCAGAAGCACAGAGAGTCGTTGACTAGAGATGATACACTGTCTCATGGTGGTCACTTCCTGTCAGCGTTACAGATCAGAAGCACAGAGAGTTGTTGACTAGAGATGATACGCCGTCTCATGGTGGTCACTTCCTGTCAACGTTACAGATCAGAAGCACAGAGAGTCGTTGACTAGAGATGATACACTGTCTCATGGTGGTCACTTCCTGTCAGCGTTACAGATCAGAAGCACAGAGAGTTGTTGACTAGAGATGATACGCCGTCTCGTGGCGGTCACTTCCTGTCAGCGTTACAGATCAGAAGCACAGAGAGTTGTTGACTAGAGATGATACGCCGTCTCATGGCGGTCACTTCCTGTCAGCGTTACAGATCAGAAGCACAGAGAGTTGTTGACTAGAGATGATACGCCGTCTCATGGCGGTCACTTCCTGTCGACGTTACAGATCAGAAGCACAGAGAGTCGTTGACTAGAGATGATACACTGTCTCATGGTGGTCACTTCCTGTCAACGTTACAGATCAGAAGCACAGAGAGTTGTTGACTAGAGATGATACGCCGTCTCATGGCGGTTACTTCCTGTGAACTGGCAGGTTTTTACAGTGTTACAGAACGGAGTGTTGACAGTAGTTGCCTGTTTCAAACTCATCTCGTCCTGAAACTCTGGTCTGATCTGGGCTTTATAATTAGTATATGAATTATTGAGTCATGGCCAAAAATGTATTTTCTGAGGTCACAGTGCCCTCGACCACAAAATTATAATCAGTTTATTCTTCAGTTCAAGTGAACGTTTGTGCCAAATCTGAAGAAATTGCCTCGAGGCATTCTTGAGACTCACAAGATCCATCCGTCAAAAGAATGTGACGGATGGATATACGTACCTACACTACCTGCATTAGAAGAACAATTAATGGACTGTAAAAATGAGATGTTTTTCTTATCTTGGTCACAATGCTCTCAACCACTCCCTAATTTCCTTTCACCTAAGAGATGAATAAAAATTAGACAACATCACTGAATCCCAGAAATCACTGAATCTTTAAATCATGGATACAAACAAGAAAAGAGAAAATGTGTTTGTTTGTTGTTTCTTGCATGAGGCCCAATCTTTCTATCATAAATGATAAAGAACACATACATTAAATGAAGTTCTCCTTCGGCTTTATATAGTATTTGTCTCATATAGCAGTATTATTAACAAATGATGGGACATCAATGGAAATAAGTCCTGGAGTTTTTCGTTCCATCCCTGACAAATGCAGACAGATTTTTTTGTTTTAAATTCTATGTATCACTTGTGTCGTATCAAATCAAATGAATGAAATTTTAATTCTTTATTTTTAAATCACGTACAATACTGAATATGTTAACACAAAAAACAAACAACTAACAATCCATCCAGTTACAAAAAACAAGCCACTAAAACTTTTATAAAAATGTTTTTTATGCTAAATTTGTCCTCGTCTGCTTTCACAGAAATTCATTTCACTCTGTATTGATGGAGGTCTGGATGTTCCGGGGCAACAGCAGCTCAATAATAAACAGAAAGGAATTCAACATTTATAAATTTAAAGCCAAGTACTGACAATGATACACAGAATCAAGTTAATTTACTGTTTTCATGCCTTTTAAGATGGACAGTTTTATCAAATTCACATGAATAACATGTAATGTCTGCAGGTTGTGCGAATGATCAAGAAAAGACTGGAGAGCTCATGTTACTGGTGCACAATAGAGCATGTTGTCTCTGAGCATATCTTGGAAAATAACTGGAAGCATGTGACCCTGAGTTTGAGTTTTCAGGAGAGAGCAGAAGGCATAATGTGCAGTTTATAGTTCAGTCCTGTTAATTAGTTCTAACACCTGACGTTGGCCTTTATGTGCCACACAGAGACAGAAGTGAGAGACAGTCTCAGTGTGTTCACGCTGTAATGGTCACGATTAACAAGCTACAGGAGGTGATTACACAGCTGACAGACCCAGAGCGCACGGCTGACACAGATCGTCACAAAGCTCGTGTGTGGTGAAAAGTTGACAGCTGAAGTTTTCGCCTTTCAAAGGTTGTTACAGACGTCAGGTTTCCACGTCTTTGTTTTCCTATTGAGGAACAGGAATAACATCTGATGATGATGATGTAGGAAAGTTTACTGATAACGACTAGCCAGTTCTCTAGGTCTGTCAAGTGCTCTCGAGTTACAGAGGGAACATGATTTAAAGGGTTATACGTATCGTGCCCGTCATGGGCAAACACATTACAACAGCTCAAAATATTTCCATGAGGAAGACACATGCTGCAGCTTCAGAAACGATATCAATTCAAAATGTGCAAAAATCCAAAACCAGTATGAGACTGGAAAGAAGCTGCAAATGAAGAGATGTGCTGCAGAAAGATAAAACAAATGCATGAACAGCAAACATGTGGCAAATACAGAAATGATGCAAAGTCAGAAACACACAAATTGGTTATGTGATCTACAGTTCTCCAGACCTCTCCAGATCTGCAGAACACAAAACAAACATTAGACACAGGACCACCTCAATTTATAGGTTAGAAGTTTGTTTAACTGTTGCACTTCATAACGGTTTAAGCATACTGTCCATATAATGCCATGACCAGAGTCTCTCATATTAATCTACATGTGCTCAGTGGTGCAGCTCTGCAGAAACAAGATGGCATTATTTACTCCCAAAGAAATGATGAACTTGATGAAAGGAAATGTGTGTGTATAAAGAAACAATAGTTTACAATACTGAGCACAGCGTTAGTTCAGGCAGGACACGATGTCAAGCTCAGCTCACATCCCAGCTACATCAGCTGATCTCAAACAGCCCAGTCAACTGATGGATCAGCTGATTGATGGAAGGGAGTCAGCTGATAGATCACATGATTCCTTTCTCTTTCAGGGCGCCCTATTTAAACTGCTCTGTCCTGCCTACTGTTGCTGCTTCCTCTGCAAGCTGCTTTGCAACCTGCCTCCACCCCAGCTCCTCCTTTTCATGCTGTGTCTGACTTATCAATGTCATTTCTGTTTGTCATTGATGTTGCTCTGTTCTGTTGCCGGGGGGGTCTTTGCTGCTGCTCTCCCTGCCTTAGGCTTTCCTTGTATGCATGTGGAAGGGCAGAGAGGTGTGTGCTCTCCACCTTGGGCTTTCCTTGTAGGCGCATGGAAGGGCAGGGATGTTTGCTCTGTCTGCCTTAGGTTTTCCACGAAGGCCAGAGGAAAGGCAGAGAGACCACAGAGTCATGTTTTCTTTGATTAAAGTGTTCCTGACTTAAATTTACATTTACACATTGCTCACTTTCATGAATGAGACCCAAGGTACATACTATATATTGCATGTTAGCAAGTTATGGGACATTACTATTAGAAATATATTTTAATCTAAGGCGAACAGGAAGAGTGCTTAAAAAAAAGCACCTGTCAAAACTCGTCTTTTTCCGACCTGCGTTCACAGATGACAAGAAAAAAGTTATGAAGACAAAACTATTTTTATTCACCTAAGAAAACTTTTTTCACCTTTTTTTACACATGAGTTTTTCTTAAGGAAGATTATTGGCCTGTTAAGTCATAACACAGGAGATACAACAATTTAATCACACCCATCTACCTGTTGGAGTTTGTTGGTATGCCCGGTCAGGAGCGATTCGAAAGGTACACACATTTTCAAGCCCAGCAGGAAATTGAAAAATCTGGTTTAATGCATAGAAATGAGTGAATGCGTGGAATTTGAGCCAGCTGCTAAAGAACAATCTCCATCCCTCCATTTTAATACCAGAAACAATAAAATAAGTTTTATTATATCCATTCATTTCAGTGCTTTGTTTGTCTTTTCAATAACGCAGAATGATTTTCTTTCAGCTCTGTAATCTTGTAATGTCAGACGAGCTGCAGCACAACAACAATGTCACTTAAACTAAAGAATAAAAGGGACAAGTAGTTCAAAACTATCTGAAACCTCAAACATCAAGAACTTCTCATGGAAGATGATAGTCTTTAAAATAATTTATCACCAAGAGAAATCTCAGTTTTTCTTCGGTGTGAACGCAGCTTTCTGCCGACTGTCTGATCGTCACATCGTCTCTAATGAACCGCTGCCCATCAGCTTCCTCCAGTCTGGCTCATTAAAGCAGCCTTTTCACAGTCTGTTTACAGCTAATCTACCTTTATCAGCCGTCTTTGTCCCCTCCGATTCAAATGACCCCACTTGCCACTCGTCTGGCTTAGCTCACAACAAGTTGATTAAACACTGAAGGGAATGGCGGCAAAGGAGAAACGAATGAAAGGACTAACAGCGAGAGAAGAAAGAGACCAGAGTGGGAGCAGACGAAGAGGAGTGAGGCGACGGGGCATTGGCTTTAGGAGAAGACGAGGGAGTTACGGCTGATTCAAACAGCCACAGTGAGTTGACTCTGAGCATACAGCATGTTATCCCACAGTTAAGAGGCTTTACATCATCTCCGTCTACATCACAACACAGCAACACTAACTCAGAGGAAATCTAAGCTTTCATCCATCAAAACTCTTTCATGTTAATTTAAAGGATCCACAGAGCCAACACCACATTATATTTTGGATAAGTGACAGCAGCATGCGCCGTGAATACTGGGACAATCAGGACAGCCAGTGAATCCAGTGAAGCAGAGAAGTTCATAAATAACAGGGAGGAAACAAAAGTCTCCTTCATGCAGTGAGGGGACTGAGGTTTAAGGGAAAGCTTCTGGTTTGAAGTGGGCTTGTATGAGATATAATCGGTTTATTATATACAGTGTATACAGTAGATGGCGGTCAGTTTGGAGAAGCAGGCAGGCGTACCGACACAGATGCTAAGTCGTGTACTGCTGTGGATGGAAGCAGCAGCAAAATGTATTTTAGCCACCTAAGAAATCAATATCATTTTAATAATAGGCTATATTAAGAACATTTTCACCACTTTACCTTGCTGTCAGACAGCCCTCTGTAACAGGGAGGTGAAGTTGTTATCATGCTCTCCTCATAGCCATCCATCAACAAAAAATCATTTTACCCTGCAGAGAACGGGAGCAGCCGATGCCTGGTCAGTGAGTTCAGCGTCAGACACAGATGAAAAAAGCAGTCCTTCTATGACAGGCGGCCGGTTGCCGGTATTGTTGAATGGCGCCCGGTGGCATCGGGGGGAAACGTGGCGGGACAACAATTACAGTGAAAGTGACGAAAGTCCGAATAGGGCAGGTGGGAGGGGTGGTGGATCGATCCTACAACCACCGACTTCACCCGGGTGGCCTGTGTTCACTTTCTGTAAAGCAAAACCCTGTTCTGTTGTTGAGGCAAAAATCATCAGTTCACATTGTCGTACTGATGTAGTGCTTTTATTTTGAAAGAGACTGTATTCAAACTGTACATTTCCTGTGAAAACAGAAGTGTATTTTGAAAACAGACAATGCATGTAACAGGCTGAAGTTGACACGGCGTCCCAGAACGTCAACAACCAACACACCCAGGGTACCTTGGACGTCATATGTGGACGTGGAAAGTCCATGACCAAACGTGGACATGTGACGAGGTCACAGTGAGGATGAGTTTGTTATTGTGTGACTTCAGTGAAACCGAACTGACCTTTTTAAAGCACGAAAGTCACACAATAACAATCAAACTAAAGGACTGAGACAGCAGAGGACCAACAACTCCAGTGTTCTGCAGTGTAAAACTATTTTTGTCAGTGGCGTCTGGTGGCTTTAAAGAGACCAGATGACTAAAATGCATTTTGCTGCTGCTCCTTTCAACAGCAGTGGAGTTTGGTCCAGTTGCAGATTTGCCGGTTTGGTGTACGAGCTTAAAGCGGTTTGATTTTGTCATTCTAACACATTCTGGCAAATTAAAAAGTAGTCTGAATTGGCAACCTGTGCTGATGGCATCACTGCATTCAATCCATCAGGTATTGCATTAATAATAAACAACATGACCATGTGATCAACACAATATTATGTTTATAAATGGACTAATGGAGCCACCAGTGTCTGACAGGCTGTGCGCCGAGGCCCGCAACATGAAGGAGATCACATGGGAGGCGCAGAGTGACGCACACGGTATTTGAATACATGGCAAGAACACTAAGGTACAAAGGTACCCTGGGTGTGTTGGTTGTTGACGTTCTGGGACGCCGTGTCAACTTCAGCCTGTTACATGCATTGTCTGTTTTCAAAATACACTTCTGTTTTCACAGGAAATGTACAGTTTGATACAGTCTCTTTCAAAATAAAAGCACTACGTCGTTTCAACACTACAGATGGATGTTTTTGTCCCACAGCAACAAATGCATGTGGTTGAGTTCAGTAAAAAAGAACAGGGTTTGGCTTTACAATCACATGGGAAGTGACCACCGGGTGAAAGTTGTGGTTGTTGGACCCATTCAAAACCCGTCCCACCCACCCTATGCAGACTTTGCCCCCTTAACTTACATTGCTGTCCTGAGGCATTTCCCCCTGACCTCTTCAGACGCCGTTAATCAATGACAGGGACCGGCTGCATGCGTACATGAAAGGACGGTCTTTGTCGGTGTTTGATGCCGGAAGTCATTGACCAAAGGCCAGTTATTGACGACTTCAGAGTGAGACAGGGTGACTTTTTAGCTTCTATGTTTGTACTCTTGCCTGCTTCTCCAAACTGGGTGCATGTTGACCACTGTAGGTAGTGCACTGAACCCACTTCAAAAAAATCACAACTATCCCTTTGACCTCATGATGACACGACAGTCAAAGTCAAATGATGAGATACAACAAAGAGAAACAGGTACACAGAGGATGTGAGCACTCACCGTGCTTGTTGAGCAGCAGAGTCAGATACTCTCTGTGGTACGAGCCGACGTAGAGGAGCAGAGCCGGACTCTGGCTGGTCCTGAAGCTCAGGGAGACGTTCTCTGCTCTCAGGGTCATGTCAGAGTAGATGGAGGAGGGCAGGGCGCTGCTGCTCCTGTTCACCTGTTCACTCAGCGCCGCCTCCTTGAAGGTGTAGCTGACGGATGTTCCCGACTTGAAGCTGGCTGAAACTTCTGCAGGGATGGAGATGATGTCAGAGAGTTCTGTTACAAAGTGGAACTATACCAGTTGTCTGCAAGGTTAACAGCTGTGTGTGCATTTTTGAATGTGGCCATATAAAGTTGAGTTGGACTGAAGTGAAACTTTGGTTTACAGCTTTATTTCGCTCTGCAGAGACCGTATGATTTGTGTTTACTGTATGCCTTTGCTCTGTATCTAAGTAATCTTGCAGGGGGACATAATCAGCGATTCATATGTACGACACCTCAGCAGCACTGACAGCACGTAATTAGTGAGCTGGTGCTGCAGAAGACGCAGCTGACAGGTGAACAGAACAATGCAAAATTTGACTGCTTAGTAAGAAAGTAAGTAAATTTATTTATATAGCACTTCTCACAGAGAGGACTCACAAAGTGCTTCACAAGATAAAATACAAAAAATACAAAAACAGAAACAATGCAAAATACACAAACAAATAAAAAGTAAAGTGCAGCGAAATACAGAGATGATACAATGGACAATTAATGGAACGCAAGCCTAAACAGATGTGTTTTTAACTGCTTTTTAAAAATGTCCACGGAAGAGGCCGCTCTCAGCTCATGAGGTAGTGCATTCCACCATTTTGGTGCAACAGCCTTAAAGGCTCTATCACCTTTCGTTTTTAATCTTGTGTGAGGGACAGTAAGTAGGTGGCCGCAGCTGCTTATTATCACAGTCGTGAATCATGGAGTTGTGATTTTGGGCGCAGGTATACCTGTGGAGCTCCAACAACAACACAGCTGGGCTTGTTAATCACTGAATAAAAATGAGGCCGTGTTACTGCACTGACGTGATGACCCAGTGTTCCTGGGTGTGCAGTCTTACAACAACTTGAGGGCAATAACGTCTCCATCAGAACATTTTTTTGACAATAAACAAAAACATTTAATGTGAATCGATGATTGAAACATCTGCACACAGCTGTTGCTCTCCATTTTAGTGTCATTTACAAAGGTCTGTCATTGACTCTGTTGGTTTCTGCCTCAAACAGATGTCGGACAGATTCTTAAATACTGAGGATTTCAGAAAACTTTATTGCAGTTTATTATTCTTAGTTTTTGCATCAGTGTAGGAAAACATTTTGCAGAGACTAATATTTTATTAGCTACAATATAAATGAGAATGATTTTGAAACTTTCAGACGGACTAAAAATGCAAAAAGAGGTCCAAACAAGACGAATTTTCAGCCAAACAGACTTTAAAAATGCCTTCGTGATATGTCAGGGTCAAAATGATTTAACAGCTGCATGTAAAAAGACAAAGTCAAAGACAATCTGACAATAAACAAAATTTAAAAAAAACATGTATCAGCGGAGTGTTTAAAAGATGGAGAGAAAATGTTGCTCATAGTTTAGCCTCCTGCTATCTAGAGCCAAGGGGCTCAGGACACACAGGTAAGAGCTGCAGGAGGAGGGTGACTGAAATGAAACCTGCGCCCATGTGTTCATGTTTTTGGTGAATGGTGAACTGAATGCGTCAATTTACAACTAATTAACTTGAGCATGAGGGACAGTTAACAAAGCTCTAAAACTGTTTCACAGCACCTGAGGATTCACAGCTCCCAGCGTGCTGCTGTTATGTCGGAGACCGTTTTCCTGTTTCTATGTTTCATGGTTACTTAAATATGAACCAAACCTTTTCATTAACGTAACCACAGAGCAGGGTGCTACGCTTTTTACAGCAGGGCAACACCAGTCCGTCGCGCTCCGATGTCATCGAAAACTAGCGCTTGGTCAGTGACTTTCTGCATCAGACACTGATGAAAAAGACGTCCTTTCATGCCGGCATGATACGTGGCTGGTCGCTGCCTATTGTTTAACGGCACCTGGCAGCGTCGGGAAACACTGTGGGACATCAACAATGTTAAGGGGGCGAAAGTCTGAGTAGGGTGGACGGCAGGGGCGGTAGGTAGGTCCAACAACCACAGACATTCACCTGTGATGCTGGTGTTCTTCCTGTAAGATTGTAAAGCCAAACCCTGTTCTTTTTACCCAAACCCAACTATGTGTGTGTGATCAGAGTCCTGTAAACAGCTGAACCAATGACCATTGCGAAATAGCGGAGGCGATCCTCAGAGAGTAAATAATGACCAAGATAGTTATCTGTAGTTTACCGAACTAATGACTGATGTGTTTATTTAAAACCCGCGATCCGACCCGCATGTTATTTTTTCCACCCAGATCTGAACCCGGGAAAAAATGTTTTTTTTAAAAACCACCCGCAAATCAGCTGTTTTTTTTCAGAGTCCTGCACTGGGTTGGGTACGCGGGTCGTGTTTCAACGGGTCGGACCGGGTTGCAGTACTAATTGGCCTGATGCGCGGGTTTGTACGTCGCCGGGTCGGGGCGGATCTTGAAAACTGGACCCGTGCAGGACTCCGTGTGTGATGACTAAACGTAACCACGTGTGTTTGTTGTTGAAGGAAATAAAAACGTCAATCCAAGGTGTTTGAAAGAGACTGTATGCAAACTGTATTTAAAATCATTGTTCTGATTCGTCAGACATGAAAACTTGGTAGAACGGGTTCTCGGTTGGAAAATACCAAAGTCATCCTGTAAGAGTTCAAACACAGATACCTTGCGTTGAGTACAGCACACCATACCCAACATTTCCCACCAGAGATTGGTGACAAAGCCTGCGTACCTCTGTCGCAGAAGGCTCCAGTGTAAGCAGATGAACCACAGTCACAGGAGAAGCTGTTGGGCCTTTCCATGCAGCGACCCTGGTTCTGGCAGAGTGAGCCGTAGCTGCTGCAGTGGCCTGGACACCCCGCCTGAACCCCGGGGGTGATCTTGGCTCTCTCCTCCAGGTCCAGCGTGACGCCATTCAGCTGCAGAGAGCGAATACAACCCCGGAAACCCTTCTGCCTGGACGCAGTGCCTCCTGAAGACACACAGAGGACTGACTTCAGTGTGCATCCTGGCTGCTCTGTGTTGGATTATGCAAGAGTCTCCTCATACCATATAGAAGTGAATGGAGAGCACACTGTATCATCTCTGTGATCAGACTGGAGAGTGACACTGACTGATATGTGATTTTATTAAAAACATACTCTGCACCTCCAGAAACAAAGATCTGTCACCAGCTTCATACTGAATGTTAAAAGTGATGAGCTGATGAAACACGGTGAAACACAAACTGGCAGGTGAAAAATTCAAAGACCTGACTTTTCCCTGTCTGTCTGCCAGCTGAGCGCCATGCTGAGTGTTCATATCTGGAGAGCTGGCGAGCTGTCAATCTGTCTGACAGTCTTCCTGTCCTGCCTGGCTGGCTGACTGTGACAGGAAAGTATTTTTCTCTTTTCTAGCGCAGAATTTAAACTCCAAAAGTTATTGTTTTCCGATGCCTCACATTGTAAACTCCAACTGTCCTCAGAGTTCAGGCTCGGCTACTTTTTTAATTGTCCCAGAGTGCCAAACTGGCAACCTCAAGACTGTTATGATGAGATAAACAGCTTTCCAGGACTGCAGAGATGATGAGGTTCATATCAGGGCCTGCAGTTTCATCAGGAGCTGTCAGGAAAGGACTACCTTAACTAATGGACCGGGTTCAAACACTGTACCAAGGTGACTGCAAGGAAACTGACCACTACAAACAGCTTTTCACTGCATCCTCCTGAGGACATGTCTATCAATCTGGAAGGATTTCAGTCTATTAAGTGTAGATAAAGGTATTACTTCCAAAAGTCACCAGAAAAATATTGGCATTGTATGTTTCTACAAATGACAGATGTGTTACATTTGCAATTTATTGTGGAGCTGATACTGTATGTTGAAACTTTATGTACCAACACTGTGGATAATGTCTGGTCAGCTATGGTTAGGAAAAGATTAAGTTTTGGCTTAAGATACCCAGTTTGAGGGGCACAATCCTGGCAGGAAACATAGCAACTTGTACTGTAGCTACAAAACACCCACATTTCGTGCCCAAAAAGTTATTGGAAAAACAGCGATGGGGCAATACATAACACCCACGTTATGTATTGGGTTGCTATAAAACACTCATGTTTGGTGCCTAAAAAGTGGCTAATAAACAGTGACGAGTCACTACCAAACACCCACTTTTGGGCTGAAAAAGTTCCTGGAAAAAAGTGATGGGTTACTATACAAGACCCGCATTTAGTGCTCAAAAAGCTGCGAGACAAACAGGACTGGTTGCTATTAAACAGTGTGGAGCCAAAAAAGGCCAGTCAGTACAAACATCCACTTCTGGGCCCACAAAATACCACTGGAAAAACAGTGACCTGTCCCTATAAAACACTATTTGGTGCCTAAAAAGCTGCTAGGAAAACAGTGATGGGTTACTACAAAACACCCACATTTAGTGCTTAAAAAGCTGCAGGAAACACAGTGACTGGTTGCTACAAAATACCCATTTTTGGGCCTAAAATGTCAGTGGAAAAACAGTGAGTGGTTGCTACAAAATACCCATTTTTGGGCCTAAAATGTCAGTGAAAAAAACAGTGACTGGTTGCTACAAAATACCAATTTTTGGGCCTACAATATCAGTGGAAAAACAGTGACTGGTTGCTACAAAATACCCATTTTTGGGCCTAAAATGTCAGTGAAAAAAACAGTGACTGGTTGCTACAAAATACCCATTTTTGGGCCTAAAATGTCAGTGTAAAAAAACAGTGACTGGTTGCTACAAAATACCAATTTTTGGGCCTACAATATCAGTGGAAAAACAGTGAGTGGTTGCTACAAAATACCCATTTTTGGGCCTAAAATGTCAGTGGAAAAACAGTGAGTGGTTGCTACAATATACCCATTTTTGGGCCTAAAATGTCAGTAGAAAAACAGTGAAGGGCTGCTACAAAACACTCACATTTAGTGCTTAAAAAGCTGCAGGAAAAACAGTGAGTGGTTGCTACAAAATACCCATTTTTGGGCCTAAAATGTCAGTGAAAAAAACAGTGACTGGTTGCTACAAAATACCATGATGGTTTGCCATGAAACAATCAAATTTGGGGGTGTTAAAAAGCCGCTGGAAAGGCAGCAATGACTTGCGAAATCACAGCTAACTTTGTTGGATATTCTACGTCACTTCAGAGATGTATGACACATGCAACTGTAACGTATTTTTGCAGAAACAATACCAACATTTTCTTCTGGTGACTGGGTTGTAAAGACTGATCCATTGATCTCTGACCTCTCGAATCTGTCAGTTTCAATAACCAGAAACATCACCACAGTATGTTCTGTGTACAGTATGAACAGGAAGCAGAGCTTTAGTGTGGAGTTTTGCTGAAGGCTTTTGTCTCTGTCACTATCTGCTTTCTTCAGGAGGCCGCCAGCCTCCCTGCGGTCAGTCAAAATGTACCGCACAAGTACACAGTTGTTTTTTTGTGTGCTGTGTGGGTGAAAGAGACGATACAGAGTGAAAGACAGAAAATAAGAGGACAGCAGGGACGGAGAATAATGTAACAATTCAACACCAACACTCTGTGATAATGAGATATCGTGTGTTTCTCAGGCTGAAAAGGAGGAAAGGTTCATGGAAATGTGTCCAGAGGTTCCAAACAAAAATCATATGTATGGAAATAGAGACAGACAGACACACACCTATAAATAACTGGCTGTTCAGCTGCAGGTGGATGTGCCCATCAGCAGGAGCCTCCTGCGTGGCAGCGGGGAGCTCGTCGAGGCGAAGCGAAGCCTCTTTAACGTTCCGCTCGGCTCGAATGCGATGCCACCTGTTGTCGTTCAGCGGGAAGCCAGCCTTCACACGAACCTCGAGCGGACCATTTCCCACGTCAAAGGAGAAGAGGACCTCGGTGGAGGCTGAGTCAGGGAAGGAAGAAAATTGAAATTTACTGTCGTCATTGACAAAGCCTCTGTCGGAGCAGGTTCTTCACCTGTTCCACCTGTAGGCAGATCACATGAACAACTGTGTTGCCCTATTTGCATGTCAGAAATTGTTTCCACCAAAGCACATCGCCTTGTTTCAAACCCACTCAATCTCTATGGTTTATTTATTGATTGCAGGACTATAAAGGGCCTTTCATCTCTTCAGACCCTCGTGTCGCTTTTGTTTGTCTCGTAATGCTTTTACCAAAAGAGCCGTCTCTCTCTGAAGTCCTGTTCCCTGTAACAGTTACACCATCTGTGGAGGGACACACACACTGACACGTCAGCTCTACTGGAACTTTGATTAAAGAAAAGTACATTCAGACTGAAGTCATGTATCACCTCAGCTCATCAGAGTTGTCTAAGCAACCAGTGCCGTCTAAACTGCAGTAGATGTGACATACAGCACAAAAATTATGAGTGATGCAGATCTCTCTTATATAAAGACCAGCTCTACATTCAGTGTGTTTGCCAACTGGAAGTTAACAAACTGCAGTCGCTGTCCCGCAGGAAGCTGACTTTAATTCTCATACATCCCGTTTCCTCCAAATTAGCTCTGGTTCTTTAACCGGTTCCATTTGGGACTCTTGAGCCTTTGGTGCTACCCAGCCAACCAGCCTGCACTGAAGTCGTGAAATACCAGTGCTTGCTCAGTGAATTCCAGCGTCAGAGATGAAAAAAACCAATTAGTCTTTCGTGTCGGCATGACACACGGGTGGTTGCCGTTACTGTTTAACGGTGCCCGGTGGCATCAGGGGGAAAAGCGGTGGGACATAAGTTAAGAGGGCAAAAGTCCAAGTAGGGCGGGCATGTGGGGTTGTGGATGGGTCCAACCACTGCGGACTTTCACCCAGGAGGCCGGTGTTCACTTCCTGTAAGATTGTAACTAAATCCTGTTTGTTTTTCCTAAATCCGATGTAGTGCTTTTATTTTGAAAGAGACTGTATTCAAACTGTACATTTCCTGTGAAAACAGAAGTGTAGTTTGAAAACAGACAATGCATGTAACAGGCTGAAGTTGACACGGCGTCCCAGAACGTCAACAACCAACACACCCAGGGTACCTTGGACGTCATATGTGGACGTGGAAAGTCCATGACCAAACGTGGACATGTGACGAGGTCACAGTGAGGTTAGGTTAGGTTCTTTAATGTCCCCATGGGGATAATTGTTTTGACACATCAGTCAGGATGGGGTGAAATAGCTCCTTCTCCAAAGACTTGAGGTGCGATTAATATTGAGTGAACACCAGCAAACTTCAGAGCAAAGTAGCTCAGAGGTTTTTTTCTTTATAAAAGAAAAATAAAATTGTTATTCCTGTTAATCATCTATTTATCCCCAAAGCATTTCAGTAATACAGTCAAGATGGGAGAAATGAGTGCACTGTGTGGATTTAAGTGTTGCTCCTAAAATTTTGCTCGGGTGGAGAAAGTTGTGTGGAGCGCTGCAGTGATGATAGAGTTCCCCGTCTACAATAGCAGATTAGTTTTCTTTGGAAACACATAAAATGAAACAGTTTATCAGGAGCTGTTGTCATAAAAGACAGCGACAGCAGCTCACACTGTGTGAACTACCATAAAGACATTTCAACACCAATGATACAGAGAACTATAAACTCTGGTGCTTATGAAGGAGATGCATCGCAGCCGACCAGAACAATGCCACCGCACTGATTTCCCACAGGAGGAAAAACAAACGGGCGTGTTGCTGGAAAAGTACAGATTTTTTTTAGAGTTGAAGTTGTGAGGTGGAGCCTGAGGCAGAACCGTCACCTCCAGCTGAGTTCAACCCAGATGAAACTTTAACTCCCAGGATCATCCTCCCTGCTCAGGCCGCACTCACATCTGAGCGGAGTCCGGATTAGACATCTAACCGAAAAGCTTTTACTCACAGCTGAGTTCGATCCGAATGAAGTCTTTGATGCCCAGGTTTTCCAGGAAAACGCCAGAGGATGAGGTGGTCTTAAACAGGAAGGAGATGTCTGCGCTCAGCTCTCCGTGGAATGTGGGAAAGTGGAGGTACGATGTCTCCTTGTCAAAAAACGCAGCGTTCCAGACATTTTCTGCAAAGAAGCAAAAGCTCTGATTTTCAACATGTCTGAAGTCTCATTACTGTTCTTTACCCTTTTAAATGTCACTAATGTTTGGTCAGTGAGGTGTGACACACACACACACACACACACACACACACACACACACACACACACACACACGCCATTTCAAAAACATGTCCAAGGTGACACTGAGCGGCTCTGGACTGGACTTACTGTCTCCATGACAACGGAGAGGTCCGACTCTGTAGGCACCTTCTGAACCTGGCCGCTGGACATCACCCAGCAGCAGAGATCTGACAGGAAGGCTCTCCTTATGGGTCAGCAGGCCTGAGTCATTGGCCCTGGAAGGAAGAAGAGAAAGACACTGAATTTAAAGAGCAAACCAAAGACTGGAGGGGACAACGACGAACTTTCATCAGAGCAAAAGAAGACAAATAAGAAAAAGAAGAGAGAACATGAGAAGATGGATTATCATTGTTATTATCATGTCACATGTCCTTTTGATTCAGAAACCAGCAATTAAACAAGTACTTTTTTTTACAGCAGCAACATCAAATCTTAATCTTGTTGGTATTACAGTACCATTCAGAGAGGTCAGCGTCACAGTTGCAGTAGTGTCTGTTGTCCACACAGTTCTCCTGCAGGCCGCAGGAACACTGCTGGCTGCCTGGAGGAGCTCCGCCCCAAAACGTCTGCACCTGTCCTTCACCTGGACCTCCCACCCACCAGCTGAGCGCAGGGCCGTCTGCAACACACAGATACGTTCATTTCTGTCACTTGTCCGGACGCTGTGGAGGTTTTCTCTAACTTCAGCCGTAACTGCAACTTGACTCATGACTCTGAATTATAGTGGGAGGTGCTTCTCTTACCTGTTGCCTCCCCATTAATATCAGTGATGATAGGCTTAGTGAGCTAGGTGTAAAATATCATTAATCATCTTACTATATAATGAAGAAACTGTGTGTGTGTGTGTCTGTTCCATGTTTTTCTCCTCACTGACGTGGTCAATCCATGTGAAATTTGGCACAGTGGTAGAGGGTCATGGGAGGATGCCAATGAAGCAATATTACATCAATTGGCCAAAGGGGGGCGCTATAGCAACCCACTGAAATGTCAAACTTTGAATGGGCATATCTCATGGCCCGTATGTGGTAGAGACATGAAACTTTGCACAGAGATGCCTCTCCTCATGAGGAACACATTTGCCTCAAGAACCCATAACTTCCGCTTATATAGATTTTCCACCATTTTGAATTTTTTGAAAAACACTTCAAATGGATCTCTTCCTAGGAAGTTTGAGCGATCTGCATGAAACTGGGTGAACATAATCTAGGGAGCAATATCTAAAGTTCCCTCTTGGCAAAAGTTGGAAAACTTACTAAAACTGAGCTTCTATAAGGCAATGAATATTGCGGAGGGTGTGGCTCATCACATAAAGGTGTAGAACATCTCAAGGGTTTCACCCATCACCACGCAACTTTGTAGGCATATGACCACACATAATCTGAGGGGACCCCTCCATTATTGACCCCATCAAACAAAATGGGGGCGCTAGAGAGCTCATTTCTTATCTAGGCCTATCCGCCATATGGATTTTTACTAAACTTGGTAGATATGTAGAACAGGACGCCTCAAGGTGACTGGAGAAATTTAACTCTAATTGGCAACTGGGTGGCGCTATAACAACAGAAAAATGCTTCAAAATGGCTAAAATGCGACCGATGGCTGTGGCTCCCCCTGTGGACCAATGTTGGTGTTGTTTCTAATGTTTGGTATGACTAAGTCATGGTATGGTATGCTGTACATAATCACGGAAACTGTCAGTGTGTCATTCTGTCAGTCAGTCAGTCATTCTGTCTGTCCCACGTTTTTCTACTCACTGACGTGGTCAATCTATGTGAAACTGCACATAGGCATTGAGGACTGGCATAGGTAGAAGGTGACAAAGCTACCAATGGCTATGGACTAGTTATTAATTATTACTATAATAACTCCATAGATTTTGGAACAGACACCTGAAGAACAGGCACAACGTTATTTACACTTTTGTCCATCCCAGTTCCTACTTTAATCCAATCACCAGAATAAGTGTTGTCATTGCATATTTCTGCAGACAACAGGAATGTTACCTTGTATGTTTCATATGTCATGGATGTTAAAACAATTTTTCCTTTCAAATTTTTTGTGTGACAATGCTGTGTAAACATGTGGTTAACATTAGGCATAAAAGCAGCTTTGTTGGGCTTCAGAATACATCATGTTTTGGCATAAAATACCCCCTTTGTTACAAATATGGCTGCAAATGTCCCAAACTCTTTTTGTCACTACCAGCACAGCTGGAAATATCCTGACCTCCTGTTTAAAAAATATGTATTTTGTCACCACAAACAGCTGGAAATGTCCCAAATGCTCATTAAATAGTACCCACTTCTGACACCACAAACATAGCTGGAAATGTCCCAAATGCTCATTAAATAGTACCCACTTCTGACACCACAAACATAGCTGGAAATGTCCCAAACTCTTGTCAAAAAATACCTGCTTTTGTCATTATGAATACAGCTGGAAATGTCCTGATTGCTCATTAAATAGTACCCTCTTTTATTTGTCTTGAACAGCGGTGCACTACTGTCTGCAGCGTGGCATCCACCATCCCCTCCTCATGAGCTCATAAACATGTAATCTGAACTACATCATCTTAGAAACGTTGATATGATACGTGTGAAATGCACAAATCTAACATATCTGTGGATTGCAGAGACGTGCAGTACCAACACTTTACCCTGGGGACTGAGCTGCCTACTTATTCAAACGTCCTACTTTAACTTCCTTTCACATATTGAAAGTTTTAAATAATCTCCACGTGGCGTCACAGAATATTACCAGGTGTGTTGAGGAGGCGTGACCTCCTGCAGTGGTAGGCCAGTTCCTGTTCACAGTGCTCTGACTGGCTAATGATGACCGCCAGCTGCTCCTCCTCGGACACGTATTCAAAGTGAGCCGAGTGGTGATTCTTCCCCGGCGAAGGTCGGACTCTCGTCAGATCCGTGTTATTGTGCTGGACCACCATCCATGTCCCGTCCTCTGGTGGACAGAGACAGACGAAAGAGAAAAATACAAAGCATGTCTTTCATTTTTTTTATATTCTGTTTGTGTGTGTGGGCAGGATGAAAGATGGGCTGGACACCAGGGTGTGTTTTGATGTGTGTGTCAGCTACCCGTCATGTTGCAGTATATTCGCTGTGGTCTGATGGGTCCACTGCCGTCCACATCAATGTAGTAATACCCCGACGTGTTGCCTTTGTGTTTGTACGCCTCACAGGACTGCTCGTATATCGCTGAGGAGAGACACAGCATCATCATCATCATCATCACCATCATCATCACCATCAGATCCACACTGACACTCCAAAGTACAGGCTGAACAAAATAATACATTTAAATCAGTAATGTATGGAGGCATTTGGCGGACTAAATTAAAATGAGAATATAATCTCACAACAGCATTTGTATTTCTCATTACATATGCATTAACTGGCTCAAAATTAAATGTTCATTTATGTGAGATGTATTTTTATTTTCACTCCGAACATCCAGCATCTCTGATTATATTAAAATGAAATTACAAAAGACATTTGACATTTCATTTTCAAAGACCAGCTCCACTTTATGTTCTACAGTGTTCATTAACATACAGTCTGCCAAATACATCCATAAAAATACAGTTTATTTTTGAGCATTTCAGAGTTTAGAGTTTAAAAATCTGAACTTCAGCGTCCAGTTGATGCAGCGGTAGCCAATCGGCATTGAGATCCTCCAGAGATATGACACCAAGGACACCGGCAAACATTCGTTCATCACTTCAGGGATTTCACACACACATGTATCATGAGTTATTTGTATGAAGAATATGAAGCAAGTCAACACAAAATATTCTAGTGTTCAAACTCATGAGTGTGAACACACTGTTACCTTTGGACGGAGCCAGGCTTGCTGCTTTATGCTACGCTAAGCTAACTGGCTGCTTCATATTTAACGGACAGATGTGAGAGTGGCATCAGTGTTTTCATCTCACTCAGGAAGGAAGCTTATAAGCATATTTCCTAAAGTGTGTAACTGCTCCTTTAACTGCAGCCTTTGACTTATTACAGGAAATGTTTAACAGTAGCTGAATACAGGGACTCTGGCTGCAGGTAGGGGAGCGCAGGGAACTCCTCACGTCACACAGACTTTGAAAGTGGTTACACACAGTCGACCCTTTCGTGCGTCTGGGCAGCTGACCCCTATACCTCCAAACAGTGACCCAGGAAAGTGAAGAGTGAAAACATCTTAATAAATGTCTTAGCATCGTTTTGAATCATGTTGGGGTTTTTTGTTTTTGTTTTTTTCAGATGTTTTTTTTGTAATCTGCCATCTGGAAAAAATGTAACACACAGAAACCTCTCACACTGAGTCTGATGTTTTATTCTATTCAATGGGAAAATTTGCAATTCGAGACAAAATGAAAAGAGACGTTTCCACCTTTGCCTCACTCTACCGGAGTTACCTATCTGTCTGTCATGAAGGGGCGGAGCTGTCCTTCACATTTTGTGTACCGTCCACATCTTCATCTTCATCATCATCCACCTGAATATTACTGTCTGACCTGCTGAAATGATGCTGCGCCCTGTTCTTCTGTCATGCCACGTCTGTGTCCCGCCTGATTCTTGGCCAATCATCTCTGAAGGCTTCTGACAGACGCAAAAAACACAGGAGATCAAACCTGCTCCAAAGATTTTAATGATGGGCTAAAGTTTCAGACCCGCTGCACCAACATGACTCAACGTGAGGTCGAATTTGTTTTTAGACATGCAACAACTTTAGACCAAAACAGACTCCGTGTGCAAAGAGCTTAAAGGGATAGTGCACCCAAAAATGAAATACTCAGCCATTATCTACTCACCCTCATGCTGAGGAAGGCTCTGAAGTTTTAGAGTCCTCACATCCCTTGGAGATCGGCAGGGGAAGTGGCTAGCACACCTAATGGCTGACGGCGCTCCAGACTAATGTCCAAGAACACAAAATTGAAAGGCATCGCCAACTCCCAGCCTGAGCAGCAAAGACTTTCCTCACTCGTTGGCATTGCTTTGCATTTGAAACAGCTACACCACCAGGTTTCCAGTGCTCGACTCCGGTATTCTGCAGCTGGCTGAGGGTCAGGCTCATGAGCTGCGGCAGCTGCTTCGTCCAGTAGCCTGAGTTCCGCCCGTTCAGAGTCTTCAGACATGTTGGGCTGTCCTTTGCTAAAAGACCGTAGTGCAAATGATCTTTTAGCTCTGTGGTTACTGTTGTCTCCCCCTGCGGTGCACGTGTCACGTGATGTAAACACGCATAAGCAAAGCTCATGCTTTCGCTGGTCTCACGCAAGCGCGCACACGTGAGCAGGGAGCACAGAGAGGCAGTCAGAGCTACAGGCTACAATGAGGCTAAAAACAGAGTTCATATGACGTTTTTCCAAACAACTTTTTATGTCGGGGCTGCAGCACACTTGGATCACTATGGACGAGCAGTATGGAGATATTTTGTGCCATTAGGCCAGCCATTATGTGTGCTGGCCGCTCCCCCCGCTGATCTCTGCAGGTGATGTGAGGACTCTAAAACTTCACCAGAGCCTTCCTCAGCATGAGGGTGAGTAGATAATGGCTGAAGTTTCATTTTTGGGTGCACTATCCCTTTAACCCTGGATAGCCCATTTGGTGAGCCATCATCCGGTTCAAGCAGGGCTTAGATTCTCCAGCTTCCAGTTGAGACCCCACTCAAGGGCATCGCATCTCCACATGGATGTTAAAGGTTTCTGTCACTTATATTTACTTCTTTTTTTATGTGCTGTAATGGAAAATAAATAAAATAGTTATTGGACACTCATTGCTGGGGTCAAAACGGATCAAAAGAGTTCTGAATTCGGAATAAAACTCTGAATGAAAGTATTTGTTACGATACGATTCGACTGTTTGGGGACCAGAGTAAGTCACTTATCTGAGGAAACAAAGAACTAACAGTGTCTTCCTCTAAAGGATCTGCTTTGTGGCTGACGTCAAAGCGCAGATGAAGAGTCTCTTAAACTACAACATTCTTTCTTATTCGTCTGTCTCTCTGAACCCTTCCTATCACTGTCTTGTTTCCTCCTCCTCTAAATCACCCTCTCCTTAGTCGAGTCCACTGAGACTTCTCCACGCTCGCATGATGATGATGATGATGATGATGGTGATGATGGTGATGGTGGTGGTGGTGGTGATGGTGGTGGTGGTGATGGTGGTGGTGGTGATGGTGGTGGTGGTGATGGTGGTGGTGGTGGTGATGGTGATGATGGTGGTGGTGGTGATGGTGGTGGTGGTGGTGGTGGTGATGATGATGGTGATGATGATGGTGATGGTGGTGGTGGTGGTGATGATGGTGGTGGTGGTGATGGTGGTGATGGTGGTGGTGGTGATGGTGATGATGGTGATGGTGATGGTGGTGGTGGTGATGGTGATGGTGATGGTGGTGATGGTGGTGATGGTGGTGATGGTGGTGATGGTGGTGATGGTGGTGATGGTGGTGATGGTGGTGGTGGTGGTGGTGGTGGTGATGGTGATGGTGATGGTGGTGATGGTGGTGGTGGTGGTGGTGGTGGTGGTGAGTGTGACCTTCAAACAACAGTAAGCAGTGACGCTTCAGGCTCTTACAGCTGTGACAGGTGGCTCCACTGTAGCCGGTGCTGGAACAGTTACAGTGGAAGGTGCTCCAGGATTGACTGCAGCTGCCGCCGTGTTCACAGTGACTCGGAGAACACCTGAGGGACAGAGACAGAGACACATTTATGCCTCGTTTCCATACTGTTTACTTTTGTGTCTGTGTTGTCAGTACAGAGTACAGGCCTGGTGTTCAATGCAAGGACATGCATCCTTTTACAGATGTATAGAAACACAGTGATGGCAGAAAACCATTGAGGGATTGGGGGAGATCAAAGTCCCCGGCCTTGTTGTTGACGCCAGCTGCAGTTGTGAAGAAACTGTTCTTGGGGCATGACGTTTTGATCCTGATGAGTCGCAGCCTCCTTCGAGAGGGAAGTGCTTTACAGAGTTTGCGTCCAGGGCGACACATCGGCCACAGTCTTTCCTGCTGGCCTCAGGTGACCTGGAGATGTGCAGGTCCAGGGGGGACGGAGAATGGCAGCCAGCCACCTTCCCATTAGACCAAATGAAACACTGCAGTCCACTCTTGTTGTTGGCGGTGTCAGCAGTGTACCTGGGAGTGATGGAGCAGGTGAGGATGGGTTCGATCATTGTCTTTGGCAGGTTGAACTTCTTTTGCTGCCACAGGAAGAACATCCTCTGTTATGCTTTGTTGATGGAAGCATGGATCCATCCTGCCTTGTATCAACGCTTCAGGCTGCTGCTGCTGCTGCTGGTGTAATGGTGTGGGGGAGATTTTCTTAGTACCAACTGAGCATGGTTTAAACACCACAGCCTACCTGAGTATTGTTGCTGAGCGTGTCCATCCCTTTATGACCACAGTGTACCCATCTTCTGATGGCTACTTCCAGCAGGATAACGCACCATGTCACAAAGCTCACATCATCTCAAACATGACAATGACTTCACTGTACTCCAATGGCCTCCACAGTCACCAGATCTCAGTCCAATAGAGCACCTTTGGGATGTGCTGGAACGGGAGATTCTCATCATGGATCAACTGTGTGATGTCATCATGTCAATATGGACCAACATCTCTGAGGAATGTTTCAGCACCTTGTTGAGTCTGTGACACCAAGAATTAAAAAGAACATCCAAGACGGTACCAGCAAGGTGTACCTAATAAAGTGGCCACTGAGTGTATGTCACCCACTGAAACTGCACAAGCTAACCCATTTAAATAAATACAACTAAACTGAGTTAACAAATATGTAGTAAACATAATCAAAATTAACAGTTAATTTACTTTCCTTTATTAAATCAATCAGTTTTCTAGATTTTCTGAGGTAAAATCAACCTGTCAGATTTAGCAGCACACGTTCAGGTGACTATTATATTTATTTTTTGCCTTCTGTGAACATGACTCGAGAGCTGTTTGTGTTTGTGATAACAACAATGATTTATATGTCCTGGTTTTTTTGTTTTCACAGGACATCTGGCTCGGACCGTAGCATCTCAGATCCACACACTGGAACGAGTTTGAGGAAACTGCTGCTGTTAACTTTTTCCTTCGCAGTGTCAGCCTGGTGTCAGGACTGAGCCGGAGGCAGCAGATACAAGATGGAGAGAACAAAAGAAAACAAAGAGTTAGGACAGAAGGAACAGTGAGAGGAAAGAGACAGAATGATGGAGATGCTGAAGAGAGAGAAGGAGAGAGGAATTCAGGAAAGGAATTAGGGCTGAGAGACGGATCGAAGGAGAGGAAGGAGCAACAAAGGGGATGAAGGTTGGGATGAATGGAGCTCAGCGGCAGCTGGGTAAACATATTTGGAAGGGGAAATGAGGTCAGCGAATTGTGACTGCACAGAGAGAGGGAGCAGCATGTATTTTTAATCTTTTAGTCAGAGGGAAATTCACTGTTAGAGAAAGCCTGACTCAGCAGGTTTGTCAGATGGTAAAGTTTGGTGTTTAGCACCAATTTCTTTGCTTCCCTTTATCTGCAGTGAGCTGGGATGGAGGCAGGTGCAGTGTTGTGCATTCACTGTATCTACTTTGTGCTTTAATGAACTCTGGCAGTCCATTGTTGCCTCGCTTATCTGCAAATATGCATGCACACACATCATGCACAACATGTGTCTCTTTCCTGAGTGCACTGCTACATTCAGTGTGCATTTAATCAGCTGAGCAGGAAGGCACGCTGCAGGGTGGAGGTGAGGGGCTGGAGAAGTGTAAATCAATTTTTCAAGTTGACATTTCATTGAAACAAAAGCAGCTCACAGGATAATATGTGCCCATACAGCAGTGGGCTCTAATGATTCGGAAAAAGGTCTAATGTCATGTTCTGAGAACAGCGTGTCAGCGCTCACACACAACACCACATTAAACTGACACAGTGCAGCTTGACTTGACATTTTCTGCAGTACATATTAGAGGCCGCGCTGCAGGACTTGATGATACGGAAACGTCTACAATAATGATTCTGTCCAACAATGGTAATGGATTTTTCACTGTGCAACATCTGTGTTGGTTCAACAGGGTTTAAGTCCTTGATCCTCCTCAAGCCTCAGTCCTCTACCAGAGGCCTGGGAGTCTGAGGGATCTGTGCAGTATCGTAGCTGTTCCTGCACTCCTCTGGACAGAGACCTCACATGTTGTATCTGGAATCTGCTGGCGCCACTCTCTCTCCCATCAGGTCCTAAAACTGCACCAATATGGCAACAATTTGGATTTGAAGCTGAAGGAAGAAGCGTCACATCTGACTGCAAGCAACGAAGCGCTGCTGTTTAGAGCTAGCTTTAGTCGCTAGCTCTGTTTGCATTGATTCCTGCTGCTCCATCATCATCCTCACTGTGACCTCGTCACATGTCCACGTTTGCTCATGGACTTTCCACGTCCACATATGACGTCCAAGGTACCCTGGGTGTGTTGGTTGTTGACGTTCTGGGACGCCGTGTCAACTTCAGCCTGTTACATGCATTGTCTGTTTTCAAAATATACTTCTGTTTTCACAGGAAATGTACAGTTTGATACAGTCTCTTTCAAAATAAAAGCACTACGTCAGTACAACACCTCAAATTGATGTTGTTTTCCTTCAACAACACACACATGTGGTTGGGTTTAGGAAGAAAGAGCAAGGTTTGTCTTTACAATCTTACAGGAAGTGAGAATCTGTTGTTGAACCCATCCACACCAGTCAGACTTTCGCCTCCTTAATTTTTGTTGTTGTCCGGCTGTGTTTCCACCTGACGCCACTGAGTGCTTTTACACAGTGACGGCAACCAGCCACGTATCATGCCAATGTGAAAGAACAGCTATTTTCGTTGGTGTCTGATACTGGAAGTCACTGACCAAGCACCGGTATTTGACGATTTGGAGTGAGACTGGACTGCTCAATCATCTCTTAGATTGTGATAGTTTAACCTTGTTTGCTGTTCAGACACAGTGTCATTGTGTTCCCTTCAGGAGCGTCTGCTGAGTGTATTTTTTCTAACGGCCCTTTTTGAATCTGAGTCCATGTGAATACTTTATGAGGACAGTTGATGTTTGTGACTTGAGTTCAGGAGGCTGACTCACCGTAGTACTAACTTACATTGATAAATACGTTTTATTGCTGAAATTGGTTTTCACCAGTCTGTCTTTTCTGGAGTCCAGAACATACAAAACAATCAGCATAAGGAAGACGGTGATAATGATGATGATCATCATCTGGCAACAAGGATAAGAACAGCTGAAGCAGAGAAAGCAAACCTGGCAACCAGGACATCTTTATCAAACCTGCCAACACTCTCCATCCTCCGACGCTAACATCAAAACAAAATATCCCAGAATTCCTCTAAACTCAATCAGATGTTGAGGCACAGAGCCAGCCGACTGTGTGTGTGTGTGTGTGTGTGTGTGTGTGTGTGTGTGTGTGTGTGTGTGTGTGTGTGTGTGTGTGTGTGTCGCTTCTCACAAATAAATCACATTTTGAAGAAACAAAGAAAAGCAAAACCACATTTCAGCTGAGAGAAGAGACGCTGCGCCTCATATGAGCTCGACAGACACAAAACAATAAGTGGATTGTTTTGTTAGCGAGGAGACATTTTGGGAAACGTTGAGACGGGACTCTGCTGCCATAATTCCTTCTGTATCCAATCCACTGCTGTCTAATAATCCACGTGTAACCCCATTTCACAGGGAACCAGTGGCAGAGCCTTCAGAGGCAGATTAATGGGGGATACAAAGGGAGAGTGATTTTAACATCGTCACATCCTCTTTCCTCACGGTGCTTTCTAACACGGTGTTTACAGAGAATAAAATGGTTAAACCAAAGTAAGAACCAAGCTGTGTGGTTTAGATCAGCGTCTTCTGGATAAACATGATCAAACTGAGGTCTGACCTGTCGATGATGCCACACATGTCGATCTGCAGGTTACTGTAGTTTCCCATCAGCCTCCGCTGCACCACGATCAAGTCGACCGGCTGGTTGTCCACAGTCAGCAGACGCATGCAGCCCTGGAAAGCCTTGAAGGGGTTCATACACTCCTGGCTGCTCCCCTCAGAGGGACAACCTGCACAGGAGAGGAAACCATGACGTCCACCCTCAGCCTCAACTTCAGAATCCTTAAACAATAACTGCTCGTGTGTCATGTGGATGTGACAGGATGGCTTTTTCCATCCCCGTCTGAGGATTCAACGATTTCAGAGTGAGACCAGATTGATCTGGTTGTAAATGAATGAGCATCTTTCCGACAGGTTTCAATCCGTCGCAGCTTTTAACCTCTGAATAACTTTACATATGATCGGATACTCTCAGGATCACCTGCTTGTTCATGCATGTGTTCGTTTGTTTCTTCTTCTCTTACCACCAAAGAAAAGTTGACTTCCTGTTGAAACAACAAACGGTGGGCTGGCGTGAGCGGTGGCTCCTTCACCTCCGTCCACAGAGACAGTCAGATGTCCTCGTCTGGAGATCAGCTCCACAGAGTGCCACTGGCCGTCATTCAGGGCTGAACCTGAGCACGCACGCACACGCACACACACGCACACGCACACACACGCGCACACACACACATTGACTGTCTTCGTTTTAATTTCCTGGAGGCTGAGATTAAAATTTCAGTCATACACGTATTGATCTCTGAAGGGAACTTCTGTGTGATTGCCTGGTGTCTCAGGAGGTCAGAGGTCGGGCTCAGCTACAAATCAATGCTGATGAAAATGGTCAAACACGAGTGTACAGCATGATGGACAAGCTTTCTCTGGTCTTCAGTCTTACTGGCATTAAAATTAAGATACTTCATAGTTTGTTCCTGGAAATGTGTGTTAGCTTGTCGATCCTGTCAGCTGCGTGTCTCATGGAGTGACCTTTGTGTCGTGCTTGATGTTCAGTTTCCTGCAAAAAGCCTCTGACAGAAACAAAAAGCAACTTGTAAAGTGCACTCAGCAGAGTGCAGATGTCCGCCAGCAGAGCTCATCGTGTTCACTCTTGAAAATGCAGCTACATCCACACAAGTCCCACACACGGGAGAAGTTGCCTTCAGGGCTTTCTGAAACTTTTCATTTTAACCCAAACCATTATCTTCCTAAACTTGACCAAGAAAACCCTGAGGGCAGTACGGACATGGAGCTATAGGGCAACTACACCGCCTCTGCATTTTCACAGAACAAAAAAACAAACTTAAAGGCGAAGCAACTCTGTGCCCCCTATTGTACCATTTATGAAGGACAGTGAGACAGAATGATGGCATGAAACTGAGGCCTGTAACAGTCGTTGAAGCCATTTTTCTTTTTAGCTGAGACGATGTCCAGAGATGTTTTTGACTCTGCTTTGCTACAAGGTTTTGAGAACTTGCAAGAGAACCAAGGAGTCAGCAGGTAGCAACGGTTTAAAACCGTCAATAAAACAATTTTTACCGTAATTTTACCACAACCACAACGGGGTCTTGAGCCTACAGTCATACATGTGAAGTATGAGGCTGATTGGTCCAGTAGTTTGTGAGATTAGCTGCAGAAAGACAGATACACACACACACACACACACACACACACACACACACACACACACACACACACACACACACACACACACTCATGCCCAAATACATGATCCCCTCAGGTTTATGTGTGGCGAGATAATTACGCCCCTCAAAAATAAAAGCTGTTCTGGGTTCCTTTACTACAAACACTCAGTCAGTCAACAGAACACGTCCGACTCGCTCCGTTTCATCCGTGCTGTGGTTATGTGAATGTTATCTGGTCTGTGATGTAACTGCACACAAACGGAGACACCGAGCTGAAGGTTCAGGCTCACACTGACCTGCGCTGAGCTCCAGCGGCGCCCTGCCAGACTTGTGGATCTGCAGATGGAGCCTGGCCTTGCTCAGGTAGAGCCACACCGCACCGCCCCGCTTTGGGAGGTCAAAGGTGAGCAGCAGCCCCGCCTTGTTCCACGTCCGAAACTGAAGCCCCACCGATGTGCCCGCTGACGACAGCTCTGTTACCCCTGGCAACCAGAGGAAGCTCTGGGGGCTGGTGAACGTCACGGCAACAAAAACGGGTTCGGCACAAGAAAAGGTCACATTGCCCTGAGATAGATGGAGAAGAGGAGGGTGGGGGGGCAGATACGGAGTGAGAGGAGTTATTACAGCAGAGGAGGGAAAACATGATAACGCAGGAATTTGAATTCATTTCCAGGGCGGCGTGGCAGCGCCCTGATGCACAGAGATCTCATCAGCAAGTCTCCTTAAAGAGCAGGAGTATCACCATAATGATAATAGGCAGGCTCAGAGTAAGCACACGCAGATCAAACTGAAGGCACCAATGTCACCAGGCAGCTGTCTGAGGTCAGAGAGGAAGTATGAGGGAGCAGGAGAGCAGCAGAGGAGGCGAGGGGCAGAAAAAGAGAGGAAATAGCAGACAGGGAGCAGTCGGTCATCTCTGCAGGCTCACAGTTTACTGAGGCAGTAAGTCAGTGTCAGGGCACCAGCGGTGATGTGTTACATCCCAGGTTCCCTGCTGGGTTTCTATTTTCAGTGGAGGACGCAGCTCACAGACACTTGATCAAATCTAAACGCTCTTTGTGGGGCACTTAAAGCCATTCACTGTAATGCAGACTGAAGAGGAGAGCGCCGCAGAGACTCAGAGGTGACACACACACACACACACACACACACACACACACACACACACACACACACGCCACAGGTGTGGACAGACTTAAGACTCAAGACAAAATCAACAAAGACTCGACTTAACATCAATAAATCAACCATCAATATAAATAACCAGCGGCAGTTCATCAGTCTGTGTGTGTGTGTGTGTGTGTGTGTGTGTGTGTGTGTGTGTGTGTGGGCGGGGCATAAGCACATACAGCCAGCAGCAACAGCGACTGGTCATTTTGACTTGACCAGCGGACTTCACTACAAGCTGATTGGCTGTTGAAACAGGTGACGTGCTTTCAAACCAGCCGCCGGCCATTTGACCAGCTGAGTGTCAGGTGACACCATCAGCCTGCTGTACAGTATATGATGTGGTGTTAAACAAACATGCTTCTCATCAGAGCCGGTTTACCTTCACAGTGACCCGCTGGTCTCTCTGTTTTGCGAGATCAACCATGTTCACGCCGTTGTAAACCAGGTTTTCCAAACAGCCGTGGAAGTTTCTGTTTGACCCAACCGACCTCCGAGAGCTGAGACTGTGCTCTGCTCCAACACTCATCTGTACGGGGAAAACATGAACACACAGACCAACTTAGAGCAAATATGAGCAGGTGTGACTGTTAGTGGGTGTTTGTCTGTTCAGCCATGAAACACACACAGACCTGGTCGTGGTCCCAGTGGGTGAATCTCGGAGGGATCTGCACCCACAGAATGCTTTTGTCCACGGTGAGGTTGAGGTGAGTGCTGTGATGCTCCACAGCAACGTGGTGCCAGTGTTGGTCGTCCAACAGGCTGCCCAGAGACACCAGATGCTGGCTGTCAGGAGAAGAAGTCCTGCCTGGATCACAGGGCGGGGACAGAGTGAGATGAAGATAAAGGAGAGGATGAGGAGAAAGTTGGTATCTTGAATTGGTTAAAAAAATGCAGATGCTTGAAAACCGATATTGTTGTCAATATTTGAGGTTAGTTTTTTCTGTGTCCATAGAGAGGGAGACAGGGCTGCGTTTCCTGCTCTGAAATACAAAATGTGCACCAACTCCCAGTTTACGCCACATGATCTGGCAGGTACCGCTGTATTCGAGGTCTTAAAGTGGCACAGTGGTGTCACAGTTTTCTGTTGATCTCACCTCAGAGCCAGAGCCAAATCTAAGACAGGTGATAACACATAATTAAGACTAAAGGGAGCAGACAAAGAGGTAGAAGGGCATAAATAAATGAAAGGAGAGGCTGCTGGTCCTCTGCCCTCCCTCAAGTGTTGGCAGAGCGCAGAGGTTCTGCTGAGAGAAGGAGGTGAAGACGCAGCTAAATGCACTCCATCATTAAATATGAATTAGACATTGTTTGAAAGGAGACAACGCTGTCTGTGTGGATGGAGAAGTCAAGAGACAGAGAGACAGACAGAGAGCGAGTCAAATGTGTTCAGTCATCAATCATCATTGATCTGTCAGACAGATACTTGGCGAAGCAGAGGGAGAGACCAGAGAGAGGCAGAGCGGGAAGAGTGAAGTGTACTCAATCATCATTGATCAGCAGAGTGGTGCTGGCACATCAGAGAGACAGAAACGGGGAATTGAATGCAAAGTCAAGTGTATTTAGTCATTACTTACACACACACTGATCTCTCACTGTGACCCGTCTGCTGGAAATGAAGCTGATATGCTGCTAATCTGCAGCAGAGAATACCAGCTCATCACCAGAGATACATTATACGTTACATTTCTTTATGGTTTTATTCTCAACTGTTTCATTCAAGGTTAGGTTTGGGCACAAAAACCACTTGGTCAGGGTCAGGGTTAGGAAAAGAGCATACTCTGGCCTAAAAACAAGGAAGAAGTGACCTGATATGTTGTTTGTTTGGTTGCCACAAATATTGTACAGACAAAAATGACCCAATGTGTCATGACAATGACCCACCTCTGTTGCAACAAACACAGCCAAAAAATGTCCCAACATGTTATGTAAAAATACCCATTTCTGTTGCAACGAGCATGGGCAGAAATGTCCCCATGCGTCGTTAAAAATTCCCAGTTTTGTCACAACAGGGCCAGAGATGTCCCGACATCCCGACACACCAAACACAGCTGGAAATGTCTTGACTTGTTTTTTTTTTTCCAAATAGCCAGTTTTGTTGTAACAACCTGTAGGACATGTCCCAACATGTAAAAAAAATCCTGGTTTTGTCACAGAAAACCCCCAAATGATTGGAAATGTCCTGACGTGTTGTTTAAATATATCTGGGTTTGTTGCGACAAACATGGCTGGGAATGTCACGACAAGCAAAAATCTGCTGGATTCATGGTGTTGTTGCATAAAACAAGCGGTTATACATGTTATTTAAAATACCTGATTGTGTCACAACAAACCAAATGTTTAGAAATTTCCAGTTTTGTCCCAACAGCCCGCTGGAAATGTCCCAGCTGTGGTTTTGTTGCATCAAACAAGGCTGGAAATATGTTGCAACAATCAGATGGAAATGTCCTGACATGTTGGTAAAATTTGTTCATAGCCATGTTTCCATCAGCCTGTTCAGATGCACATCTAGAAGTATCGCATCGGAAAATTATGATGGAAACACCAAAAGTCGAATTAAAATCCCCTGATTCACACAAACTAAAATACGTTCGCTTTAGCCGGGTTTTGGTTGATTCGAAAAAATGTTGATTCTCAAAACGGGGGATGGAAACAGTTATGTTGGAATTAAGTCTGACGTAGCGCACCTCTCTCCATGGTGATATCCACACTCCGGGTCGGGAAGGCGGTAATGCATTTACAAGCTGGTTGCCAACCGCCAGAAAACGGAGAAGAAGAAGAATGCGAGACTTGTTTTGGTTCCGGTTCTGTGGAAAACTCGCGCGAGTTCGTAGTTTTCACCAAAGTCCGTACATTTAATGGAAACACACAGGATTCGTATTTCTTTAATGCGCATTTCCCAATGATTCAAATCACTTTTGGATGGAAACATAGCTAGTGTTTATTTTGGAACAAACATGGCCAGAAATGTCCTGACATGTTGGTAAAGAATTCCTCGGTTTTGTCACAACAAATACAGCTGGAAATGCCCCAACAGCTTGTTAAAAATATCCAGTCTTGTCGCATCAAACAAGGCAGGAAATGCCCCAACATGTTAACCAATACCAGGTTTTGTCACAAAAATCAAATGGCTGGAAATGCCCCAACATGTTATTAAAAAACACCCAATTTTGTCCTAACAACCCGCTGGAAATGTCCCAATATATGTTTCAATAAAATATCCAGTTTTGTCGAGGGAAACAAATGAATGGAAATGTCCTGATGTCATGTTTAAACGTCCTGCTTTAGTTGTTGCTTGCCAACAGTCTCATCTAGGTGCCATGTCATCCACCACCCCCTCCTCCTGCTGAAGACAAACTCAGCTCATATACATGAACTCTGAACTACGTCACTTTGGAAAAGTTGATAAGATACTCTCAAGAAGATCTGCCATCATGCCGGCTTTGCTTTTTTACAGTGAACCACATAACGCCGACATGATGCCGTCCTGCTGTGAGATTTTAGATTTTAGATTTTAGATAGCTTGCCGGCGCTCCAGAAGCAAACAGGGTGTGACAGCTAACAGTGTCTGCCTTAAGTGTCATTGTACACAGACCTGGATTCGGCTCTGTTTCTCCCCCTCGCTGCTGGCTTAACGATGGCGTAAACTATCCATTCCATGTTTGCACACTGTACACACAGCGGAGAGGTGGAATAACAAGGCAACACTTCCGCCTCGACGACAACTGCTTTGCTGAAAACTCCACAGGGTGCCGTTGAATGTTTAGGAAGGAAAAGGTTATAAAGATTTAATAAGGTGCAGAACTCTTTGTATCTGACAGATGAGCAAAAGTTGAAACCCTTGAGGTGTATTTTTGTTCTTCTCTACGATAACATTTGTCCAACAGACGCCCTTCATGTCTGCAACACTCGAAGAAACTTTTGGGATTTCTCCTGAATCACTAAAGGTTCAATGAGGTCGACTTAATTTTCAGGGAGTTTCCTCAGGATTCATGTGGCCTCCTTTAAGGGATTTTTTTAAGGGAACTGTCCTGTTTTTGTGACCTGAGAAGCTGCTAAAAGTTCCTTAAAGCGTTTTTACGTTTTACAGTGCAGGTTCCCACATTAGATCATTCCAGATGGTCCCCACAGGCAGTATCACCTCATCTGCTGTCTGCTTCTGCATTACAGCAACTCACTGACACACTGAACCTCATTCTGGTGGAAGGCACTAACGGCTGTTATCAGGTGGCACTAATAGTTTTAGCATTTTCATTTTATTCCATTCAGCTTACATGATTGAGACGCTACGAGCGACCTCTGACCCCTCTCACAACAAGAGCTCCAGGAGAACAGATCAGAAATGTTTGAAGGCTTTTAAAGAAGCCAAAAGAAGAATGAAGAGAGAAAGTTATGTCTTCACTGATATTCCGCTGCTGTCGTGCCTTTTGTGAAGCTTTTTAAGATGCATAAAGTTTAAAGTGTAAACCTTCTGTTGTCGTACACGAGACGTCGAGTTTTCTAAAAGCTGCCTGTGTGCTGCTGGAATCAGACACTGTAATTGTTACTGTCCTTTCATTTTTTCTCCCTTTCATATTCATGACCGTGGCTGCCAACGCAATGTGCAGTTTTTAAACGAAGCACCACAGGAACACCTCCAGAAAGAAGTTTGGAAATAAGGTTTGATGTTGATGATTTGTTGGAGTCGTTTGAGATGGAACGAGCGACTAAACGCCGGCGCGTTTGAGCCTCACAGGCTGTGCTGCTAATCAGACTGTGAGTCAAACATCCTCTCTGTGTTAGTGGAATGAGTCAGCTGTGGGCTGTAAACTGAAGCACAGCTGGCTCTCTCTCTGACACAGATGAAGGCTTAGCTGTTTATTTACAAGCCTGTAAGACTGAACCGTCCTTTAAATCACTTCGGACGGAGCAGAATAGTAAGTCAGTACACGACTGAGCTGACAGACTTTATCTGATGAGCCATCGTCTTCCTCCACTCAGCATCTGTTCTGTAGCTACAGGGACAACAACTGCACGACAGGAATAAATCATTTGCTCACAGGTAACATTTGATTATGTCCAGACGAGCGCTACAGAACATCTCAGTTCTGTTAATAATGTGCAACATTCCCAGTATGCACTGAGACGAACCAGACCAGACCAGTGCTTAGACACATTCAGGTCCCATCAGTCCGTCGTTACACGATGGACGCTCCAACAGCACCTGAACCTGCAGCCCGAGCTACTTTAATACAACCACAAATCAATTTCCTGTGTTTCAACAGCTTCTGTTTAAACTCAGAGCTTCACAGGCGGCTCCCATCAGATCCCATCAACTCCCATCGGCTTTTTTAGCCCCTAAACATGAGTGTTTCTTATGGCCCAGTGTTTATTTAGCTCCCAAACTTTTTTTGCAGCAGCTTTTTAGCCTCTGAACATGGGTTTAGTTTTTTTTTTTACCAAGACATCACTGATTTTCCAGCGGGGATTGAGCCCCCAAAACCAGGTAATTTTTAAACGACAACATACAAATGTAATGTATCTATGGTTTGCAGAAATTAACAATGCTGACATTATTCTAGGGATTAACATCACTTTCAAGGTCAAACACAAGCCAGAGCATCAACTGCAGTGTCAGCCAGTATCTCAGTCACCTGCGGTGCCACGACTCCGAATGTGTATCTGACTATATCATGACGAACACTCTGTGTGTGTGTGTGTGTGTGTGTGTGTGTGTGTTCCACGTTTTTCTCCTCACTGACTTGGTCAATCCATGTGAAATTTGGCACAGTGGTAGAGGGTCATGGGAGGATGCCAATGAAGCAATATTACATCAATTGGCCAAAGGGGGGCGCTATAGCAACCCATTGAAATGTCAAACTTTGAATGGGCATATCTCATGCCCCGTATGTGGTAGAGACATGAAACTTTGCACAGAGATGCCTCTCCTCATGAGGAACACATTTGCCTCAAGAACCCATAACTTCCGCTTATATAGATTTTCCACCATTTTGAATTTTTTGAAAAACACTTCAAATGGATCTCTTCCTAGGAAGTTTGAGCGATCTGCATGAAACTGGGTGAACATAATCTAGGGAGCAATATCTAAAGTTCCCTCTTGGCAAAAGTTGGAAAACTTCCTAAAACTGAGCTTCTATAAGGCAATGAATATTGCGGAGGGCGTGGCTCATCACATAAAGGTGTAGAACATCTCAAGGGTTTCACCCATCACCACGCAACTTTGTAGGCATATGACCACACATAATCTGAGGGGACCCCTCCATTATTGAGCCCATCAAACAAAATGGGGGCGCTAGAGAGCTCATTTCTTATCTAGGCCTAACCGCCATATGGATTTTTACTAAACTTGGTAGATATGTAGAACAGGACGCCTCAAGGTGACTGGAGAAATTTAACTCTAATTGGCAACTGGGTGGCGCTATAACAACAGAAAAATGCTTCAAAATGGCTAAAATGCGACCGATGGCTGTGGCTCCCCCTGTGGACCAATGTTGGTGTTGTTTCTAATGTTTGGTATGACTAAGTCATGGTATGGTATGCTGTACATAATCACGGAAACTGTCAGTGTGTCATTCTGTCAGTCAGTCATTCTGTCTGTCCCACGTTTTTCTACTCACTGACGTGGTCAATCTATGTGAAACTGCACATAGGCATTGAGGACTGGCATAGGTAGAAGGGGACGAAGCTACCAATGGGTATGGACTAGTGGATTTTATTGTTGAGCTTTTTCTGACTTTGTAGGGAAAAACAGAAACTTAAATCCCGTCTTCCTTTCTGAAACCTTCTTCCTTCAAACAAAAGCTCAGCCAGAAGGCATGAGATCACTGAACACTGATCCCTTGTATATTTACTCACAAATATTCCAGTGGCAGAAAAGCACAAAGCTTAATTATGAGCCAGTGAGCTACAGAACTGTAAACCGACTTTTTGATGAATGTATAGTGGCGAGGAATGGGATGCTTTTGGAAGAGAGAGCATAAATTTTAATAAGCCGGTGTATTTATTCAAACAGTTTGGACGGCTGCGGGCAAACAGAGTGGAACTAAGTGTCTTCTGTTGAGTGCTGCTGAAGGCTGCTGCGGGTGCACGAGGGAACAACACTCATAATGGGGTGTTATGGTGGAGGCCAGACCCGCACACACTGATGAGGATTTAATGCCGCTAAAGGTCCAAATTAGTTCATTGCCTCGGGTTTTAAAGTTGAACTTCTTAAAGGTTTAAAGTTTTAAATGGCTGCAGCAGCGGCCTGGAATTACAGAGGCTGGTTTTACAGTTTCAGTGAGCTGAGGTGACAGAGCTGCTCGTGGGGTGCTGCACTGCGGTTGACCTTTATGAAGACATAACAGGCAGTGATGTGCAGGTTCACACTCACCAAGAGCTCAAAGTTCACTTCACACTGATTTTTAAACAGTTCACAGATTTATACATGGAACTGAGGTCACAGTCCCAACCGTGAACTAGTTCATGTTATTTTCATCCATTTTTTTCAACCTTTCCCAAGTTTGTTGGCGATGCAGCTGATGTTTTGTCCCAACGCAGTCTCATCCCCAAGGCCTTAAATATGGCAGCCTGTTCAGTGGCCCTCTGCTTCTGTTACCATTGAGAAAGCACCTTACAGTGTCTGAGACACACCAGACTGTCATCTACCTTCAAGGTATTTAACATTACTGTCTGTGGCGATGATGTAGTAGAGATAGTAAGAAAGTCTGAGTAGGATGGGAGTGATTTCTGTGTGTGTGTGTGTTTGTGTGTGTGGGTGTGTGGGGGGGGGGGACAGGTGGTGGATGGTCAAACACACACTGGACTTCAGATATTTATATGAACTGGCTTGAGCAGTAGCGGCAGCTGTGTTGTCTGGATTGATAGTTGCAGAAGACATGCAGGTGTGTCAAAGTCTGTTCCCCCGACATTTTTCAATTATTTTTCAGCCATTTTTGGACATTTTACCAATATCATCCATTGATTTTACTCATATGTTTTGGGGAATAGCTACTGCTATATAACATGTTTTGGAATTATTCGTGGGCCTTTCACTAATATTTCCTACAGGGTGTGGTGTGGAGGTTTGTCAGCGTCTCCTAATAAATTAAAACTTCATCACAGTTGATTATTTCATTGCTGTGATCATGAAAACAGACTCTCAGAGAGCTCGATTCACAACATGAGAGATTTGAGTAAAAAAACAAACTTGGCACTTAAAACCTCCAAAATCCATCAGTGTGCACAGAACGAGTCAGAGACGGCGACTAAATCTGTTCCAGGCCAAAACTCAGAGACACATCACAAAGAGCTGCCTCTGACATCGGTGATGTCACACAATTAACCTCATTGTCTCTCTGCCAGGAAAACAGCATGACTGTCACACCCCAAAGAAATAAATCCAGTCAATCTGAGCTCCAGTTTTACGTCACGATGCAGTCTGTGGTGCAACAACAGAGACAGTGTGTTTTTGTAAATGGCAAATTTCCCCCTCAGTCTGTTTACAGTCTGTTTTCTTTTGTGCACTTCGAGGTTTAATGAATGAGTCAGTAATTAGTAACTGCGGCCCAGAGCTAACGACTTAGGAAGAGAATGGTCTTTATTCTGATTCACAGGTATTTTTGGACTCATCATCACCTGATGATTCATTAAAGGAGACATTCAATACTTGTGTTTCTTTCCAGTCAACACATGACGTCACACTGATGGATGTTTTATACACAGAAACAGAGATGTAAACTTTAAAGTCTCAGGATGCGATCTGCTGCAGTGTTACACAAACGCACAGAGCTGCAGAGTGACTGCCTGAGGAAGAGGAGGGACGAGGAGGAAAGACAATAACACAATATAACAAAGCACAATGGAGCACCTAATATGAGGTAAATGACCCCGAGTGAAAGCTGAACACAAGAAGAAAAGAAAGCAGTGAACCGCAGTGACATTTTCATACAGAGGCGATTAATTACACGTGCGGAACAATAAAAGCAGAAAAGCCAAAATAAGAAAGAAGAAAGAGAGCAGAGGAGAAATGTTACAGAAGCTCATCATTTCCCAAAACCACTAACACGGAGCTCCTCCCAGCAGAGACAGCTCACAGTCATAACGTTTGACCTGCAGCCACATCAGATACAGACGCCACAGACATGTTACACACCTCAGACCATAAAGACAACAAACTGCAGAGTGAACTGAGACGGCAGCTGCAGGCTGACACATTTAATTATTCATATTAATATCACGATGTAGCCCAAGACTTTGGAGCACTGCAGCTCTTTCATACACACACGCACATCCATAACGATGGGAAACTGAGAGATCCTGAGTTTTAGGATCGACTGTGGGCCGCACTCCAAAAACACCGGAGCCTGCTTTGCTTTGGATAATGTCTGTGACTCTGACCTCAACCCTTTAAAATGTGACACAATATGTCTGTTAAATAAGTCTGAAGCCCGATCTGAGATATCATTTTTTTTATCTGTTAATTTTGTCAGACGTTAGCTGATTTCTTTTTCTGACATCTTACTGATGTTTTCCATTATGCTAATATAACTCGGAGATTTTATCAATATTTTTGGAACAGTTTGGGGAATTATTTTTTGAACATATTACAAATGTTTTGTTGGACAGTTTACTAATATTTTTCTGATATTTTACTGCTATTTTTCATCATTTTTGATAAAATTTTATGAATATTTTTCAGCCATTTTCTGGACATTTTCTGCAATTGTTTCTTTTTTTGGACATTTTACAAATACTTTGTCCGACAATTAACTAATAATATTTTGATATTTTACCAATGTTTTTCACATTTTTGGACATTTTATTAATATTTCTCTTGGGCAAGCTACTGATAAAACATTTTAAGTGATTATTTTGGGACACTTTAGTAATATTTTCTGGAAAATTTAACTCTATTTTTTTTATTTTAACTATTTTAGATCATTACATTTATTTTTCTGTGTTATTTTCCAATTTTTTTTTGGACAATATACTAATATTTTTTGGGACTATAGTTTGACTTTTTATTAACACTTTCTAGCCATTTTTCATTTACAAATATTTTGTTTCAGAAACTTATATTTTCAGCCATATTTGGACTTTTTTCCAACACAATTAGACATTATAGCAGCACAGTCTGGGCCCCTTTAAGTCACAGTACCAAAGCAGATGCTGTACATGTGCAGACGGCAGCCGCATAAAAACAGACGTGGTCAACAAACACCAAGAGACTGTCAACTGATAGATCTGTGGGAGAGCAACAAAACAGTATCTCATTCATTACTGATATAAAAGTATTGTAACACACAGTCACAGAGAGAGATTAACGACATGCATGTTATCATGAGGAGTAAATGCCTGGCTCTGTGACATAATCCCTTATATCTCCATGGAGACCGAACCATTACAGACTCACTCTGTTAGGACGTCTGATAGTTTCTCAGATAATGACAGACAGACAGCAGCACTGTAGAGTCTGACCAATCAGAGACCAGAGTCGTACCTTTTCGGAGGAGCAGCAGAAGCTTTCCTTTCTCTAACTGCAGGCTGAGGCTGTGCTCGCTCTGTCCCTCTGCGTGCAGCAGTGTCCCAGAGTTCCTCAGGGTCTTAAATGACAGAGAGATGCTCTCCCTGGTGATCCGCCTCGGCCGGGGACTGAGCCTGTAGAGGAGGCTGCTGCGGCCGTCCAAGCTCACCACGTCAGAGTCTGAGAAACAACAAAACCATACTTTACTCTGATGAGTCAAAACTTTCCTTTAGTGTTTCAGGATCTTCAACTAAACACGTCAGCAGGAAGGAAACAAACGTCCACACACACAGAGCTGAGTTTAAATGGCAGATGTCTTAATTTTGTGAAAGTGCAGCACTGAAGAGATCAAGACTCTTTTAGTTGAGAATAAACACATTTAGAATTTGCAGACAACAAAGACTTATATGTGCGAAGTTACAGTTTGGCAGAATTTTAACGCCACAGATACACACTCAGTGACGCGTGAGGAAAAGAACAGTCGTGCAGCGTGTGGCGGAGACAACGTTTAGATTCTCCTTGAAGAAGTGCAGAGCTGTTTCTTACAACACGTCTATTTAAATCTCTCCTCTAATCCGTCTCTCTCCAGAGGAGTTGGCAGTGTATTGTTTGTAGAGATCCAACAAACTGATTTCATCATAAATCATTTCTCTGCACCTTCAGCTGATGACACACAAACAAACAAAACTTGTAAAGCCGTCGTGGATGCTCTGTGAAATGATCCTGTGCTCATGCTTCTGGAATTTTATAAAACCAAAAGTTTCCACAAACACTTTAGTAAACAAATTATTTTTAAAGATCATCTAATAAACCGTGAGCATGGTGTTGTTGCTCAGTCTGCATCATCCTCATCACCAGTGTGTTGTTCAGGTTCAGAATTTATATTATAAGAACAAGAATGATAAATTAAAGCTGCAGGCAGCTGTGATCGGGCCCTCGCTCTCCCGCACCACTGAAGCAGTTATGTGAAAACTCAGAGTAAGTTAACCAAGATGAGGGAAACTCTGGGTTGTCTGTTCCAGACTGAGAGCTAACTTAAACTCTGGGTCAGTTACCATGGTGTTGGTGTTTATCAATATAAAAATATGGCATTTCCTGTTTCCACAAGGGGGCGCTATGACTTAGAGTGAGTATGAGAATAGGAGGCGTGCAGGGCAGGGCTCTTGTCATGTACAGAAATTTTGAAGCAGTTAGGATGAAGTATGTGGGAGAGAGAGTTGCTGGAATATGCATGGTGATGCATCAAATATGGCGGCGCCATAGCGGCCACGCCCCTTGACATAGAGAAAAGCTTTTAATAACGTTTGATCAGCATGGTCTCAGGGTGATCTGTACCAAACCTGAAGTTGATTTGACAAAATCTGTAGGAGGTGTTTGTTAAAATACAAAGTTGTGGAAATCCCAAAATTGCCACCAAAATGAGACATGAGATCGATTTGTGGGGCTCAAGCTGAAGCATCGAGGAGTCGAGGAGGTGCAGAACTGGGAAAGGTCTATTCTCCTCTCGCATCACGTCTTGCATTATTTCCTACCTTTGTCTCTTTCCTGACACACACCTGTCTTGTCTTTGTCTTGTTTGCTCCACCACACCCTCGCTGTCAGCCAGTCCCTGTGTTTCCCTCCTTTCATCCGAGCCCGCCCACTCCAGCTGTGTCTTGTTCAGGGTTGCAACGGTATGAGATTTTCACGGTACGATAACCGGCTCAGAAAACATTGCAGTATCACAGAACTGATCTTATTATGAGTCAGAGGGTTTACCTTAAAACCTGTGTATTGCTGCAACCCTCGTCTTGTTCTGGTGTTTAGTTTTGCGTGTTTGTGTTTGTGCTGCTTCTGTGTTGATGTCTCATGTTCTCCGTCCTGAATTGTTCTCAGTTTAGTTTTGGTTCTGTGAGTTGTGCCTGCCTGTTTTGGAGGAGTTTAACGAGCTGCATTAAAGCACGCCGTTTGTGAAAACCATCTGCCTGCCTGCTGTTCTGCATTTGGGTCTGTAACAACACCATCCACCATCCCCTCCGCCTCCACAGGACAGGGCCAGCTCATATTCTACGTCACTTTAGAAACGCTGATATGATTCACACGAAACAAACAGATCTAAAGTGTTTGTGGTTGCAGAAATGTACGATGCCAACATTTTGGTCTGGGCTATGACAGTCTGGTGAGTGAGTGATAAAGCATAAATAAAATGTCCACACTCTCCAGAGCAGCTAACAGATGAGCTGTCTGAATATGGAGCATGGATCACTCTACAGAAAATGATACACTAACCATCATGACGCAGAGTGTAGCCGTGCTCCTGCCTACAGTGTCTCTATCGAAGCATCAAATTAGAAATGTCAGCTCAGATGAATCCGAGCCGTTCACTGCTGACACAATCAAACTGAAATCATTCAAAAGTTTCCTCTTTACCTTTCGGATCAAATGAGGAAGTGATGCCAGAATCCTCAGAGTCCAATCAAAACTCATTTCTTCTGTCTGAGAGTGAAGTTAAATCAAACTGAACCAACAGAGCAGCAGACACACACTCTCTCAGAGATCATTCACTCCTGCAGCACCGTCACAAAAACGTTTCACAACAGCACTGAGATGTTTCAGTCCCTCTTTAGAGATATCACAAGTCATTTAATATTCCTTCACAGATGTCATCATTTCCTGGTTTTACTCGAGAAGTGCGTCTCGTTTTTCATCACCTTTTGTTGACAGAGCTGGACGGAGTTTGTGTTTAATCTAACTGCATCGATGGATTTGCATGACAAGTGTGAGGGACTCCTGTTTGGGGGCAAAGACGGACTGATTAACTTTTCACACTGGCTTGACTTCTCACAGACAAATGACTTCTGCCTGCGTTCATGTAACGTAATGAATCTTTCTGTTCTGAGCAGCAGACGCAGGGAGAGGCCGTCTGTTACTGTCACAGCCTCGGCTGCAGTGTCCTCTCCTGTCTCCTCCGTCCTCACTTCTTCTCCTCACGTACTGTCTCTGCTTTCTGTGCACATTCCTCACCTGTCCTGCAGGTGCCACAGAGGCTCGCTCAGAGTCAGACCTGATCTGCTGCCTCCTCCCCATATGCTCCTCATCTCTGTTAAGTGCTGTGTGCACATACTGTATGTGTGTTTTTTAGTTTGCACATTAAATCTGAAATGTGACATGCGTTAGGAAAAAAAAAGTTTTAGTCCTGGATAAGACAGAAGTTTCTTGATGAAAAAGAAGTTGATGGAAACAGAAATTTTATGACTAAACAGTGATATTACAGTGCATCCTTGTTCTGTAGACGAGACAAGACCTAAATTTGTTTCAAGTGACTAGTGACATAGAAATAATAGTTAGCATGTTAGCCGTTAGCCTAGATACAGCCGGGGTGCATAGTAGCGTCAGACCTGTTAAAACATAAGTGAACGGGCAACCTTCAAGTGCAAAGTTAGTCCACTAAACAAGCTTTTTTTCCACAAAGACCGCCTCATATCGTTAGGATAAATGTCAGAACATATAGAAAACGACACGTAAACGTGTTGTCTTACCTTACCGGTGTGCTGCCATGTTTGTTTACCATCTAGCTCTGCTTTCCAAAGCGTGGCCGAGCCGAGACGTGTTTCATTAAGATGCTCTGGTAAGAATTGTTCATATACCTCTATTTGACTTGACTATCGTTTATTGTTTAGGGCTAAAATGTTTTAGTGAAAGGGAACTTCAGTTTGTGAAGGAATACTGCATGCTGCATGCCGTTTTAAAACCTGGCCAAAAATAACGGAGTAACGCACCGTTTGGTAACGGTAACTGAGTTACTGAATTTAAAAACTCGTTAGAGTATTAGTTACTGCCAAAACTAACAGCGTTACTGTAACACGTTACTAATAACGCGTTACTGCCCAACACTGCTCATTGATTGTAGTTTTTAACAAACAGTTGAAACTGTTCAAGTTGTTAGATGCACAACAAAATAGAAATATTATAAGACTGAAAATAAAGTGACATATGCTCCTTCAATCTGCCCCCGATCAAACTTCTTCCTTCAGAAAATTTTAGCCAATTCATACAATGGCATATCAAAGCCATTGAAGGTGACAAATTAATAGATAAAAAAGGAATCCAGGGATTAACATTCAAAGTAAAAAAAAAAACTTAGATTTTAAAAAGATTAAAGTTGTAAATTTATTAGAAAAATTGGATAATCTCTGAGATTAGAGTGATAAATATATAAGAAACTCACATTAACAAGAGAAAAAACTATTAAATCATAAATTTTTGAGAATCTAGATATTAGCTGAGATTAAAGTGTTAAATTCATCGAAAAAAAGCAAATCAAAAATCAAATCAAATTTACGGGCACTTCATTATTATTTGAGATTATTGAATCATACATTTTCAAGAAAAACTCAGGATTTTTTTTAACACTAAAGTCTCAAATATGTACGAAACAAAGCTGGATATTACCTGAGATTAAAGTCATAAATTCATGGAAAAACATCAGAATTATATGGGGGAGAAAACTGATTATTGTTAAAGATTATTAAATCATAAAGTTTTAACAAAAACTCCCACATTTTCTGAGGTTAAGGTCAAATTTCTTTGAGGAAAAAATTGGACATTTTCTTAGATTAAAGTGATAAATTCATGGAATAAAATCACATTTGAAAAACTTATTTTTGTTTGTTTTTTGATCAAGACACCAAATGCATCAATTTTATTTTGACAAATTCATCACTTTATAATCTAAAGGAAAAAAATATTCTTGTGAATAAGAGTTTGTTTTTTTCATAAAGTTTCACTTTCATCTCAGAAAAGAAGTTCAGACAGAGAACCGTATGATGTCCCGTTCAGTGACGTGAAACAGGAAGGTATCATTTCTACTTTCATCTTTTAAAAAAAAAAAGCCCAAACTGACTGTGAGGACATCCGTAGGTCTCCAGCCTGAGTCCAATCCGTCCATTCGGATTCCAGTCCAGGGGGATGAGGCGGACGTAGCGGGCGATCACCGGATGCTGGAGCTTGTGCTGGACCACGCTGTCTGCGTTACTGTTCCCGGGGAAAGCCTGAAAAACAAAGCGCAGCAGCAGGTTAGCTCATGTTCTGAGCATCTGTCCATCTTCTGTTCGTGACACGCCACAAAGATAACTGTGAGTGGATATTTACTGTAGGCAATCTTACGACTAAATAAGTGAACACGTTCTTTAATCTTTTTATTGAAGCTGGAGTGCACCCCCCCACCACCCCCCACCCCCCCACCTCAGACTCGACGTTTGATTTTCCTCTTAATGAAGGGAATATTGTGGAGATAGAGCCACGTTCCTGCTGAATGGATTCTCAATCAGGTAGAAAATTAGATTTGTGAAGCAGCGGTTGTACTTTTATGTTTTAGACGCTTTGGTAAACACTCGGTCCGCCGAGAGTGACTTTTATTAACCTCTGCGATCCGAACTCGCTCTTTCTGGATTTGTTTTAACCTTTAAAGCTCAAAGTTGGACTTGATCTTTAACCCTTTATCAGCTTTCATTATAAAAACCATGCACATTTCCTCCACCATAGTCTACTTCCTGTTTCTCCTCACAGGGAACAGCAGAGCAAAAGCACTGTGGTGAAGTCGTCTCATTGTATTTGATTGTGCTGCAGTCTGAGTTGTGAGCTGCTCCTCCTAAATTACCTCCACTTCTGATTTCTGTCCTGATTTTCTTCTCTCTGCCTTTTGCCATTTCAGAGTTTCACTCACAGTTGTACCTCCTCTGATCACTTTGTTCCTTTTTTATTTTATATGCAAATACTGTAAACTCAACCTAAAATGAAGCAGCAGAACTTGAGCACTGTTGGGACGTAACGGGGCCGCAGGACGGCTCAGAGAGTGATGCTGCCCGTCTACCCAGATGAGATGTCCTTGAACCAGCAGCTGAATCCCTACAGGTCCTCCAGACTGACCTCTGACCTCCCCGTGGAGCTGTGTCACGTAAGACATTTATCAGTTAGGACTTGGTGTTACGATCCCTGGAGCTTTAGCATGCTTCATGCCAGGGCAAACAACTACTGTGGTTGTTTTTATGCGACTCACTGCTGTTTGTCCTGCGCCCTTTTAGGCACCAAGCGTCTTATAGCAAGCAAATCTGTTTGTTTGTTTTTTTGTTGTTAATTGGCAACCCATTGTAGTATATCCCGCAGAATTTAAGGAAACCAAACATGGGTGTTTTTAGCAACCTGTGGCTGTTTTCCCAGCAGGGACTCTGCCCCATACAACCAGGCATTTTAGACCAACATGATCTTTTCCGAACCACGACTAAGTGGTTTTGTGCCTAAACTGAACCACAGCATCAGTAAAACAGTTCTGCTACATAATAACGTACCAGTGTAACATTTATCCTGGTGGTTAGGCTGTGTGAGTACTCGAGCACATCTGCATCCATGTGCTGCTGTGACACGTCTGCTATAATGCTGACTTATGTGGGTAAATTCTCATCATCAGAGTTTAAGTCTGTGGAACAAGGATCTCACAGCTTTGAACAGCTGAGCCTGACAGAAAACAGTCTTAACCTCCACAAATGGCCGCTCCCTGCTGAGAACAGCAGCTCATTTAGTTGAGGCATTGGCTTCTGAAATAGGACCTGAGCAGAAGAAGGAAATCCTCCAAATGGAGACTTTGATTACACACAGAAAGAGAAAGAAACTAAAATGGTTTGAGGGAAGAAGAAGGGAAAGAATTTTCCTCTGAAAAGCTTTAAAAAAAACTGGGATTACGAACAGAAAGTCACAAAACTCTTTGTTGTTGAGTATTTTTCTTTTCAGAGCTTCATTTCCAAAACTTCTCTAGTCTTGTAAACTTGAATGTAATGAGTTGAAAGAATATTCAACTGAGAAATCACCAGACTCATTCAATTAATTTTCTAAAGAAGCATCATCAGCACAGCAGCAGACGTCCCAGCATGCACTGTTTGAGAGTTCAAGCTCTCCAGAGACACTTCTGTTTGGTAGTTTGACAATGATGGACGCTTCTTGTTTATCTACATGATCATGTCGTAGCTTCTTCCCATGATAATGAAAACCATTGAATTCAGTTTTAAATTCAGTCACCTGGGCAGTAATAACTAGATTAAGTCACAGGAAGTGGCGTCACATGTGGCTCCAACAGGACCAGCTCCTGCTGTATCGACTCTTATATACTAACATAGATCCGTCTGTTTCAAACGTTGTAAACGTCACTGCCCTCATACTTCCATGTGTCCTTTATAATGTCAGATATGGCCGATACTGCAGATGGCACTAAATGGTGGAGGAGGTCATAATATTGTACCTTTTTAAATGGAGGCAGGGTCTGTGCGACCATTAATACGACATGTACGGAAAATTACTTTCTCTAATTTCACTACATATTATCAAATATTACTGCTCTGTGCCGTCTTACCATGGTACGATGGCCAAACATGTTTCATGCAGTCACAGTGACCTTGACCTTCAAACACTAAATTCTAGTCAGCTCATTGTTGAGTCCAAGTGAATGTTTGTGCCAAATTTGAAGGGGTGGAGGGGTGAGTCCTCTCACAAAAATGAGACGGATGAGAGATCACAGTGACTTTGACCACCAAATTCAGTTCATCCTTGAGTCCAAGTGGATGCTTGTGCCGAATTTAAAGAAATACTTTCATGGTGGTCTTGAGCTATCACGTTCATGAGAAAGCGACAGACAAGGTCAAAGTGATCATGACCTTTGACCACCAAATTCTAATCAGTTCATTGTTGAGTCCAAGTCGATGTTTGTGCTCAATTTAAAAAATATATATATATCCATTAAGCACCCTTGACATATTGGCGTCACAAGAATGAGACAGAAGAGGTCATAGTGACCTTGACCTTAAACCACTTAATTCTAATAAGTTCATCCTTGAGTCCAAGTGGATGTTTGTGCCAAATTTAAACACAAAATCCATCAAGGGGTCCTTGAGATATTGGGTTCACAAGAATAAGACAGGTGAGGTCACAGTGACCTTGACCTTTAACTACTAAATACTTGTCGGTTCATTGTTGAGCTGAGTGAACATCTGTGTCAAATTTGAAGAAATTGCCTCAAGACTTTCCTGAGATATCATGTTCATGAAAATGAGGACAAGAGATAACAGTGAACTTGACCTTTGACCACCAAATTCTAACCAGTCCATCCTTATAACCAAGAGGACGTTTGTGCCAAATTTGAAGAATTACCCTGAAGTAAAACAACAGACAAGGTCACAGTGACCTTTGACCACCAAATTCTAATTCAGTTCATTCATGAGTCCTGGTGGATGTTTGTGCCAAATTAAAAACAAAAAAAAAATCCATCAAGGAGCCCTTGAGATATTGTGTTCACAAGAATAACACGGACAAGGTCACAGTGACCTTTATCTTTGACCACTAAATTCTAATCAGTTCATGCATGAGTCCTGGTGGATGTTTGTGCCAAATTTAAAGAACTTCAGGGTATTCTTGAGATATCATCATGTTCTTGAGAATGCGGTGGACCAGGTCACAGTGACCTTGACCTTTGACCACCCAATTCTAATCAGTTCATCCTTGAGTCCAAGAGGACGTTTATCGCATTCACAAGAATGGGATGGACGGACGGACAACCCAAAAACATAACGCCTCCGAAGGCGTGGAGGCATAAAAAGGGAACAAAATTACAAATGATCCGTTTAAAACTGTGAGTCAAGGTTCGTGCAACTAACTCTGTAAAGTTAAACTTATCATCGATTACCTCAACCTCCACACAGTCATGTTCTCCCGCACTTTAATGATCACTTACTGCCACTTTCTGGTTTTTCTCACTTTCAGCACACAGAGCCGTATGTGCAATTCAGGATGACGCTCATTAACAGAATCGGCGTCTTCACCTGTTCCAAAGGGAAATCTATGATGTACTTCCACTCCCTTTACCTCCATTAACACTTAAGGATGCTCTATTCCCTGATTAGAGACTATTCCCAACACCATCTGTTCTTTCGCATCTTCGCAGCGGATGTGAAGAGAGGAAGAGAAGATGAGAGGAGGGAGGGAGGAAATTAGAGGAGGAGAGAGCATTACTCAGCCTCACAAACTCTGGCCTCTGAGCTTAAAGGAAAGAGAGATCCAGGAGGAATTGTGACCGATGAAGCTGCTCGGCAGTCAACTGTGTTCCTTGAAAGCCACAATAAACTGGGCTGACTAATATGAGGAGCTTTAGGAGGACTTGTGGGACATGCTGTGGATTTATCCTGATTTATGCTGAGTGTGAAATCAACAAGCTTTTAAGCCAAGAGAAGCCCCTCTCTGTTCTCTCTGTGAAGGAGTCTTAGCCTGACATTAGTTTTACCCTCGCTGTGAGAGTTTTACCTCTCATCAACTTTAAATTGAAGCTGTTCGTCACAGCACCGCTGTAATGGGGAGAATTTTCTGTCTGTACCAGGAGCTTCCAGGAAATGCTCGGCTGCCTCTAAAGTGTAATGTGGTTAGCAGAGTTCGAGTTAGAGAGAGGTGAACATTTTAAAGGGAAATGTACGCGTAAATGAGATGCTAATTCCTTTAGATTTGGAAAATTTGAATAAATTGAAGTGTTTCTCCTGAGGTACTGTTTGAATTTTGGGCCAGGCATTCTCCACAGACGCACAGCTTTTTCAATTAATGTTCTGCAGTGCTGTGTACACCATCTTTATATAGTTCACAGGGCTTTGTCTGCCCATCTGATAATCATCATTAATCATCACTGAAGAGCTGGTGATGGCTGGTACCAACAGCTTTGGAAAAGGTGGTTTAGTTTTCATGCTGTTTGTTGTCTGTAAATGGTGTTGCTCCTGCTGTCTGCAGGGTGACGCCTCAGGACTGTTAATGGACACGTTATACAACCTCAATTCCAAAAAAGTTAGGACGCTATGCAAAACATAAATAAAAACAGGATGCAGGATGACATAAAAAGTTTGGATGAACCTCCAGGCAGCAGGTTTTGTCAGATAGTTGATACTGTCCTCAAATCAAAGTGACAACAGGTGCAATGGAGAGACAAAAGCAAGACAACCCCCAAAAAGGGAATGGTTTTACATGTGGTGTCCACAGACAGTTGCTCTCTCCTTATCCTTCCTGACTGATTCTTCTCTAGTTTGGTCTTCTGCTAGTGTCCTTGGCACTACTGGTAGCATGAGGCCGTACCTGCAGCCCAGTCAGGTTGATACCAGATACCAGGAGACCGGCCGTTACACCAGGAGAGCTGGACAGGGCCGTAGAAGGGCATCAACCCAGCAGCAGGACCGCTATCTGCTCCTTTGTGTGAGGAGGAACAGGAGGAGCACTGCCAGAGCCCTACAGCATGACCTCCAGCAGGCTACTGGTGTGCATGTTTCTGACCACACTGTCAGAAACAGACTCCATGAGGATGGCATGAGGGCCCCACGTCCTCTAGTGGGACCTGTGCTCACAGCCCAGCACCGTGCAGCTCCATCATTCACCAGAGAACACCAGAACTGGCAGGTCCACCACTGGCGCCCCGTTCTCTTCACATGGAGAATGAGTATATATTCACAAAAAACAAAACAGTTGATCAGTTTGAACATCAGATATTGTGTCTTTTTACTGTATTCGTCAAGGATTTGCAATGCAAACGTCCTGTTGAATTTCAGTTGTTCTCTCTCACTCAGCCAGTTACATACTGTCAACCTTCAAAGAAACAACAGCAGCATTTTTCTGAGTTTGGTTTGTCACAATGCAAAACACAGGTGTGTGTTTTTTAATAAATAAAATGAGTGAATCTGGTTTCAGGGTCGTGGTGTTGTGCACGTTGGCTCACGGTCAACAGAGCTATTGTTCATGTCAATAACAACACCTGTGCTTCTCCTACAGGGACATGTCAAAAACATCAGCTGTGAAAAAAAAGCCGACTGTCTCTGCTGCTTGTTTTGACTGTCCTGTCATTGATGAGTCCGTTCTAACGCACTCACCCCAATGCTGTCTTCCTGGCGATACTGTTTCCAGTTGTGTCCTGTGTCACTGAACATCAGCAGGTAGTCCGTCAACCAATCAGAGCTGCCGTAGCGGCCCTGCGTTGCAACAGCAGTGATCTGTGTCCGCCCACCGAGGTCGACCTCCAACCACTGGTATCTGTCTGAGCTCAGAGGAGACCAACCTCCAGCTCCTGCAAGAGACAAAGACAGAGTTGTTTCATCCAAAGACATGAGAGATGACTTGTGTTCCTCCACACCTGGCTGCTACATGAAAAACAGACCAGATGTGATAACAGCATTAATTTCAGAACACCTTCTCTAGAAAGTTATTTAAGAGTGCTGGAAAATCAAAGGGAAATAAAACTAATTAAAACATATGAACAAAGTCTCTTTAAATATCATCGACAATAAGAAAGCTTCATGCAGAGCTGAGGACAAATCGTACAAAACTTATTTCATCAGACTCAAAGTTTGTTATACAGCCCTGAGCTCCAAGGCTTTATCAACGTGTTTCTTTCATGTTTAATTTGGAGCAGTCACAAGAGTTTAATCTGAAGCTTAAGGACTGTTCTGTGCATAATGTGAGCTGCAGCGAGGCCTTTATGGTCAACAGCCTTATACAATATTCATGTGGTTCCTTCAGACCTTCATCTAATCTGAGGGCCGGAGCAGGGGACCATGAGATGAGACACAGTCAATAATTCAAACACCAGAAGGTGTGTGTTTGTGCTGCGTCAGACCAAAGTGACATTTTGCTTCCAGGACATCATATGGACAGATGCATGTGGACTGTATGCATGTGTTAGTAGGGCTGGGCCTCTTCACTCTCATCCAGAGTCCTCACACATCACTGCTTTGTCACTGTCACGTCTACGTATTGTTAGATACCCTCCTGGGTCTGCTGTTGATGTTCCAACACATTCTCAATTGAACCTCATCACATATCGACGTTTGTTCATGGACTGGGACGCCGTGTCAACTTCAGCCTGTTACATGCATTGTCCTCTTTAAAAATACACTTCTGTTTTCACAGGAAATGTACAGTTTGATACAGTCTCAGTGGTTAGGGTTAGCAATAAACTAGGGCTGTCAAGCGATTAAAATAATTAATTTAATTAATAATTACTGATCTAAATAAATTGTGTAAATCAACTTTTCCCATGAAAGTTTTTTGTCAGATGTGTTGTAGAGCTGCTGGATTTTGGACACAGTTGTCCCCCTGTCCTCTACCTCCAAAACTGGTCTGCGTCCCATTCTGTAAGGGAGTCAGTGAGTCGGTCACAGGTAGACTGACTCAGTCTGAACACCTGATCGAGTGCGGCTGCTAGCGCCAGCCTCAGAGGCTGTGCTAGCTCAGACCTCCAGGTTCGCTGCTAAATGCTTTGTGTTGAGGTGATATTTCAGACTGAAGTTCTCTGATGGTATGAAAGTTCCTGACTGCAGAACCTGCAGAGAACACTGCTCCTGTCAACAGCTCCATCTGGGCATCTTTTGAATGTAAATGCTCTATTCACGGGGCCGAGCAGCGTTGTCCCGTCTGTCTCCATCATGGGACACAGCTACTGTGGCCTTCAGTGATGCACGGGTCAGCGGGCACCACAGGACGCCATTAACAGCTTGAATTTTTTTGTCACGTTATTTTTTTTGTGATTAATTCATCAAAATTAACAAATCATTTTGACAGCCCTAAAATAAATATCAAAGCAAACAGTGGGCTGCCGGGTGAAAGTCCGGGGTTTGTTTGACCCTCCACCTCCCCTCCCACTCACCATACAGGGACTTTCCAGCTCTTATACTATGTTGTTACTGTCAGCGTTTCAAACGGACACTGTCCGACAGTGTATCAACCGAACTGGCGCCCAATGGGCCACATACAGCTCGCCAAAGCTTCCCACCCAGCTGCAGAATGTCATGTTGTGTTCATACCAAACGCTCGCGCAAGTTTGAATGCTAAAATAGCTAATGTTGACTCGCATCATATGTACGTGAAATCACTGAATTCAGGTAAGCTTAGCAGGAAATATTTTAATATTCAGATTAAGTTATTAATAACTTGCTGTGGATGACTTGCTGGTAACATTAGGTGGTGGAGGAGAGCCTGGGGTGGTCAGAAGGAAACAGCAAAGTAACTCTGCAACCTCAGTCTTAACTCTCAAACAGTCCCATGAAGACATAAGGAGTGGAAAGAGATCAGAGTCCAGGAAAAAGTCCACCTTAAAACACTTAAAACCATAAATCATTACTCATGCTGATATCAGAGGAGCTGAGGTTTTCTTTTATCAAAACTTCTCTTCATATTTAAAAAGATGACTGCTGACTTGAGAGTGACTTTGAAGACAAATGTCTAATTAATAACGACAACCACAGACAGTATCAGTGTCGTCCTTCTGTCACTGGTTTCCCTCATACTGACTGTTATGCCCCGGACACAGATTAGAGACACATATTAATGTCTGGAACAAAGTTATGTAAAATAAGAACGTTTGAGTCCGGGCTGTCAGCCAGTGCAGCCGCGTGGTATCAGTGGAGTTAAAGGTTGTTCAAAAACCTTCAGGGAAAACTAAAGAAAAATCAATTTGGACTCTGGAGACAGATTTTCTCAATAATATTTGTGAGAACAGATCGACAATCTGTGTGTAAATATAAAATACCTTCCACAGATATAAAAAATAAAAATCTGTAAATTCAAGCATTTTGTAAACAACCACCGACTTTCACCAGAGTTCACTTCCTGTAAGACTGTAAAGCCAAACCCTGTTCGTTTTTCCTAAACCCAACCATGTGTGTGTTGTTAGGGAAAAAAAAGTCAGTTCCCTTTGTTGTACTGACACAGTGCTTTTATTTTGAAAGAGACTGTATCAAACTGTACATTTCCTGTGAAAACAGAAGTGTATTCTGAAAACAGACAATGCATGTAACAGGCTGAAGTTGACACGGCGTCCCAGAACGTCAACAACCAACACACCCAGGGTACCTTGGACGTCATATGTGGACGTGGAAAGTCCATGACCAAACGTGGACATGTGACGAGGTCACAGTGAGGATGGCTTTGACAAATCTAATGTACAGTTTGCATGCAGTCTCTTTCAAAATAAAAGCACTACGATGGAGCAACACTGCAAATTTTCTTTTCCTTCAACACCAAACGTACGTGGTTGGGTTTAGGAAAAAGAACACGGCTTTACAATCCTACAGGAAGTGACCACTAGCCTCCAGGTGGAAGTCGGTGGATGTTGGACCCAGGTCCGCTCGCCCTACTCGGACTTCCACCACTTTAACTTCCATTGTTATCCGGGCACATTTTCCCCTGATGCCACCTATACTGCCACATACTGTCACACAGCCAACGTGTTTTCTGGAGCTAACATCTCATCGCCACTAGACGGGTCACCTTCCCTCCTGAGACAGATCTTGTACCTTTGGTGACCAGCTTGGATGACCTACTACAGCACAGCCAGAGATGACTATATCAGTGTAAAGGGTTACCTGTCTGAAATCTGTCTGGATGAAATGCTTTCTGCAGATGTTGAACAGAGAGAAGCTGCTAGTTGAGATGTCTGGATATGAACACTTGCAGCAGAGGCAGAACAAAGCCATGCTGCAACACAGCACTGGTCAAACTGTAACTAACAAACCTGTGGCCATCAGGAGTGCATCAATAATGTACCGTTACCCTGACAGGCAGGCTGAGACAAATGGAGCTGGATGTGTAACACTTCTAATCTTTCTATACTGGAGAGGTTTTCACTAAATCAACAGCAGATGTGATGACTTGTGGCTCTGTTCATTGGTACAGAGAGGATTAGACTTTACTCTCTGTGCGCTACATGTTTCCTATCATCTAAATTATGTCCTGAAAGTCCTCCAATTTACACAGAATCACTAATTTAAAGGTTTAATATTATTCAGTGATATTTGACCATTTATTAAATAACAGCCAGCAGTGCAGCAGCAGAGGAAGCTATTTTGATGAATGGCGTTTTATTGAATTTTAAGGCACTAGAATCACAGTTCATGTGTGATTATGGCAAATCATCCTGCAGGCGGCAGGTTTCAGTGGAAAATCAAGGTGATCCTGGTGCGTTCAGCCTTTTCACTCAGGACAACTTATTACTTTACTTTTGAAATAAGCTATGTTTTTCTTTTAATGCAAAAAAAGCGACTTGTTGCTGCTACCTTTTTACCAGTGTTGGATTATGGAGATCTTTTATATATGAATGTGTCTGCTAAATGTCTTCATATGGCTGACGCTGTCGATCACGCTTCTCTGAGGTTCATTACTAATTGTGAACCATTGACACAACACTGTGAGTTATACTCTCGGGTTGGATGGGCTGCTCTGGCCACCCGAAGGCTCAGTCATTGGTACACTTCTATATATAAGGCATTACTTGGTCTACTGCCTTCCTACATTTGTTCCTTAATTGCACAGAGAAGTGCTGGTCCTTACTCCTTTCGTTCGCAAGACTACTTGTTGCTTTCTGTTCCATATGCCCGTACTGAATTGGGTAAAAAGGCTTTTGTGTACTCTGCACCTTCAGCATGGAATATGTTGCAAAATGACTGGAAACTAACAGGGTTCATTTCTTTGAGCGCCTTTAAATCCAAACTAAGAATACTTGAGGTCGACTCCACTACATGTCCTTGTTTTTCAATACTTTTTTCTTTTATTTGTTTGTGTTTTATCTGTGTAATTTGTAACTTCGCTTCGTACTTGCTGCTGCGTATCTTGGCCAGGTCTCCCTTGAAAAAGAGGTTGTTAATCTCAGTGGGATCTTCCTGGTTAAATAAAGGTTAATTAATTAAATTAAACCTGGTCTCACTCTGAAGTCTTCAAATACTGGTGCTTGGTCAGTGACTCCCGGCGTCAACAAAGCCGTCTTTTCATGTCAATGTGAGACACCACCTGTCATGGTCATTGTTTAATGACACCCGGCAACATCACGGGGAAACACAGCAGTACAACAGCGTAGGCTAAGGGCGCAGAAGTAGAAGAGTAGGGTGGGCAGGAGGGGCAGTGGAAACATCCAGCAACCAGCTGTGTTCACTTCCTGTAAGATTGTAAAGCCAAACCCTGTTCTTTTTTCCTAAACCCAACCACGTGTGTGTGTTGGCTAAATGTCACATGTATCTGTTGATGAAGGAAATAAACATTTATTTAATGTTTGTGTGTATAGGGACAAGTATGTAGCATACCACACACCTCAGCATTTATAGCCTGAGCTAATCTGCAATGCCCAACAAGAACACAAGTAACGTACAAACAAAGTACAAACAATTAAAATACAGACAGAACAACACAAGACACGAACTGCAATACATAAGTAGCACCATAGAATAGAAAGCACCAAATTAGTCATGACTGCATAAATGATTCATTTTCAAAAACTGTTTCGGTTTGAGTTTAAAGTTTAAACCTTACTCAGGATCCAGTTTAGCTTCTGTAGGTAAAGAATTCCACAATTTATTCCACGGACAGAAAAAGCTGTTTGTCCAAACGAGGATCTACACAGGGGAACCTTACAGTTCCCAAGAGGAAGCACAAGGTCACTGAGCACCTGGGGAGCCTGATTATGTAGGCGATTATGGATGAGTTTGAGATTGGCAAAATTAATGAAATTCACAGTTTGCATACAGTCTCTTTCAAAATAAAAGCACAACACCCTGTATTGACATTCTTTTCCTTAATCAACAAACACACATGTTTGGATTTAGGAAAAACGAACAGTCCACCATCTATCCCACCCGGCTGACTCGTACTTTGTCACCTTTACTTTCACTGTTGTTCTGCAGCGTTTCCCACTGATGCCGCCGGGCTGTGTATTATTTAGATGTAATGGCTTTTTTGCCGGTGTCCGACACTGGAAGTCATCGACCAAACACTGGTTTTCGATCGGTCGTGAGAGGGTCAGGAGACCTGGTTGCATGTCTTGACGTAGAAAGTCCACAACCAAACGTCAGTATGTGACGAGGTCGTGGTGAGAAAGTGTTGCTCAGTATGTCTGGGTGAAATCAGTTTCTTCCACATGAGAGATGCAAAAGTGCATGCATCTTGTACTTTATAAGCATTTATTGAGTACTGTTTGATCCAGCATGGTAAGGAACTGAAGTGAGACCAGGTCATTCATGGGTTAACGTTCAGGTCAACAGTGTTCGGAGGACACAGAAACATCTCAGTGTTTCTCCTACACAAATTTGTGTTTCCTCTCAGTCTCTGCTCATTTTGCTGGTAAATTAACTCTGAATGAGGCGACTCCTCAGAGAATGACTGTTGAGGATGAGGAGCGTCAGCAGCAGCTGGAGGAGACGAAGGCGTCCAGGGGATTTTAATTTATCCAGTGATTTCGACAGAGAACAGCTGGGACTCTGGAATTAAAGCAGTTTTCATTTTTAAATCAATGGACTTTGTTAGTGTGGGTTTTCAAAAGTGAATTAGATTTATTGATCAGTCTAATTCAGTTCTCAACTCTAATTCAATTCAGATCTGGAGCAGTGAATCAATGAGGCATTGTAACCCGCGAGGCGTTATTGCTAGCAAGAAACTGTGGAGGAATTACAAGCTAACGAGCTAAACTAATGCCGCTATGAAACAGCGGAGACGGCAAGATTTTGTATCAGGAAACACTCAGAGCTCATCACATCTCACAGCTTTGTGTGTTTGCATGTTTGTATCATCTGTGTATGCATATTTAATATCTACAGCATGTTGCTTACAAATTAGATGCATCTGTAGAGATGTGTGTGCGTACTCGATGGCCTGCGCAATTAAAAACACATCTGTAACCACTCGGTTCATGTTAATGATGCTGACACAGTATTAAATATTTTTCATTTATCAGCAGCTTTACTTTCTTTGTTTGGGTGACGGATTAAAATGAAAAAATAATAAATAAATAACACGTCTTCACTGTCTTTCCGAGTTCTGGACATTTCCAGCCATGTTTGTTTTTTAACCAGAGTTTAGGACATCTTCAGTTGTGCTCGTAGTGACAAGAGTGGGTATTTTTAACAAGAGTTCTGGACATTTCCAGACATGTTCATAGGGACAAAAGATGGTATTTTTAAGGACAGTTCAGGACATCTTTAATTGTGTTTGTAACAACAAAGACGGGTCATTTTTAACTGAAGTTTGTGATATTTTCAGCTGTGTCTGCAGAGAAAAAACAGACATGTTTCAATGAGTGTTTGGAACATTTCTAGCCGTGACTGTAGCAACAAAACTGCTGATTTTTTAAATGGCAGTTTGGGACATTTTCCAACTGTGTCTATAAAGAAATATGTAGGTATTATTTAACGAGTGTTTGGGATATCTAGCCATGTTTGTAGCAACAAAAAAGGGTCTTTTTTAACAAACGTTTGTAACATCTTTGGTTGTGCTTGTCGCAACAAAAAGAAGATTTTGTGAAAAGTTAGTGACATTTCCAGCTGTATTTATTTATGTATTTAGAGCAACAAAAGCAGGTGTTTTATAATGAGATTTTTTTTTTTTTTAATTTTCCAGCCATGTTTGTAGAAAAAAAAACTCATATTTTTTAGTGAGTGTTTAAAGCCAGATTTGTAGCAAGACAAGTGGGTATTTTTTTAACAAAGATTTGGGACATCTTCAGTTGCGTTTGTTGTGTTTCAACAAGAGTTTGACATCATTGGTTGTATTTGTAGCAACAAAAATGGGTGTTTGTTATCGAGAGTTTGTGATATTTCCAGGTGTGTTTGGGACAGCAAAGCAGGTTTTTTGGGGTTTTCTTTAAACAAGAAATCGTCAGATTTCAGGTGTGTTCATAGCGATAAGAGCTGATGGTATTTTGTTTGTTTGTTTTTTTACAAGAGTTCAGGACATCTAAAACTGAGGTAGGTTTTTTTAACCTCTCTAACTCCACCAGGACGCCAACGTCCTCGCTCCCCCCCTCCTCTGTTGAATGGTATCTCCCAGACGCACTACGTCATCAAACCATGTGATCGTTTTTCTTTTATTTATTACGTATTTTGCACCAGAGCAGCCTAAACACACAAAGTCCAAAATCGCGATGAGTGGTGACAAGTCATGTCATGCCGTTTTTCGACGGGAAAAGTTAAAGGATTACTCACAATCGTATGTGGAGCTGTTAGCAGGCACGTAGCTGTTTTATAAAAGGTAAGAGTCTCACTCCTACCACTATTTTTGGGATACACCGTCTAGAAAGTGGGATCATGACTTTCACGTTTCATATGGCTTTATTTGGTGATATTTTATGGTGTTTCTGTGTCATAAACAACATCAGCTATCATAATCACACCTGATTTCAATAAGGTACAATGTTTGAAGCTGGCTGAGTGTTGTTTGATCACTGATAGTACTGTTTTGAAGCAGAGTGACCGACTTGTCATTTGGAGCTCCGCCTGGATCTTTTCATGGAAAAAACACTGTAGAATGGTCATACTTTGAGCAGTCTTCCTCAAATTTGAAACAAGTGTTCATTGATAGTGTGCCTACAGCCCCACAGTGTCATTTACCTGCTCAGATGAAGCCACAGACAGTTATTCATCCTCAAACACATTTTTTTTTTTATTTTAGGCAAAATCTTCAACTTTTTACTGACTTCAGAGGCCCATTACTCTGTCTCTGTATCACCTAGAGTGTTTCTGACACTTTCACAAGAAACTTCAGGGAGTTTTCTTTCTGGCAAGACCTCATGCATGCATGTAGTCAGAGCGGTTCAGAAGCTACAGTCATTTTAATTTGGGTATGTCATTTTAGGCGTTTTTGCTACAAAATGGGGGTGGAGTGCAAGAGGTTTAAATAAGAGGTTGAAACATATCCAGCTGTGTTTGTAGTGACAAGAGTTGGTAGAGTTTGGGACATTTTGTAGCAACTAAAATTGGTATTTTAGGGCCAAATCATGTTTTCCTAATCCTGACCAGCTGGTTTTGTGTCTTAAACTATCCACACCTTCATCACCTTCTACGTAAGTGCCAGTAACATATCCACAGTTTGCAGAAATGTGCAATGGCAACATTCACACTTGGGTTGTTTTCCTCCGTGCAGATAAACTAACTTGTGTTTTGCTGTTCAGAAGCATCTGATCTCCTTTAGAAGCATCAGGTCCTCATTAAGGTGGATTAAACTCAGCTCAGTAAACAGACAGAGCAGGTTGACTTAAGTGAAGGAACAAAGTGTGTGTGTGTGTGTGTGTGTGTGTGTGTGTGTGTGTGTGTGTGTGTGTGTGTTTGCTCACAGCTTTTGCCATCAAACACACAGAGGAAACAGCAACCTGCAGGCTGTGCTTCCTGCAGTCTCCCAGCTGGCAAAAATCATTCAGACCTTCTAGTGTGTCGAAAGACAAAGACATCACAGCACTTCAGCCTGATTCTTGTCTCTGGTACGAGTGTGTCTGAGCCAACTCTTCCTGCCAGAACAAGCCAAAAACACAGGTGTTTTCTAAACGCACCTGTATCAGCACATTCTGCAAAGTGTGTGATTTACACCTGCAACATATGCACCTAAATACAACAGAGTGGAGGCGATGACCACTGCACTGCTGCTGGCTTCATCTGTTTGTCCATCACTCACCCTGTCAGGTGTCTGTCTGTCTGTGTGAATCCAGCACAGACATGTCTTTGATGTGTCTGTGTGTCCTGCAGGCACATGAATCATGAGGTGAGAGGTGCTGCTGCAACACATCACAACAGAAACAGAGGGGAGCTTCCTCTCACTGCTTATTTCATCTGCACGACCAGTGAAAACACTGGGGGTTAAAAAACAGAGTGAGAAGAAAAGAGGACAGGATCGCAGCGATAATTTATTGATGTTAAACTGCTAAATTTTACATGTGAACACTGGGGAGCACAGCTGAGGGAGGCATGGAGGAGCTGAGAGACCACACTGCGGCCTCGCTGACGTGTTACAGGTCTGAGAGAGCGCCTGCTTCTTATGAACAGTAACATTCAGTCCCCAGTGATCAATGTCTCGTTATTCCTTATTATAGGAAAAGTATATTCTCCTTAAACACAGTATGCTCCCACTCAGGTGTGTTTTATGTGTGTGCACTCCTCCAAACTGCACTAGTGAGGCGTGCATCCAAAATCAACAGCCAAATCTTTTATACACACAGAGACACGACACCGATAATCATCTTGGATTATCACCTGCTAATGGCTAACCTGCTAACAATGGACTGCTGACTGACACATCCAGCAGACACACGGGAGCTCTCATTCAGGAAATATTGTTCTTGTTTTGTAGCTGCACGGCAAAACAATGAAAGCAGCAGAGAGAGGAGACGCTGCTAAAGCTCCTGTACTTTATGTTGACAATCCTGCCCTCGCTATTTCCTGTCCACGCATGCGTTCGGCCACACCACGCCAGCAACATTTCACCTGGCAGATTTTGGTCCGACTGCATGCATAGAGTATGACACAAACCAGCGGTCGGTTTCTGCAAACCACAGATATGTTACATTTGCTCAGTGTTGAGTAGCTGATGCATGGTTATGTTTAGGCACAAAAACCACTTGGTTATGGAGAGGAAAAGTGCATTTGTGGCTCAAAATGTCCTGCTTTGATAGCTCAAAAGTTGCTGGACCTGCACTGATGTTTGGCCCAAGTTTGGTGCCTTAAAGCTGCTGGAACAACAGCAGTGGGTCCGTGTTTGGTGCCTAAAGGGCGCAGGAGAAACAGCAGTGATTCACTATCCCTGCTGGAAGCAACAGCTCACTAAAGATCAACCTCATTTGGTGATCTAAAGTAACAAAATCTCACCTGGTGAAGTTTGGTCCGACTGCTTCTTACAGTATGACACAACCCAGCTGTAGGTATTGTAGGTTTCTGCAAACCACATATGTTACATTTCACGGTGTTATGTAGCCGATACGTGGTAATGTTTAGGCACAAAAAACACTTGGTTATGGTGATGAAAAGGTCATGTTTTGACTCAAAATATCCTGTTTTGGTGGCTAAAAAGTTGCTGGAACTGCACTGATGCAACATTAGGGCTTAAAAACTGCTTGGAAAACATCAGTCGCAACAAGACGCCTGTGTGGTGCCTAAAGAGGTGCAGGAGAAACAACTGACTTGCATATTTATTGTTTGTTGATCTCAAACAGTGGTCTGTATGTTTTGGCTTAAAATACTGTTTTTAGGGGCACAATGCCTGCTAGAGAAGCAGCAATGTCTTAGTAAAAAACTTTTGGTGCCACTGTACCTGTCTGATGTACCGGGCACAGCCTCAGGGGCCCAAAGTCGCAGGGCCCCCCGATCTTCACTTGAAAACTGTCACTCAAACTAACATGTATAGAGCAGTGGTCCCAAGTGTCTCGACTTCCCCTAAAAAAACTGGATTTCTTTCTGCTACAGACACTGCTGTAAGTTTCCAGACCACTTGTTGCTGCTTTAGTCACTGCAAACACGGCTGAAAATGTCTGCAAAAGTGATCAACATTTGTTCATAGAAGAGTCTCCACCACACAAAGCATCAGAGATATTAACTACAGCGATGGTTTGCAGTAGCTATCGTCACTCACCTTCTCTCCGGTTGAGCTTAGCGAAGCCCGGCCCGTGGCTGCCTGATAACTGCGAGGAGCTTCTGAAGGACGATGGCAGCAGACTGGACACCAGCGGACTGTGACACACCTCTGGGAATCACACAACAGAACAACATTCAAAATCGTGACACAGTTCACAGGAAACAGGATCCAGCTGACCTCAGACCAGCCTTGAACCTAATCCCTGATAATTAGGCCTCGTGGGAACATGTTTGACTTTAATGACACGCTGCTGGATGAATGAAGCATTGTGTCCTACCTGCAGACAGCACACACAGTAATCAGGCCCGGCCCACATGTACACAGGTGTTAGCTTTTTCTACAAGTTTTGGTCTTTCATCCACACACAGACTGCCCTCTGCTCACTGCTCAACTCCATCCAGGGTAAAGATTTTCAGAGTTCACAGTTTTCAGCTTGTGTTGTCATGGTGTTTGCTGTTACCTCCCATCTTCTTCTTCTTCTTCTTCTTTGCATGACTGCATTATTAACCGGCAGTTGTACGTATAGGGGACCCCAAACTGTTTTTATTCCATATGATACCAATACTTTTTGTTACAATTTCAACAATAGTAACACAGACAGTTTCTTATGTGATTTTTCAAAATAATGGTCATTTTTAGATCAGTACTCATCACAACGCACAGAGCTGACAATAAATGGACACGAGGCTGAGTGTCACAAACTAAGACACATATTCCAAATGTGCCGTGTACAAAGAATATCAACACAGAATATGTTGTTTACATGACCTGCATCAAATTCACACTAATAATGGAATATTAGTGTGCAGTCAAACGCAGCCACTGACACTTTTTTCCCTGCACTACACCTTGAAAACGTCATAATGGGCGGAGGCAGGCCTGAAGTCAACAGGTCAGAGGTTTTCAGACGTCATTTCACCCCGTTGACACCATGGACGAGGAGATGTTAATCATGGCGGTGCACCCAGATGTCTTCCTACTGCTCCTCTGGTTTGTGGTTCTGTTTATAGAAACTACATCTTGTTATATCGCGCCATTACGCGTGAATTCACCAGATCTCGTGGGTCCTCGTGACTCCCGCTGTCCGGCACAGCAAACGCAGCCGGTGGGTGTTGACGGACAGCGGAGCACGCAGCGGATAACCAGCGCAGCCGTTCTGCAGCGGACACGCATCCAGTGGAATTCCGGCATAATGAGCAAGAAAGTCAGCGCTGGGTTGGAGGGGAGGAAGACGGGTCAAACAAAATCTAACTTTCATCCAGGAGACCTCAGTTTGTGTCCCGTATGAAACCAAAAGTCAAGGTATGTCATTTAAATACAACCATTGCACACTGACGTCACTCATATGATGTGTTTACATCATGTTATGTTACTGTTATACAACAAAATAAAACTAAGCAAGGGCTACCGCCAAGCATGCGACACTATGAAGACCAAGGGGCTCACCAAACAGGTCAGAGACAAAGTTGTGGAGAAGTACAGGTCAGGGTCAGGTTATAAATAAATATCCCAAACTTTGAACATCCCACGGAGCACCATTAAATCCATTATTAGAAAATGGAAAGATTATGGCCCTACAATAAGCTGACAGACCACACAAGGAGGGCATCAATCAGAGAAGCAACCAAGAGGCAAAAGAAAACTCTCAAGGAGCTGGGCAGCTCTGGAAACTTGAACTTTTTGGTTGACATGGACAACAAAAGTTAAAGAAATGATATCGAAGAAACTTGGGAGTAAGTTTTATTTCTGTTTATTTTATTTATCAATTTCTTTTCAATGATAAAAACATAACATAGAAACCTGAGGTAAACAACAGCAGCACATACACATTAAACATGAGAGCCACAAATACATCGTCACATCTCAAGTTTCAAAAGTCATCTTTTTTTTATTTCATGCATTGATGTTGTTTCCTGTTTTACTTTGAAACTCACATCTCCTCTCGTTTCAGATCACTTCACTTCCTGCCTGTGTGTGTCTTCCCTCCCTTTGATGACCTCACCTGTGCTGACTGTCGGCCCCGCCCTGATCAGCCTCACCTGTGTCTCGTTATCCTTCCACTCACCAGAGTTTTGAGTGTGTGTCTTGTTTTCTCTCAGTGCCAGTTCGTCTCAACTCCGTGTGTGTGTGTGTGTGTGTGTGTGTGTGTGTGTGTGTGTGTGTGTGTGTGTGTGTGTGATGTTCCTAGTGTCCTTTCCTTAGGATTTGTTCATTTAGCCAGTTGACTGACTCTGCCTCTGACTCTGCCTCGTCCCTGTTGGATTCCTCCTCATTTTCATTCTGTGACCTGAACCTCCCTTTGACCAGTAAAGAGTTATTTTACCAAACTGTCTCCTGAGTCGTGTGTTGACTCCACTCTCACCTGGATCACCAGTTGTTACACACATGAAGAACATAAAGCTGAAATAAGCTTTATTTTTTACCGTGGTTACACAAAGTTAGGACAGTTTCTCTTCCTGCCACAGACAGGGAAGTTTGTCCCGAAGCCTTTTAGTTTGTAAGTTTATTCCCTCCACCTGGATGACGGGAGTTTCATTCAGCTGTGACAGTGACGATGAACAGAGTTACTCTCAGCGATGGAGTGTGTAGGGTCCGGTTTGGGAACTGACGCTACAGATGCAACTACGGTATGTTGTATTACCTTAGTGAGCTCATACTGCACACAAAGATGTCCATTTGTGACCATCTAAATTTGAATTAGTTAATAACACTGCAGACCTGAGTGACCCGGTGGAGCCTTCAGCTGAGTCTCCTCTCTGTTAACGGATGTTTCCTCCGTCTGTGAGAGCGCAGGTCTCTCCTGCTGAGATCATATTAACGAAGGATCTCGAGCTGTCTTTACTCTGTTTAGTCCAGATCTAATCAGACGTGGCCTCTCTGCTTCCATATTGGATTTCTGCCTGTGAAGGGAACTTAGACAGAAAGTTTGACTTTGGTCTCTCTTTCATGGGAATTTGATTTTATCTGGATTCTGTTCACTGCTGTGAGTCGTTGCACGATGCTGCATAATCTGTCCCAATGACGTAAAGATGATCATGAGTTAAAGCATTGTTCACAGGGTCTATAAAATCCTGACATTCGAGCCTGAAGGGTTTAAAAGTTACATTTCTTACGACCTAACAAAGAAATATTTGCTGGGATTCGAAAGTTTACACGTCACGGGCACTACAAGTGTCAGCTGATCATTAAACGATGTCTTCGTGAGTCTCAGTTCATGTCAGCGGCACAAAGTGTTTTCATGCATAAGAAGTCAGTTCAGTCATGTGTTTTTACTGTGCAGAGAATGTTTAGTTTCTCAACACTGACAGAAACACTGAAACAATCGGACCCTGACAGCCAACGACCTCGTTTTCTGTGTGACTGGTTCAGGTCACTTCACTAAGTGTTACAAGAAGCAGCAGAAGAGACGACGATCTTTATCACTGCACCAACCACTAATTATATTTTGACCCAGAAATAATTTAAGGACCTTCTCCTGACACAGAGCACCTGGAGGAAACCCACGCTGACACGGGGAGAACATGTCAGAGCACATGGAGGAAACCCACGCTGACACAGGGAGAACATGTCAGAGCACCTGGAGGAAACCCACACTGACACGGGGAGAACATGTCAGAGCACCTGGAGGAAACCCACGCTGACACGGGGAGAACATGTCAGAGCACCTGGAGGAAACCCACGCTGACACAGGGAGAACATGTCAGAGCACCTGGAGGAAACCCACGCTGACACGGGGAGAACATGTCAGAGCACCTGGAGGAAACCCACGCTGACACGGGGAGAACATGTCAGAGCACCTGGAGGAAACCCACGCTGACACGGGGAGAACATGTCAGAGCACCTGGAGGAAACCCACGCTGACACAGGGAGAACATGTCAGAGCACCTGGAGGAAACCCACGCTGACACAGGGAGAACATGTCGGAGCACCTGGAGGAAACCCACGCTGACACGGGGAGAACATGTCAGAGCACCTGGAGGAAACCCACGCTGACACGGGGAGAACATGTGGGAGCACCTGGAGGAAACCCACACTGACACAGGAAGAACATGTCGGAGCACCTGGAGGAAACCCACGCTGACACAGGGAGAACAGGTCAGAGCACCTGGAGGAAACCCACGCTGACACAGGGAGAACATGTCAAAGCACCTGGAGGAAACCCACGCTGACACGGGGAGAACATGTCAGAGCACCTGGAGGAAACCCACGCTGACACAGGGAGAACATGTGGGAGCACCTGGAGGAAACCCACGCTGACACGGGGAGAACATGTCAGAGCACCTGGAGGAAACCCACGCTGACACGGGGAGAACATGTCGGAGCACCTGGAGGAAACCCACGCTGACACGGGGAGAACATGTCGGAGCACCTGGAGGAAACCCACGCTGACACGGGGAGAACATGTCGGAGCACCTGGAGGAAACCCACGCTGACACGGGGAGAACATGTCAAACTCCACACTGAAGGGCTCCTCCACCGGGGTTCAAACCAGGAACCCTCTTGCTGTGAGGCGGCATGCTAACCACTGCACCATCATGGCACATTTTTTGCGCGTTCGTGGAGCAGGCGTGCTCAACTGTCAGAGTGACGCCTTTACAGCAGACACGCATTCCTGAGGGCCTATTTTTGAGGGCATGACAGCCGTGCCGTGAGACAAACTGAGTTCAACTTCTGGAAACAGCAGCACGCACCGCATGTCATGTGAGGAGGACCAATCACAGCCGGCAGATATCTTTCCTTCTTCAGTAAACATCAGTCTGTGATAAATATGGAGGAGAAGAAAATAGCCACTTCGGAACACTCTGGTGTTTGAGCACACCTGCCGCATGTCTACATTAAAAACAGTGAATTAGAGGACACATGACATGCAGCATGTGTACGGCTCCTCTTCCTGCCTGTCCCAGAGCTCTGCTGAGGTCCTCCTCTTTCAGTGTCGTCAAACTCAAATGATCTGAGATGAGAAATGAGCCTTTTAACAACTTTTACTCCTGATGGTTCAAAGAGAGCTGGCCTTGTTACACTTCACCTCAGGCCACCTTTAAAACACAGCGTTTTGTTCACACTTTGTGTTCTGAAGTTTCATCAGAACAAAAACTAAATCAACTGAACGCGAGTCTCAGGGTTCAGAGACGACTGCAGCGCACACACACACAAAGCTTCACTTATCAGAGACCAAGTGTCAATACAGGATTTAATGAGTATTATTGATCAGCCACACAGGGTCAGGAAACAGACTCTGAAGAATTATAAATGTAAGACCGTGAAACATTTTCCAGCCAGCGCTGTCAGTCTGCACCTCTGTCAGCAGTCGTCAGGTCACACAATCAAACTCTAAACGTGTCACACTGATCACAGTCTACACACACAGTAACAGTGTCAGCTTTCCTTCTGTGTGAAACATCCACCTGCTCATTAAACTCTGTTACTGTGATCAGATCACTGGAGCTCATCACTAATCCTGCACTCTAACCAAGACGTTTTCTTCTTGGGTGAATGTTCCACCCATTACCTTTTGATTTGTGCCGTTAAGAGACAAAGACAACTCCCCGTGTCCTCATAAGCTCTAGGTTTGACAAGACACCCAGTCTCACTCCAAAGTCCATGAATACTAGCACTTGGTCAGTGACTTCTGGCGTCAGACACCACCAAAAAAAGCGTCCCTCCACATCGGCGTGTTATGCGGCTGGTTGCTATTATTGTTTAATGGTGCCCCGTGGCGGCAGGGGGAAACACGTCGAGAGTGAAATCGGGTTGACAACATTTATGCGTAAATCAAGCTGACGAGCGTCTTCCTCCACTTCAGTAACAGCCATCAGGAGATTCAAAGGTTCAGAGCTCACCTGCAGAGTGATCACAACAATTAACATAAAATCAACCAGCCCCGGTGACTTCTGTGCAACTGTGCAATTTTGTCCAGTCACTGCAACTTTTCCACAGATTTGACCAATCATAGGAGTTTCTTGTGAGTTTCACCAATCAAAGCAGTCCCCTGCATCATGTCAGCAAACTGACTCGCAACACAAACGCCTCACATTGAACAACAAAAATGACTGTTAAAGACCGTGCACGTCAAGTCTCTGTAGACGTGTCCAAAGTCTGGCTCGCAGCTGACTGTTCAAAGTACACTACGTGCAGCCCACCGCACAAGCAAGGACACTTTGCTTTTTTCCATCCAGTTTGCTGACATGCACCAAGTACGTACAAGAACTATGCAGATGAAACTAATGTGCTTTTATACAAACAGAAGGCAAACGGTGACCTAACAGCAGATATTTCCTGCGAGGCAGCAGACATAGCCACAGCAAAGAAGTGTTGTAGAAAGTTGAATAGTTTTGCTTTTGCTGTTGCATTTATCTCAAGTGTGTGTGCCACAGTCCACAATATAGAAAAGGTTGAACACACCTGTTCCCCTGTCCTGCATGAAAGCAGGGTAAACAGTTTTGCATCACCTGCAGCTTTGGAACACAATTGAAAGTCATCAGTTAGCAAACAATTTTTTTGTTTTTACCACAAAACACAGCTGGAGAATGACTGAGACGTGTGGACAACAGGCTGTTGTATCTATCAAGCTCTGTGATGTTAAATCTGCAGGTTAGTGTGTGTGAAAATCACAGACTCACAAAAGTGGGATTTTATTCTCACTTTTTACTGAATTATTCAAAAACAATTTTTAGTGGCTAAGACGATAAATAAACGCCTAAAAACATCAGAACATTCATCACAAGTTTTATTTTTAGTTCATGCAAACTTTTAATTTTTTTATTTCATTTATTTATTTATTTGCCACATTTTAAATGAAATGTAGAATAATAACATTTACCAGTTTCAGCTAAGATTAAATTTTTTTGTCATTTGTCATTTTTTATATATACTCATATTTGAGAATCCAACAATAATTTCTGTTTTTATAGTTTCTGGCTGTGATGAATGGCGTCATTTTGGTATTTTTTTTTTCAAGAAAACATGACAAAATGTGTCGCTAAAAATTATCCCCAAAATCTGGAAAAATGCCAAGATTTGTAAGGCGTGTTTTCTTTAAAAATCTGTTGTAAAACAATTACAACATACGACCATTTAAAAATGTATGCCCCTCCCTGAAGCCGAAATAAAAACACAAGTCCCTCCCCAGCGCTGAAAGAACTGACTCCACATGCCTTACTCTGCACACCACCCCGTCATGAGGAACAAACAGTCCCTCAACATTCATCATTCAGTCATACTGCTCAGTGTGTGTCTGTTACAGTCATGTCTCCATTAACCCATGCATCTCTGAGCACAATAATCACACTAAGTTCTGCTTCTGTCCTCAAACATGAACCATAAGCCTCAAAACTTAATGATCTTTTGCAAACCTGCACAACCTCAGTGCACAGAGGAGCCAGTGCCCTTCCTTCTGATTCAGTCTGTACATGTGAATGTGGGAATCTGGGTCTGTTTTTAAATCAATATGCAGAGATGAAATGGGCCGACTTTCTGACACTGATGCACTCATTAAAGATTAAATGTAATATAAAGAAAAACTGGAAAGAGAGCAGCATTAATAATGCATGCAGTGTACATTTACATTTTATTGTCTTGGTATCTTTAAGTTAATTGAATCCAGAGAGGCTTTCTGATTGTCTGACAGCACTGTGAGACCTCAGAGAAACCTCCTCCTTTCCTTTCAGATATTACCGTCACCTGATGCAGAAATAACAGTAATAACAATAAATCAAAATGATGACTTGTTTAAAACTATTTAATCAAGACTTGATAGAGAGGAAACGGGGCAGTGGTCTGACTGGGTGTGATCTGCGGCGCTGCACTTCATCAGGCCGGTCTCGTGTGTTCCTGCTCTGACCTGTCTGACTTCCTCCCAGCACGCCTCTGCGGCTGCAGCAGAGCGGCCTGTCTGTCAGACAGCTACTGAGCTGTGAGGATCAGCACATCCTCGGCCTGCAGGCTGAGAAACTGTTTCCACTCCTTCATCTGACACCCATAAACACACCTGGCACGCTGGAGTCTCTTTGTTTCTCTCGTCTGAAGCTTGTCCAGTCAGACACTGTACGTGAGGAGCTCCAAATACTGTCTGTGTAACATACACACTATATATAAACTGTGCAGGGCGTCCAGGCGCCACACTAACCGCTTTTGTGAAGCTTATAATAATGAGATGTTGATAAGTTTAATTATGCCAACGTATTCATTGTTCTTGTTAGCGCTGTAAGTTACTGCAGTCACATTTGCACCTCATTATGTAGCAGATACATTGAAAGTAAATGTCAGAAAAAGGTCAAGTTTAGGCTTCAAATAGCCTTTTGTGAATTTTTTTTTTTTTTTTTTGCAGGAAATGCAGAAATGTCTCGGTAAAAAACAGCAGCTTTTCATGGCACCATCCCGCTGGTAAAACAGCAATGAGTCCCTCAAAGCTCCGACGTTTGGCACCCAAATAGTCACTGGAGACACAGCGGTGACAGTGAATTCCTGCCAGGCGACACGATGGATGCAACACGAATGATGTGAAATATACAAATCAAGTGGTGTGAATGAAGTGAGTAGCAGCAACGACCGATTCATCCCACAATGGCCGACCAGCATTGAGATCCTACGTGGACGTATAACGCAAAGGAACATGAAACGATCAATAACTCCAATATGAACACATTAATCGATCAATAAATTCAATATGAACGCATGAAATGACCTGTAACTCCAATATCAGCCCATGAAATGATCCATTACAGCAACATTTTCCTGGTTCCAAACTCAAACACATCGCAGGAGCTCAAAACACTCAGAGACACAAAAGACAAACAAACACTTCTTGATTTCGTCTCTTTGAATATGTGCTGCACAGATTAAAGCCCGTCGGAGCCGTCACACACTCAGTGTTTGCAGTCTCCTCCTCTGCTGGAGGAGCTCCGACCCTCTGTATGGAGGAGAATCTTAAAGCTGTAAAAGTGTCTGAGCTTCACGCAGGTTATTGTAACCAACAGCAACGTCTTCCTGTTTGTGCTGCTCTCATGTTCACTGATGCATGTCCAAACTGAACTCCCCGCCTCAGCCACATCTCAGTCAGGACAAGGGCAGCGACAAACATCAGGAGCATGTTGGGAAGCAGCAGTCGTGACGGGTTTATTTTCCTTTATGAAGCAGCACGAACATTTAAACCTTTAACAAGCCTTTTACTTTACTTTCATTTTATCCTGCTGTTTTCTGACATCAACACGTTTACTTCATTCTTCTCCTGTTTTCTTTTCCTAATGAGCGCACTGCTGTAAATCCTCTTCACTGTGAATCTGCCAGGTTTAACTTTTATCTCAGCTCCACACAGACAACTGAAACCCCCACAGCTGCAGTGTTGGAAAGGTTAGAGGATCTGGCTCGTGAAGAGAAAGTTTCTGACTTTAATCGCCAACCTGGCAGGAAAAATACGACTGACGCTGTGCCCTTGAACAAGACATTTCAAGGCCTTTCCAGCAGAGGGATGCTGGAATAAAGGAAACAGAGTCCTGGGTGTGTTGGTGGAAGAGCTTGTTGTTAGTCTCTGATTAATATTAATTATTTACAAACCATTAGAGTCATTAAAACGCTGAATCCAACAGCAGGTCTTCAAACAGTTCAAAAGAAAGTGTTGGCATTTTACACGTCTGCAAACCACGGATATGTTACATTTGCACATTTCATATGTTGACTCCCAACCGTCTGTGTTTTAAGCAACCCGTGTCTGTTTCTCTAGCCGCTTTTTCGCACCAAATGTGGGTGTGTTTAAGTGACCTGTGGCTGTTTTTTTAGCTGCATTTTATCCCCCAGATATGGGCGTTTTTAGGGACCTGTGGCTGTTTTCTTGTGGCTTTCCAGGCATAAACCTTGGGTGTTTTGTCAGGACCTGTCGCCATATTTACAGCGGCTTTTTAGCCCCCAAATGTGGGTCGTCAAAGTGACCCGTGGCTGCTTTTCCAGCTGCTTTTGTCGGTTTTCAACCCGCATGTTTTTAGCAACATGGAAGTGTTTTCCCAGCAGATTGTCAGGCCATAAATGCTGGTGTTTTTTAGAGACCCGTGGCTTTTTTTCTTGAGGCTTTTTAGCCCTCAAACATGGGTGTTTTGAGCAACATGTGGCTCACTCTCCAGCGGCATTTTTAGGGACTTGTGGCCATTTTTCTGTGGCTTTTCAGGCACCAGATGTGTGTTTTGTCTCGACCTGTCACTATATTTCCAGCGGCTAATTAGTGCCCAAACGTGGGTGTTCGTAGGGACTGCAGCAGTTTTTCCTGTGGCTTTGTAGGGCCTGTGTGCACACAGTGTTTTTTCTGGGCAACAACGTCTTTTTCAGTTGTTCTCAGTGACGAGAGGAGAATGCAGCCGCTGAGGAAGAACGAAACAAAAAAAACAACACCACACCCAGCATCTTCTTTTAGTGCGCTCCAGCTTTTGTGTGCAGCCACTCCAGGAGCTTGCCGTTGACAATCACTGAACTTTACAGAAAAGTGCTTGTGACATCACTGCCACTTTTTCAGCGAGGCTACTGTCCACTGTCACAACAAAGACAGAAAAGCCCACGTCACACGCCTTCAGGCACCAAACAGGAGGTGTTTTCTAGGAACTTGTGGCTCTTTTCCAGCTCTTTTACACCAGTACTACGCAAGTACTTCTTGCGTGGTTGACGGTAGTGTTGTCTCAAATTGTGCACTGTGGGTTTGCACTTACTGGAAGTGACAAGGGTCTTTTTTTCTTCTTCATCTTCTTTTTAAATGTCAAATTGCAAATGGATGTCGGAGCATTATCACCAACATTTGACAGCTATCTCCACCTACACATAAACCAAACTTACGCCACAACGTCCATGCTGCCATGGATAAGAGCAAGTTAGCTACCAAGTTAACATTAGCACTCACATTATTGTTGGTGGAAAAGTTTTGGGACCTGGTGCAAAAAACATGTTGTCGCAAAGATGGTGGCCGTAGAGGGTGAGAAGTGTCCGTTATTCCACACTCTGCTTCTGGACTGTTTTGATTGCACCAGTAGTACACTGCATTTTCCTGTACTATGCGGTGTGAACACACTTAATGCACCTGTGCACTCAAAATATGAAGTGTTTACTACAGAAGTATGAGATCTGAGACACACTGAGAGAGCTGAACAGGCACATGGAGGCAAAAACTTTGCAGCGCCGCATCAACAGAAGAACCTTGGTACAACACGGAGGTGAAAGCAGCAGCATGGCGAGGAGTGCACCTGTTTCCCCGAGCTGCTGAGGCCAGCTGGTCTCTGTGCCATCCAGGCTTTGTACAATGCACACCATGTGCACTCATTTAGCCTTCACCAGCACTGCAGCAGCCTAAATTATACATAAACATCAAAGACAGAGTGTGTGTGTGTGTGTGTGTGCAGGTCAGTGACATGTAGCCTTCTCATTTCGCTGCCAGCACCAGTGCTGCAGTCATACTTCATTACGGCTCTGTGTTACGGCCTCTGGCCACAGAAACGTTAAAATATATTCATCTGTTGAAAAGGTTCTGCGCTGATAATCAGCGTCTCCTTCTCCTGCGTTGATTCATGGAGCAGTGTTTCACGGGTACAGATCCATGTGCAGACTAGGATCAGCTCTCCTGCAGTCAGCAGATGTCAAGTGTCATCCAAACAAACACATTTCAGGAGAGGCGCGCTGCCACGAGGGACTGAACCCAGAGTTTCTGTTTGAAGAACAGATTCTGAAACTTCACCTGCTGCCTCTAATTTATTTACACCGAGTTTCTTTCTTTTCTCAAAGTCCAGAGTCCCCTGCACCAACATGAGAACATGTTCTTATAAATTTCACTCTGCTCCACTGATATCCAACCTTAAATAAAGTATTGTACATCTTGTACAGTCCCTGAACGTGGATGTTTGCAATGAAAATACTGAAAATCAACATTTATTTTCAGTTGGTGCATCAACATGGAAACTACACTGCTCGATTAAATTAAGGTAACACTTAAATCACACATCAGATCTTTATGAACAAATTATTTAGTTTGCATTGTCCTGCACCAGGAGGAACCCAGGGCCCTCTGCACCAGGAGGAACCCAGGGCCCGCTGCACCAGGAGGAACCCAGGGCCCTCTGCACCAGGAGGAACCCAGGGCCCTCTGCACCAGGAGGAACCCAGGGCTCTCCGCACCAGGAGGAACCCAGGGCTCTCCGCACCAGGAGGAACCCAGGGCCCTCCGCACCAGGAGGAACCCAGGGCCCTCCGCACCAGGAGGAACCCAGGGCTCTCCGCACCAGGAGGAACCCAGGGCCCTCTGCACCAGGAAGAACCCAGGGCCCACTGCACCAGGAGGAACCCAGGGCCCTCTGCACCAGGAGGAACCTAGGGCCCTCTGCACCAGGAGGAACCCAGGGCCCACTGCACCAGGAGGGGAGGGACCCAGGGCCCTCTGCACCAGGAGGAACCCAGGGCCCTCTGCACCAGGAAGAACCCAGGGCCCACTGCACCAGGAGGAACCCAGGGCCCACTGCACCAGGAGGAACCCAGGGCCCTCTGCACCAGGAGGAACCCAGGGCCCTCTGCACCAGGAGGAACCCAGGGCCCACTGCACCAGGAGGGGAGGGACCCAGGGCCCTCTGCACCAGGAGGAACCCAGGGCCCTCTGCACCAGGAGGGGAGGGACCCAGGGCCCTCTGCACCAGGAGGAACCCAGGGCCCACTGCACCAGGAGAAACCCAGGGCCCTCTGCACCAGGAGGAACCCAGGGCCCTCTGCACCAGGAGGGGAGGGACCCAGGGCCCTCTGCACCAGGAGGAACCCAGGGCCCACTGCACCAGGAGAAACCCAGGGCCCTCTGCACCAGGAGGAACCCAGAGCCCTCTGCACCAGGAGGAACCCAGGGCCCACTGCACCAAGAGGAACCCAGGGCCCACTGCACCAAGAGGAACCCAGGGCCCTCTGCACCAGGAGGAACCCAGGGCCCTCTGCACCAGGAGGAACCCAGGGGCCACTGCATCAGGAGGAGCCCAGGGCCCACTGCATCAGGAGGAACCCAGGGCTCTCTGCACCAGGAGGAACCCAGGGCTCTCTGCACCAGGAGGAACCCAGGGCCCTCTGCACCAGGAGGAACCCAGGGCCCACTGCATCAGGAGGAGCCCAGGGCCCACTGCATCAGGAGGAACCCAGGGCCCACTGCACCAGGAGGAACCCAGGGCCCTCTGCACCAGGAGGAACCCAGGGCCCTCTGCACCAGGAGGAACCCAGGGCCCCCTGCACCAGCATAAGTTCTGACAATCACAGGATTTCATCCCGGTACCTAACAGCAGTCAGGGTACCGTTGGCTCTGACATGGAGGTCTGTGTGACCCTCCAAGGATCTGCCTCCCCAGACCATCACTGACCCACCACCAAGCCGGTCATGTTGGATGATGTCACAGGCAGCATAACGTTCACCACGGCGTCTCCAGACTCTTTCACGCCTGTCACTTGTGCTCAGCGTGAACCTGCTCTCATCTGTGAAGAGAACGGGGCGCCAATGGTGGACCTGCCAGGTCATGCTGTAGGGCTCTGGCAGTGCTCCTCCTGTTCCTCCTCACACAAAGGAGCAGATAGCGGTCCTGCTGCTGGGTTGATGCCCTTCTACGGCCCTGTGCAGCTCTCCTGGTGTAACGGCCGGTCTCCTGGTATCTGGTATCAACCTGATTGGGCTGCAGGTACGGCCTCATGCTACCAGTAGTGCCAAGGACACTAGCAGAAGACCAAACTAGAGGAGAATCAGTCAGGAAGGATAAGGAGAGAGCAACTGTCTGTGGACACCACATGTAAAACCATTCCCTTTTTGGGGCTTGTCTTGCTTTTGCCTCTCCATTGCACCTGTTGTCACTTTGATTTGGATCAATTCACAATCACTTGACTGATATGGCAGGGAGGAGGAGTAAAAGCAGAAACAGGCACAGTGAGATGATGAAGAGCTCACCTACAACACATAAACTGATTCTACCTGCCCTGCTGTGGAAAAACACACGCAGCAAAAATAACAGGGGTGCTGCTTTTAATGACATCACTCAACTCAGCCGTCATCAGTTAAAGACACACATTCAAGCAGGTTCCCCCGCTGTAAAGAAAATGCAAATATCTACCGCGCTGGGCTGTCAGTCCAAACCAAACCAAAGCAAACCAGAGCAGCCCATGCCTGTTGAAAAGGGGAGTAACTGAGGTTCTAATAAAGCCCCCATCAATGATCAGACTGTGAAACTGACTTATCATCTCTTCACGGTTTCCTGACCTGCACGATGTGAAAAGTCATTTGGATACAGACATGTCACTCTGCACTGTAGTATGGGAGGGAAACCTCTGAATCATCTCAGTCATTTATGCTTTCATAGATTTTCTGATGGTCACCAACAAACCTGTGCTGTTTTCATGATACAGTGAAGGATGACAATCACAACAAAACTCAAGATAAATGTAACAAAATGCACCAATATCATTGGTCTGCAGGAGCCACAGCACTTTTCTCAACTCTTGACCTTTCGGTTGCAGAGCCGCTGTTCTGTAACTGACCCTGACCTGAAGAACCATAAATGAGGTGATGAGGGAGAATGTTTGAGAGACACTGAAGGAGCTGCAGGTGTGCTCACCTCACTCTGCGCCATCTCTTCCATCTCATTAACTGAGTCATTAAATTGCTCGTCAGATGCACCTTAAAGTGTTGGCTCGGAGCTTGGCTCTGTCCTGCAGTGTTCAATGTCAGCCACAGTCTCTAATACCAACAACATTTACTCGCATTCACCGAGACACTGCCTCAGATCTAATTATCCCTGGTGGCAGGCTGCAGTGTCAGAGGGAACAGATGGTGATCTGCAGTCTAAAGGAGACGGCTCCAGGATGGAGATGTTTGTTAAATTATGTCCACGACTCCTCCACACGCCCCTGAAGTCGATTCTGGCAACTATAGAATAATAAATAAGTTGTCTGTTATTCTACAGCATTGTTCCCAATCTGAGGGTCCCGACCCCGACTACTGCTCGCCAAAGCTTTACAGGAGCTCTCTTTACAGAAATATAGAACATAATCTCAGCATGTTATTTATTTGTTTAAAGATACCTGAATTAAATTGGTTTCTTTTAAGTTTGGGTTAAAATTTAACATATAAACTTAAGACACTGTATGTAACTGTGGAGAAAGATGGTCATCAAATACAGACACTTCAGTTTGGTAGTCGGCCCAAACTTCCAACCCAACGCATATTAATTTCACCATTAGAAAAGTGTTCTATGAAAACAACCAAAGAGCCACTCGAACAATGGCCAGGTGTCATGGAGAAGGAAACATTTAAAATCAGTATGACTGTTTCAAAGGATGATTACAGGCAGGTGCACAGAAGGACCCCAGGTGATGCTCGAGCAACTGCCCTTTGCCCTCTGTCTCGACAAGTGCTCCTTTTGCAACACATTTTTTTCTATTTCTTTTAATAACTTATATTTTTGCTTTTAAATTTGGCCCATGGCATCGATTCTTAAAGTGTGTTGTTTAAACCAGTATCAAAACATCTCAATACAACCAGTCTAACTTAGGCACTAACCCACCATTAACAGTAAGTGAGCTAGTCTGGTGTAAAATCTTCACCAGCTGCTCAGTGTGAGCGGACGCAGACACTGTATTGCTTTCCCACTTCCAAACATCTTTGAAAACCAAAACTCAATTGGAGACAAAGTTTACATCTCCCACATCACATCTCTGATGATTCAATCAAACAAAACTGACATGCAGATTGTGGCTGCACTGCGTAAAGAAGGCAGCGGAGGAGAGGAGGAGCGCAGGGCTGCACCTTCTCTGGGATTCTTTAAGAATATTTAAAGCTAATTGAGAAGATAATTATAAGAATTAGCGTGTGACTATTTCTAAAAGAAAAGAGGACAAGAGAATGAGGAGATCAGGAGCGCAAACTGAGAAGAGAAAGAAATTCTCTGGTGCTGGCAGAAGGACACCTCCCTGTGGGGAGCACTTTGCTCCACAGCACGTCGTGATGCATGAAAAAACAAAAACAAATGTGGAGGAGGTGCCCTTTTTTCCATTTAAGCACCTGCCCTGCAAAATGTCCCTAAATTACATCCATAACTCACCCGTTTACATTTTATGGGGGCAAAGTGTTGAAGGAGTCTTTGTGACATGGGATCAATGTCGCAGCCTTTGCGGGAACTTTACTGAACACTCAATATACAACTTCACAGACGGCAACAATGAGACAGTTCACTGAACATTCTCATACTCCTCCTCAGATAAATATCATACCTAACTTTCCGTGTGTGTGTATGTGTGTGGGTGTGTTCCTGCTGTTTGTGAACTTGTGCTTATTGCCACAACTTGTTCCTGCTAAAAACATCTGTTTCACCATCACAGTGTTTCACCATCACAGTGTTTCACCATCACAGTGTTTCACCATCGCAATGTTTCACCATTGCAGTGTTTCACCATCGCAATGTTTCACCATCGCAATGTTTCACTATCACAGTGTTTCACCATCACAATGTTTCACCGTCACAATGTTTCACTATCACAATGTTTCACCGTCACAATGTTTCACTATCACAGTGTTTCACTATCACAGTGTTTCACCATCGCAGTGTTTCACCGTCACAATGTTTCACTATCACAGTGTTTCACTATCACAGTGTTTCACTATCACAGTGTTTCACCGTCACAATGTTTCACTATCACAGTGTTTCACCATCGCAATGTTTCACCATCGCAGTGTTTCACCATCGCAATGTTTCACCATCGCAATGTTTCACTATCACAGTGTTTCACCATCACAATGTTTCACCGTCACAATGTTTCACTATCACAATGTTTCACCGTCACAATGTTTCACTATCACAATGTTTCACTATCACAATGTTTCACTATCACAGTGTTTCACCATCGCAGTGTTTCACCGTCACAATGTTTCACCATCACAGTGTTTCACTATCAGGATTGATAGTTCAGGGTTGCTCAATTTTTGTAAACATGTTTTGCTTCTAATGTGCCCTTATTAAGGGTCAAGTATTTCTAGTCCTTTTCGCCGCCACAAAAGTTACGCATGTTTAGGGGCGGGGCTGGTTTGAGTGACAGGCCGTCAGCGAGGCTGCAGTCTGTGAGTCAGACCCACCCCTTGTTCCTTCACAGCTCCGCCCTCTCACCCAAATATGGCTCCAAAAATGGCTCCAAAAACCAAGATGGTAATGGCTGAAATGCCAAACTTGAGGCTTCAAAACGGGAGTCCACAAACCAGTGGGTGACATCATGGTAGCTACGTCCATTATTTATTCAGACAAAGGATTCATCATAAGAACACAGACGAGTTTAAGAACCCACTGTGAATCTGATGAAGAGTTTTCTTGGGACCTTGAAGGAAACTGAGGAAGAAATCTGTGAATGAGGCCCAAAGTTCTTCTTCCTATCGTTGGCATCATCTTCTTCTCTTCATCACTGTCGTCTTCTTCCAACAGAGGCCAGTCGGTGAATTTACAGTAATAATGATTTATCTAACTTTAATTATTTTAATGTCACTTTAATACTAATCTTTCCAGTCCAGTCCTTCAGTGGGGGGTCAGAGGTTGGTCTCATGTCAGATGAATATTCTGTAGCTTGGAGGTATTTTCATGCCTCACTCAAGAAACCTTCAGCAGAGAAGATTCCTCCACGCAGACAGCTTGAATCTTTAAAGCTGCTGTTACTCTGCTCATCTCTGCACCTGCAGCCAGCGTTGCTTTAACTCATCTGATCCTGTTGTGATGCAGAGTGACAGGGCATCGTGACCTTAGCTGAGTCTGACAGCCTCTTGGACCAACCGCGAGTCATCTGAGGTGATGGCAGGGCCGTGTGATGAATGAGTGTGTGTTTAGGGAGCGGGAGCTCCGGCCTTCAGCAAATATCAGTGGGTCACAAACGCAGATGGATCGACTGAAGGCCTCGGTTTTATCACTTAACTACTCGCCCCTGGGTTAATAAATCTACACTCCTGAGTGACGCTACACGTTTCTCCCGACGGCCTCTGCTGCCGTAATGCTGCTTCAGAGTGCATTCATGGCTCTCCTGCTCTGAACACACATTTTCATAAATGACACTAAAGAGGAAATACGAGACGAGGCTTCTCCTCAGCCTCCTCTCACCTCACTCATCTCAGCTGTCACAAACTTCAGAGTCTCATGAATCATAAAGGACGGCAGCGTTTTACAGAGTAATGCACAACACAGTCACACTGATCAGATTTTATGTTCCTCTTAAGACGTCCAGCTCATTGAGAAATATTAAACGCTGATGTTTTGGTTGACATGGGCAGCATGGAGACATTTTCCCTCCAGCACAGAATATTTATTAAAGTAAATAAATCTGAGTCTGAGGTGGAAGAACAGGGAACATTAACTGAGGTTATACATCAACAAACATTACCCTGAATCATCACATGCACACTACAATCTTTTATTCTTTAAAATATATCAATAATCTTAATTTGATACAGGTCCTGTAAACATCACAGTCTGTTTGGATATTCTGAATTAGGACTTATTCCGTAGCATTTTACAATAAAGATGTGCAATATGTTAGCCCGTTCTCATTCTGAAGCCATCAAATGTTGCTGCTTTGTCAATGATTTCAGCGTCAGGTGCCAAAAGTCACCTTTTGCGGTGCTATGATCCACCGTCTGTCAGTCGACAGCACCTGTTGCAGCAGTTTGACACGCAGACGGGCAGCGACAGTTCTTAATACGGCCAGACGGCACCTGTAGCGACAGTATGAAACACCGCTGGATAGCATCTGTTTGAGACACCGACCATGACGATGTAATATGCGGAGCTGGAATGTCCCTATAAGGCGGGCAGGAGGGAGGGGGGTGGACTTTCACTTTCACTTCCTGTATGAATGCAGAGCCAGAATGCCAGCAGCAGAGGATGCCTAGCACGTAATATGTAGACTTAACAGTCACGGACACAGCGGTGATATGTGATGACTTTGGATGAGAACGTGTTTAATGTGCTGATATTATTCAGGTTTTAGGTGCAGTCTCTGGACATGTACACATGTCTGTTGGGTTTTTAATCGCAGTTTGAGACACACAGCCTTTGGTGTGTTTACTATCAGCCCAGTGCGTTGTACACACACCAGCTGGCTGACAGTTTGATGGCAAACCACAGATACGTTACTTTTTTTTTTTTTTTCAGCAGGTATGTTCAAACTTTACTTCGCACAATGCTATGGTTAATGTGTGGTCATGTGTCGGCACAAAAATCACTCGGTTAGACCCTGTTTTGGCCTAAAATACCTGTTTTTGGGGGACACAAACCTGGAAACAAAGTTACGTCTTTATAAACCACGTTAAAAGTCGACACATCCTCACTGTGACCTCGTCACATGTCCACGTTTGGTCATGGACTTTCCACGTCCACATATGACGTCCAAGGTACCCTGGGTGTGTTGGTTGTTGACGTTCTGGGACGCCGTGTCAACTTCAGCCTGTTACATGCATTGTCTGTTTTCAAAATACACTTCTGTTTTCACAGGAAATGTACAGTTTGATACAGTCTCTTTCAAAATAAAAGCACTACGTCGGTACAACACTGTGAATTCATGTTTTTTTTTTTATGTTTTTGTTGATGTTGTTTTGTTTTTTTACTTCAACAACACACACACGTGGTTGGGTTTAGGTAAAAAAAAATAGGTTTGGAACACTGGACTCCTGGGTGAAAGTCAGTGGTTGTTGGGCTCATCCACCATCACTCCCACCCACCCTACATGCTACACTATGAAAGACTTGGAAATCAGCAGTATTTGGGGTGTGTGCAAATATCGTGATGCCGACCTTTTCAAGAGGGTTGGAGGAATGACAGAGGGAGGCTGCGTTTGCTACATCGTACACATCAACCATCAGTGGAAAACTCTTAAAAAAATCCTATTTTGAGCGACTCAGCTGTTCCACTATCTAAATTTCAACATGATGAACAAGATGTTTTTAAATCAGAGTATGCACCACTTAATGCAGACAGGAATATTAGTGGAATATTCAGTTTCATCAGCCATGTGAACAGATTAGTAGGAATGCTGTTTTTTATGTTAAGTCTTGACTCCGGGGACACAAAGCAGACCTGTCCCAGAAGACCTGAGAGGTCTGGATGGTTCATACTGTCGGAGGGTCAGAAACCATTCAGTGCTTTGTAAACCAATAGTAGTATTTTGAAGTTGATTCTGTGACAGACAGGAAGTCTGTGTAAAGCCCTCAGAACTGTCTTGGTCTTAGTGAGGACTCAAGCAGCAGCGTTCTGAATCCACGACAGCTGTCTGATGGATTTTTCAGGGAGACGTGTAAAGTTGTAGTTACAGTAGCTGCATCCACTGAAGATAAATGCAAGGACACATTTTCCCAGTTTTCTTGCTGAGACATCAGTCCTTTAATCCTTGATATGTTCTTAAGGTGACAGTAGACTGACTCTGTAATTGTTTTAATGTCGCTCTTGAAGTTCAGGTCTAAGTCCATGACTACACCAAGATTTCTGTCTTGGTCTGTTGTTCTTATTATTTCCAAGTGAAGCTGAGCGCTGACTTTAATCATTAGTCTTTGGCTCCAAAAACCTTGACCTCAGATTTTTCTTTATTTATGTAACAGGGTGGTTTGAGCCCAGTAGCAGCGCTGAAGACACACAGGACAGTTTATGTTGAACTTTAATATACTGCTTGTCAATCACAGAATGAGCAGGCAGGTAAACAACAGTGAAGGTCAGTTTGGCGGCCTTTCAACACACAGGTTCAGTCCAATACTTTTGACGTAGCACACCAGAGCAGAGAGCTGATGAGTCACTGGCGTCCAATGGCGAACAGTTCAAAAGTGTGCAGCAGCACCGTGAGGAAGCAGACAGGATGTTAGACAAGCAGAGGGTTCGATACCAGGAGAACACACAAAGAACACCAACACCACTGTGAGGAGCTGGCTGTAGGTTGGTCGGAACTGGCGAGGATTCGAGGAACCAGCGGTGAGGAATGGATTCTGCGGTGCACACACAAAGACAGAATGTAGAGCCACGCAGCGAGGTGGAAGGGAACCATAGGCAGCTGAACAGGGTGACTCACAGCGTCGAGCTGACTGGTAGTCTGTCCACACGGCCAGGTGGAACAGGCGAACAGGAACCAGGAACGTGAACGCAGAGCTCTTGATCGAGAACAGAAGGCTGAGTGGTTTACAGGGAGCAGGGGAAGCAGGAAAATCCGTGGCAGATGAGGTCAGCAACACGGAAGCAGACGAGGGATAAATGCTGGAAAGTGCTGCATGGAAATGACAAAGAACAATCTGGCAACAAGAGTCTATGAAGCTGGAGTATTTATAGCGGCAGGTGATAGGATGGCTGGTAGGTCTGGTGAAGAGGGGCTATGAGTGGAAATCTACTGGGTTAACTGAGAGAATGGCACGTATGGCAGGTCAGAAGTGCCCAAAAATTAACCCTAACCCTACAGACAGACAGTTTTTTTTATCCAGCAGAGATTTCCATATCCACCTGTGAGGAGTGATTGACAGGAGACAGCCCGACATAAAAACACTCAACTCACACACAACAAGTTTAAACTAAACCAAAGCTTCATGATGACGGGGATGGGATTTGTTTTGGGGCTGAACAAGCTGATGTGTGAATGACAGCAAACATCATCTGCTGAGGGAGGGAAGCTGAAATCCCTGATATGTGGAGCTCTGCTCTCTGTGTGCAGACTCCAGCAGAGACGCAGGGAATCTAGCTTGGCACAAAATTAAAAGCTCATCCCTCAGATGAAAGCTGACTTCTGCCAGAGCTGCCGAGGACTCAGAGTTTAACTGAAGTTTAACACTTCAGCAGGTAAAAAGAGTGAGCCTGATTTCTCCACTCACTCACAGATCAGGAGTCTCATTTATAAATATGGCGTACACACAAAACGAGGCCCAAAAGAGGTGTACACCACTTCCCACGCAAGAGCAGTGATCTGATAAAAACTTTTAATCTGTGATTTAAACAGACATGATGGGAGAAACTTTGAGCCGTGCTTACAAACATTTCAGAGATGTGAAATCGGCGACAGGTGGGCGCCCGATTGTAGAAAATGTCAGATAACTTTTGGCAAGAGCCATTTTTGGCTTTTGTATCCTACGCACTGTTTCGTAAATGAGACCCCAGTCGTCTGCTCGGTCTGTTGGGCTTCATCTCAATATGCTCTTGACCAGTGGTCTCATTTATAAAACAGTGCGTAGGATCCATACTAAAAATGTTCGTAGGGACAGAGGCTAAAAATGATATGTGCCAAAAACATTTTCCCATCTCCGAAATGTTCGTAAGCATGGCTCAAAGTTTCTCCCATCAAGTCTGTTTTTTAAAGATCACAGCTTTTGTGTGGGAAGTGCTGATGAGGCCTCGTTTTGTGTGTACGTAACGGGAGCCAATTAAGAGTGTGTGGATTATTTTTCCAATAAAATATCACCTTTTTTTCCTTATTCTCATCAAACAGGTGTCTCAAGTTATTTTGAGCTGCAGTGATGAATCAGAGAGCAAACGTAGCAGCACTGTCAGGGATCACTGTGGACTAACATTAACTCTCCATGAGTTGAAATCCTGATAAAATCAAGTGCTCAGTGTGTAAACGATCTCTGTGTCTGTTAGAAGCTTTGTTCTAAAACCAGTGGAAACAATGAAATGATTCCACTGATCTAGGCTCCTCTTTTTCACTGATTGGTCAGAGGTGGGGGTGTTGACAGGCTGTGATGTGATAGGCTGACGTTAACCTGTCCTGGAGCTGGTCAGCTGTTCAGCCTCAGTTACCATGGTGATTCATTGCGGTAAAAAGAGAACCAGCCTCACAGCACTGACAACTTAGAGTTAACCCTGAAGTTACCTCGCTAACTCCAAATCCTGCTTCAGTGCAGGCCTCAGGACTCTGCACACCCTTAGGGAGCGATCACACCGAGATGAAACACTAGAAACGCGACACCAGTAAAACCATTGTTTTCCTGTGATACGGCGTGTCTGACCGGCGTCTTTTTAGACGCACGTTTTTCCGACGTCTTTCTAGACACGCGTTTTTGTAGACGCTTCTTTTTAGATGCGCGTTTTTAGACACGTGTAGACGCTGAAAAGTTAAAATATTTTCAACTTTTTGAGCTTCAGACGCCAGTAGCTAGCACACATTGATTAAGCGCTTCCAGCGTTTCAAGTGTCTTTGAAGCGTCCACGTCTCTAGTGTTTCATTTCTGTGTGATCGCCCCCTAACACTCAGATTAACACTGTACACACAGACCCTGCTGCACCACCTTCCAGACCCTCTGGTCCATCTTACACTGGTTTCAAGGATAAAGACTTTTTGACTGGACAGACAACAGGTGTTTTTAAATGGTTCTTAATTCACTAAGTTAATTCAGCATCTCCTGTAGCAGTGAAAGTGCGCGGGTGACGTGGCCCACCTGACTGGCACCAGTGCTCTGTTATAATACCAGCACGCAGTCAACTACCAGGTCCAAACATTTAGTGAGAACTCACCTGAGCTCAGCATCGCAAAGACCACAGAGCTGTGCTGTGGGGGCAGAGAGGAATCACCTTCATCATCTCCTCTTCTCCACCTGCTCAGTGTCCAGGGTCAGCTTCTCACAGCACACTGACTGATGTGAGTCGTCTGTATCGTTGAGCCGTGTCAAAGGAGAATTTCTGTCACTGGGACAGACTCTAAAGTTTATCTTTCTATGTACATCAATGAGTTTATGATGGGAAACAAATACATAGTAAACAAAACCTCTAATTCTCATTTAGTCTCGAGCTGACTAACCCTCAGCCAACACGTCCCACCTCCAGACATCTCTGGGACAAACCAGCACGACTGTGACACGAGACACGACATCACTTCCTCGTCCTCGTCTCTGTTTGTCCACAGCAACAACAACTGACACATTAGTTTGAACGTGAGCACCTCTCTCCTGGGAGCCTGGTGACTGTGAGTGGTGAGTCACTCCTTATCTGAACACAACACACACACACACACACACACACACACACACACACACACGGTGCTGTTTAGCATTCCCTTGCACTCCTTTCATCATGTTCACATGTGGCTCCTTATCTCAGGATGCACACACACACACACACGCAGGTTAGAGTGCAGCAGTATTATCTGTCATTAGGCTGCGATTAGAACACACACTTCACTGACTCCAAATCAGCTGAGAGAAGAGATAAAAATCCCTCGTCGGACTTACACAACCTCACAGACACACAGACACACAGAGACACAGAGTCTGCTGTTTCCCTTCTGAGTGTCTAAAGTCGTGTGTGAATTCCCTCTAACAGCCGCAGCAGCCTGTGAGCCTCATCTGACGCCAGCTTCTTCTTATTGTTCCTGCAGCATGCAGATCAGCGCCCATGTGTTCAGACGGACTGGTTGTTAGGGACGATTGTGCATTGAAAACTGTGCATCTTTGAAGAGCAGCTGCAAACAGTGTGTGTGTGTGTGTGTGTGTGTGTGTGTGTGTGTGATAAAAGGATTAATGAAGTAAAGACCTGCACGTTTAATCTCAAACCCTGCAGAAGAAGAAGACGTCCACACATGCTGTCATCAGATAATGATTCTGCACTCTGACCTCTGCACATGTTTGCACATACTGTATCCATCTCCTCCCTCCACCTGCTGGCTGTCTTCTCTTCACTCTCTGTTCAGCAACAAACGTCATTAAAGAGCGTTTTTATGCAGCATGTCGTTTCTTTCCTGAGCTCGCTGATTTCAGATAAATCCCACCGCAAAACTGCGACTGAGCTGTGCTACACACGCAGAAGGCAGTCGCAGGTGCTGCTTGAGCTGCTGCTTTGGTGGATCAGCAGAGAATTACACACACACACACACACACACACACACACACACACACACACACACACAAACACACTGAAAACACAAATTGAATGTATTCTCATGTAGCAAAGTTTGACTCAGAGGGAAACAAATAACTTCATGTGTCTCACTGTTAAAATATTAACATATATTTACTGTTCATGTCACACATTTAACTTCATCCTCCCACAGACTGTGAGATTATTTCAGCCTGATAGGTTTAGTGCAGCGACACTGTGTCACATGGAGCTAATAAACTTGGATACGACATCCAGTTTGATGTCTGCAGACTGTACGATGACAGCGCCGACAATCACAGGCTACGACGTACGATGCAGCAGCTTCACATACTGAGTGATGCTGCACAGGTTACTGCTCCAACATTGAGGCTCACATTAATAAAATTAATACAATTATTGTTATCACTAATAAAATTTAAAAAATGTCTGAAAAAATGTTAAGGAAATGTTCCTTTTTTTAATGTTAATAAAATTTTGGAAATAATAAAAAAAATCCCCCAAAAAAATGTTAATGAAATGTCCGAAAAATTCAGAAAATTTTATTAAAATGACTGAAAAATAAGTTGATGAAATGTCTGAAAAACATAAAAAACATAAATTGATAAAATTTCCGAAAATATGTTCCTAAAATGTGAGAGAAAAGGTTATTGAAATGTCTGAAAAATTATCACAAAATTTCCCAAAAAAACTGATATAATGCTCAAAAAGTATTATTAAAATGTTGAAAAAAGTTTTGTGGTCACTATATACTGTGGTGTGTGTGCGTGTGTGTGTGTGTCTGTGTCTGTGTCTGTGTGTCTGTCTGTGTCTGTGTGTGTGTTTGCTGGCACCACCTCCACCAGTGGAATATTCCTAAATTAACCACGGCTTCTCTAACCCCAAAATATTCAGGTGTCAAATCACCAAAGAACTTTTCACATTGATCATATCGTGTATTTATAATAAATGATTGTCTCTCCTGGCTGCAGTTACTAAGAGAAGTTTAAACTTTTGTAAAGTGGAGGCTTTAAAAGTTTCCTGCCTCTCCCTGCACTGTTTACTTTCTGTTATTTTCTGTATTTAAATTGGGGCTGCTTCAGTATGGAAAAAATCGTTACCACAATTATTTTGGTCAAAATTGAAACCACGATTATGCGGCGCACGCGATGACTTGATGATGTGCGTTTACAACTCTCATCTGCTCTCTGTATCGCGCATGGTGGAGTTCGGCCCTGATGCACACACACACACACACACACACACACACCAACCTCTCTCACTCTCTCTCTGCCATTTTCCGCGCGCTGTTTGTGAAATCTTCGGCGATCACCTGTCCCTCACATTATTCATAGTTCACGTGCTTGACTGGCTCATGGAGTGAACAGAAGGTTGGGGGGGGGGGGGGGGGGGTATTGAGCATGCGCGGCTTCCAAAAAGACAAAATAACATCTCCAGGCGTCCGTGACCAAAAATCATTTACCCTCGATTTCACTAATTTTGAGATCGTTTGACCTCCAAATCGTAATCGCGATCACCAGACGATTAGCCTTAATTTAAATTGTGCAAAAATAAAAGCATCAAACATATAATTGGAGACCTGCTCAGCGTAAGTGATGAAGAACTGAGGCAGATTTCATGTTCTTAAACTGATTAAAGAAAAATGACGACGGTGACCGTCTTTGCACGTTCAAAGAGATGAAACATAATTCTGCTGCTGCTGATAATTCAATAAGAGAATGAATTCCTGAACGGTGTCTTTCAGTTCAGTAGACCACATTTATCTGCAGGAAAATGATTCAGTAAATGAGATGCAGCTAATGTTTCTTCTTCAGAGCTGCAGCCAAAGGTCACAGACGTTTCCATCCACAGACAATTAACCTCTGAGCTCTCTGACTCTCCACGTCTGTGGTCACTGCACAGAGACAGTTCTAACAGTTTTTCTGTTTCCCAGTAACACAGCTGCTGATCAGCATCAATCACTTAACAGTCTCTGTACTGAGCGCTGAATGTTCTCAGTCTGAACCGGTTAGTCCGGAGCCTCTCAGTTTATTTTCAGTTTCCCAGAAGCGTTTGAAACAGACATAAACCAAAACTCGTCTGGATCAGCTGGACAGACCTACAGGAAGTCGCTGACCAAGCACCGGTATTCGTCGACTTGGGAGTGACATCAGGTTGAAACACCTCCAGGGGCTGAAAATGACAACAGACATCAACAAGTTTGGTGGTTTCACATTTCCACAAATGATATCAAGTGCCAGTCGTCCACCTGGGAGTGACTGTCACGTTGATTTGGTCGATTAATATTGGATTGAATCATAATGTTTTTTGACATCTAATGCCAACATTTTTCAAATTATTGTGTCCAGTGAAATCTATGCATGGACACAGCTGAATGGTTACAGTCAGGGAACGATAATGATTCATAAAAATGTTAACTGCATGACACCGACAGGGCACAATGCTCCCTGCACTGGCACTGAAGTATCAGTATCAAAGTTCATCCTGCAGTTGAATCTACCCAAAAATTGTTGCCACCCACCATCAGCATGCCTGGTAATCTGTGCCATTCGAAACAAATCTCAAGAGAGTGAGTTATGATTTCTAAACAATTATGTAGAGGATTACACAGTGCTGCTGGCGTCTGTTGGACCTTTTGTTTCCTTACAGAGAAAACAGGGCTGTTGATGACGGACTTGTCAGCTGCCAGAGCGCTCAGACATCATGTCACACAGACTGGTCCCTCCGCCCACTGCCTCCTCTAAATACGTCCACTGCTGCTTCAGTGCTGAGCGGGGTCAACGTGACAGAAACATCTGCCCTCTCAACACTGCTTTACCAGCTGTGGTCACCCTGACAAACAGCTGGAGTTCGACCGGCTCAGCACCAACACCAAGTCAAATACGATGTGGAGAGACACGTCGGGGCGTCAGAGATTATAAAGTGGATGATGTACTGTATGTTTGCTCTGTGAGACGGCGAGAAAGAGTTTGAAGCAGGACTTATTGATCGGAGAGAGACATCTTCTTCTCTGTTGGTTATGGCCTCTGATAGGCACTCTGCAGAGTCCGAACCTTTTCCTTCAGGGAGAAGAAATCTCTGTAACGCCTTTATTTTACTCTTTCACAGCCCATAATGTCAGTGTGCCTCTCCAGCAGCTGTTGTCAGGGGGACTATAAACCTGACGTGGTAATAGCCAACATTTATCTGTGTGTCCCTGCTCCGCCCACTCTGAATCTGTCTGTGGCGTTTCATTCCCTCACATGTTGGATAAATCTTATTTGCTCAGGCATGTTCACTCTGATACAGCATCAGATCATTAATGGGGCCGTGTTGGCAGGACTGTCACTGGTGTGCCGGTGTGCAGCACGTGTAAACATCTCCTGTGTAAAATGATTTGCTGTTGACATTTCCATCAACAGGGTCCATTACCAGGAGCCAAAATAGACCATAAGTTGTGCTGTGCGCTTGTGACTCCTCCGAGGCTTTCTCAGACAGTTCCTCTCGTTTAGAATTGTAACAGTGACGCACTAACTCAGACTTTGCACATGCAGATTACAGTCCACGCTGTACCAAATCTCGCCCAACCCTCTGTTGAGTTTTAGATGCAAAGCAGCTGAATGTGAAATGATTTTAAACCAACAAAGGAGAGGGGGAAAAAACGCATGAAAAACAAATTTATGAAACATCCTGACATCAATGAGAAATACAGCCACAAGCGAGTTCAAGTTCAAGCCATCATGGACCTTTAAAACTTTAAAGCTGGGTAGGATCAAGACCTCTGTTAGTGCAGGACACCTGTATTAAAGGATAACTTCTGTATTTTTCAACCTGGGCTCTATTTCCCCATGTGTATGTGTGCGTATGATTCATAGGTACAACTCGTTCTAAAATTGGTTCAGTAATGAGGGAGGCGGATGCAACCGGGAGCCATGAAACGAGCTAAAACGGTAACAGGGGCAAATGCGTCCCGTATAAGTTTGTGCATTAAAAGTGCTTTTTTTCACCACTGACCGGTTCAGATCGCCAGTGCTATCTCTGTAAATAGCATACTAAGCATTTCCCTGACCCTTCACTTGCTCTGGGCTGTGACGTCATCTTGCGAGAGCTTTGCTTGTTGCGGAAGAAAACAGAGGAGCCATGCAGAGCGCCGCTCAGAGTGGCGCTGGTTCTCCCGGAGTACAGCTGAGAGTTTTACTGCATCAGTATCATGGCTGCATATTAACCCGGTCAGTGGCGAAAAAAAGCATTTTTAATGCGCAAACTTATACGCATTTGCCCCCATATCTACCTCGCGGCTGCCGGCTGCATCCGCCTCCCTCAATACTGAACCAATTTTAAAACGAGTTGTACCTATGAATCATACACACACATACACATGGGGAAATAGAGCCCAGGCTGAAAAATACAAAAGTTATCTTTTAAAGATTACCAACAGGTTTTTATGACGATCCGACAGGTGCTCATTCATTAACGCTCAAATCTCTGCTGGGCTGCTCTCCTCTTTGGAAACACTGTCGCTTCCTATTGGTCGATTGCAGAAACATTTTGGGGACATGCTCAAAAGGCTTACTTTAAAAAATCCACCAAGTTTGGTGATATTGGAACAAACTGTCATTGATTTATGGTCAAATTTTGTGAGAGGCCGTAGCACTTGTTTGGAACTGGTGGCGCCCCCTGTTGACCAGTTTCAAAATAATTTTACATCCATGGTTCAACGTTAGAATTCAACATATGCTGCAAGTTTAGTGATGACTGGACAAACGGCCATTATTTGAGTATCAGTATCATTAAAACCCAGTCAGATATTGATAAGCTTTTAATAACGTTTTATAAGCTTGGTTCAATGATGATTCACAGAAAATCTGATACAGATTGGTCCTCAGAAGAGATGTTGTTTTTATAATTCAAAATAGCAGAGATTTTTGTTGTCTTACTGATTTTTGTGTATTTTCCAAAGAATACATTGAGCGGCACTGATGTGTCAAAGGAGGAGTGTTTCCTTTCAAAAACAGAATCTTTGGGCCTTAATATAGCACCACCATCTGGCCAACTGGCGTCATTTTTGAGCAGCATTTGCACACATCTTCCATTTATTGTCTACAAATATACACTCTGAGGGGACTTTATGAAAACATTTCTGGGTTCCAGCCCTTCAGGTTTAAATCCCTGATGAGAAGAAAAATGAAGCTGAATGGAAAAAAGATGGCGATATCATAAAAGATCCAGTTTTAGTGTAAAGTTTGCAGAGACAGGTGAACAGTCTTTCTCCTCTTTCTAGTTACTTCTTCTCTACAAACAATCCTGAATGCATTTTGACCTGTAACATCACATCAGACCCTGTGAGAACAATTCAACTACAAACCGCTCCTCTCATAACAGCGACACCCTGCTTCACATCCACGCAGTCAAACTTCAAACTGCTGCCACAGAGTTGTGCAGCCTGTGCAGCTCCACTGGAGCAGGTGAGGCCAGAGTGCCTTGCTCAAGGGCGACTCTTTAATATGCTGAGCGAGAGGAACTCATTCACTTTCCACACCTACGTGCTCCATGCACCAACTCCTGCTGCGCTACTGAAGAGCAGTGTACAGAAATCTGTGCATCAAATGAAAATCAGTGAGGAGATTTTCCCTAAATTGAGATGCCTTTCAGAAGGACTCATTTGCATGAGTTAATTCACAACATGCACAACTAAAAGTTTTTGCAAAGACCGAGAGAATACCTGTATCATCTGCAACACTTTTTCAGACAGTGTAAAGTGATGAGCAGCAGATCCACAGCCCCACATCTGATCCATGCAGACCCCCAAAATAAAAATCTCACTGGACTCACCTCCTCGTGTTGCCTCGTGCGAGCTGAGAAGTATCAGGGTGACCTGTGTAATAATTCCCCAGACTTTTTTACTCCAGAGATCCATGATGAAGTGTAAGTTTACTGCAGAGAAGCCCAGCGGCTGAAGGAGGGAGACAGTCTGCCTCTCTCCTCCTCCACACTCTCACACTCTCCACAACCCTGCTGAATCTTGCACTTCAGCGTCTGCAGTGCTCACCAACATCCGCCTGGCTCCGCGGCGGTGACAGCAGAGACAAGAGGCTACTTTCTGTTCGGCTGCACTCTGCAGAGTGAGGGGAAAGAGGAGAGAGAAGGGGAGAGACACAGAGAGAGAGAGAGGGAGAGAGAGCTTTCACTACTGTCACGCATTAAAAGGAGCTGAAGACCCTGCGCTCTGCCAAAATCCACCAGCAGAAAGCCTACTGCAGGCTACACTATTCAGCTCTGACAATGTTTGAGAAAGAGTCGTCTCAGGTCCCATTAGGCTGCAGGCTGCTGCTCACAGTCTGGTTGTCATCATGTAACGCCGCAGTTCAAGTCCACTGGTCACGGAAGGGACTCCATCAGCTCAAAGTGCCCCACTGAGAGAAGATACAGGAATTAAAATGACTCTTTAGAATCTAATTACAGGTTTTATCGGTTTATGTTTTACCCCTCACTGGAAGGGAAATCAAGTGAAATTGGCTGTTTTGCTTCCTTCTCTTCTCTCTCTCTTCCTTCATTTAAGCAGCAGGTAAAACAGAGATAAACCAGTCTCAGGCCGAGACACAGTCAGATCATATGAGCATTAACATGAGCGTACATCGAAACAAACTGGGAACAACAACATTAACAAAGTGCTTTAAAACTGACTTGAAGGGGCGTTGGTGGCTTAGTGGTAGAGCAGGCGCCCCATGTACAAGGCTGTTGCCGCAGCAGCCTGGGTTTGACTCCAGCCTGTGGCCCTTTGCTGCATGTCACTCCCTCTCTCTCTCACCCTCCTTCACGCTTAACTGTCCTGTCTAGAAAGGCAAAAAATGCCCAAAAAATATCTTAAAAAAAAAAAAAAACCTGACTTGAATTCAAACCCTAGTTTAAGCATCTTGGAGAGAGAAATGTATCTAAAGAGCAGCTGAACAGCTTCTGAAAATCTTGTTTTTGCTGACGTCCAGTGGTTTGACTCATCACTTTGCTGCTCTGATGTAGAGCTGAGCTCCAGGACAGAAGACACTGAAGAGGTGAACAGACCTAGAACTTCCAGGAACCAAGACCAACAAAGTGTCAGGCTGGATGGATCATCATCATCCTCACTGTGACCTCGTCACATGTCCACGTTTGGTCATGGACTTTCCACGTCCACATATGACGTCCAAGGTACCCTGGGTGTGTTGGTTGTTGACGTTCTGGGACGCCGTGTCAACTTCAGCCTGTTACATGCATTGTCTGTTTTCAAAATACACTTCTGTTTTCACAGGAAATGTACAGTTTGATACAGTCTCTTTCAAAATAAAAGCACTACATCAGTACAACACCGCCAACTGATGTTTTTACAACAAATGCACGTGGTTACGTTTTGCCAACACATGCACTGGGTTGGGTTTAGGAGAAAAGAACAGGGTCTGACTTTGCAATCTTAGCAACACCAGACTCCCAGGTGAAGGTCGGCGGCTGTTGGACCCATCCACTCTTTCTTGGACATCTACTACTTTAACTTTCATTGTCCCATTGTGTTTACTCCTGCCGGTGACCACGTATCATGCTGACATGAAAGGGCGGCTTTTTTCATTGATGTCTGACTTCAGAAGTTACTGACCAAACTGAGACTTTCGACAGCTTCAGAGTGAGACCAGGTTGGATGGACGGGTCATGGTCGGACTTTACCTCAGGAGTCTGCTGTTTGTTTCCGGTTTACAACCGACATTATTTTTTAAAATACAACCACAATCATTCGCTAACCATAAAAGTGTAACTGTCCAAGAATTGACCATTTGCTAAGTCCTGCCCCTTGAACACAGACTGACCAATCATAGCGTTGCATCAGCCAGCTCCAACAATGGTCGGACAGTAGCACAGCTGTGCTCCATTGACCCAAATGCAATAGTTTCAGATTTCCTTCATTTTCAGGCTGGTGTTGTGGATTTGGAGCTAAATACTAAAAATAAATAGCTGATACTCGTTACCTGGAGAGGTTGGAAGAAGATATACATTTCTTCCCTGTTCCAAAACCAAAATCAAACCCTGAAAAGTGTAGGGTTAGCTAGCTAGCTACTGAAGATACAGCCTACTGAATGTATACACATTACACTACTTTTGCTTTTTAATGATTATAACAGTGAAACAAACACCGACCCTGCTGTACAGGAACCAGTGAAGGGAAGCAGGGAAACTTTGATATTCAACCAGCTGTGTGTCATCACAGTGTGTACAGAATAATGTGTTTGTGCTTCCCGCCTGTGTGCCAGCGGAGGTCCAGCTGGTTGAATATCAGAAGTGAGAACCAACCTCAGATTCACTCAGCCTGGCACTTCATCTCACTGTATTTGTGGGTTGTTGTTTTTTTCAGGACTGTGTTCACAGTTTTCGTAGCTTTCTCTTGGATGTGTGCTGCTTACAGTCCGGCAACTGGTCACTACCTTTTTGTGAGGTCCAGACCTCACCTGCACGCTGTGCATAGAAACATCTTGAACAGAGCCAAATAAGAAAAAATGAGACTATCTGGGCAGAGGACGGAGAAGATACATACAACACCACACACTGAGAGTGGGTCAGATGTGATGACTGAAAGGGATTACTTCTGTATGAGTCTATTCATACACATTTTGTAGGAAAATCCTGCATCGTATATCTTTAACCAAGTACTTATTTTCATAACCACAATCACAATGAAGGCCCTCAAACCTTACTGCAGTAGTTACCTGCCAACAAGGGTGTCAGATTGCTTCTATGTGCCATCCTGGTGGATGTGAACAAAGAGCATATTTTGTCATTTGATCTGTGGGACTTCAACATCTGAACATCATGGGAGGCGGGCCATTCTGGTTCTGGTCTCAAACAACTGTACAGGTGAGATTAGTCTTTGCACTGAATTCAGGTACCTGAACTCTGTTCCATGTTTAATTTATATCCAACTGCACAGATTGATCTCACTGATCGCCAGGGGGGAAGAAACCTGACCACCACTGACCTCTGCAAGAGTTACTGACAAAGAACCCTTACCCAGCGTTCTTGGGCGCTGGCAGCCTTCAAGACTCTCTGGGGACTCTTCGAATTTACGGTTTTGTATTTTTGCTCCACAGTGCCCCCACAACCTTCCAGATGAACAGGGTACCCTGCCAGCTTTCAGATGTTGCATGTGCATATCTTGGGCAGTTGGGATACTTGAAAGAAGTCCTGGAGCACCAGGCCAGACGGTCAGTCCAGCCAAATGTGTCCTCACCTGCACTGAAATGAAGTACCAGGGTTTCAAATCTAAAGTCTATAAGATCCATGCCATTGAGTTGTGTCCTCCACACAAACGAGGAAGCAGCTCAGATCCTCCCTGGGGTTTTACTGGCTTCTGTCATCTGTCAAACTTTTCAGACAGGGTTCTCCTAAAAAAAACTCCTGACCGCCTCATGGTGCATCGACCAGGTCTGGTGCACAGCAAAGGCAGTGGCAGTTTACAATCCTGGAGTAACAAGCCAGCTCTCCACAGCCCAGATTATGATGAAAGTATTATCTTGCAGACAGATGCATCTGAGAGATGCTGAAGTTGTCTTTCAGCAGGGATCACCAGATGACTGTCATCCTGCTCCTGCATCCGTGGAGAGGTATTCCCCCTGGGACGTCCTCTATTCACCAGTGGGAAAAGAAGCCCTGATGATCAAGCGGTTGCTGGACTCCTTAAAGTATCAGCTCCTGGGGATAGGATGTACCTCAGAGACTGGTCACAAAACACTACAGCAGCTGGGGGAGGATGTAAGACATCAATGCAAGAGTTCCCCTGTGGTAACTTACTATGCCAGTCTTTCAAGTTCACAGTTCATCCCATCCCTGGCAAGGACAGCGCCTGTGACGGTTGGGTTTCTGACTCAGAAGTAGCACTGCTGACAGGCAGGACAGTTTATAATGAACTTTAATGCACAGCTTTAATAAACATGGACAGAGCAGACAGATGAAATAACTGGGAGAGTCAATATCTTGGCCCAGAGGCTTCTGAGAAACATGTTCAGTCCAAGGCTCTAAGCGTGGCTTGCCAAAGCCAAAAGCAGGTGAGTATCTGCTGTCAGCCAGCCGCACACACAGAGCGAACAGATCAATAGTGTGCAACAGTACTGTGAGGGAGCAGGCAGAAGGCAACTTGAAATGAGCAGAGAATCCGAAACCAGAAGAACACACGAGGAAAACCGACACACCAGTGAGGAGCTGCTGTAAGACTGAGGAGGAGTTGAGGACAGTGGTGATGATGAGCGGACGCTGTGTCGCACAAACAAAGGCAGAATGTGCAGTAATCAAACAGTAATCCACAGCACAGAAAATCACAGGCAGCAGAACAGGTAAACTCACAACACAGAGCTGACTATCAGTCTCTCCACTCAGCCACGGGGAGAGGTGAACAGAAACCAGGAAGGTGGAAGCAGAGGTCTTGGTCGAGGACAGAATTCTGAGTGGTTTACCAAGGAGCAGGCGAAACAGGAGAGTCAAAGGTCGGCAACAAGGAAGCAGTCGGGGACAAATGCGGTAAAGTCTTGCATGTATGACAAAGAACAATCTGGCAACAAGAGTTTGTGAAGCGGGAGTCTTTATAGTGGTGGGGAGTAATGAGCCACAGGTGAGCAGAGTTGGCTGTTCAACAGATCGCCCCTGGTGGGATCAGTAAGGTTGTCTGAATCTGAAATATAATCTGGAACCAGGCCGTGAAGAGCCTTAAAAATAATCAATGAGATTTTGAAGTCAATCCTGTTAGCCAGAACACAATCTATTCCTGACCACAACTAAGTCATAAACTTAATCATGCGTTGACTGACGTGGATGTGCTTGTACGCGGTAGCTAAAATTACTTAAAACTCAAATAATGGCTTGACAATATTAAATATTAGATTAAAATGAGAGAAATCGACAGGAGAATCTCAGTCTGTATTTTTAGAAAAAGAAACTTTCAGAAAGTTTTTTTTCTTCACCACCTTGAGCCTCTGTGATTAAACATAAAGACTGACGATACGTCTCCCGTTGAGAGGAGAGGTTTTTTGTACATCTGACATGATCACTCCTCAGTCATCTGTCATTTGAAAACCAGAACACAATGGGAAGGTGAGAGAAGTAATTTCTCCATCCAAATTGGGTTTTCACACACAATACTGTGTAAATATCTCAGTTCTGTGGAGTGAAAAAGAGATTATGCTGCAGTCTTTATCAGCATTATCACAGTTAATATTACCATCCCTGGATCACGTCACGGTACTTGTTTTATCTGCCATGATGACTTACCGTGCAGCCGCACAGGGATGTCAGAGAGGCTTTTCAGGAGCATGTGAATAAGGAAGGAGCAGAGATACTGACTGATGCTGGAGGTTTTGTTTTATACATTTTAGAAACAGAGAAGCAGACGAAATGTGTTTGTCTGGAAGGTGGAGAGAAATAAAACATACAGTCTGCTAATCATGTCTTTCATCTCTGGATTTTGGGCCCACGTTTGGATGACTGTTAAAATTTAAAAATCTTTCTACTCTGTTAACTTTGTCTGTGTGAGGAAAAGATTTTCAGTGCTACTGTAGATTAATGCCCAAGCTGATGGTGAATATTTGGACTGGAAACATTTACTCAGCACTCACAAATAATCATTAAATGATTCATTGTTTAAATACTGATGTGGAAGTGAAACCATCCAGAGGGCTCAGTTTTCATAGAGCATGGCTGGAAGGATGGAATTGTTAAGCCCAGTACACACTGTGTGATTTTGGGCTCAGACGAGAGATGACCAGCGATAAAGAAACATGGCGATATCTTTGGTCGTGACTCTAACACAGTGGTCCTACATCGCACAGTGAGAGAAGTTCAAGGATGGCCTTTGGCACAGTCTGCACCTACGCCCACCTACACCTACTAACCAGCCAATAGAAATGGAGCATCCAGCCTATCGCCTGTCCTGTGGATCATTAATCCCTATCATTAACCTGCTATTCTCTCCTTGCCAGATTGTTCTTTGGCTCATGCGAGACTTTCCAGAGTTTGTTTCCAGACTGCTCTCTTGGTATCGACCCTGCCCGTCCCTGACTCACCTGTTTTGTCTGATCCCCGGTAAACCACTTCGCCTTCCGTATTCAACCACGAGCTCTGCTCCTGCCTCCCTGGTTCCTGTTTGCCTGTTTCCTGCAGCTTTCTGGAAACAATGTCATCCAGCTTTCCAAAGTTAGTTTATCAGCCCAGTCATCTGTGATTTTCAGAGGTGTGGTTTGCTTCGTTGTGCAACTGTACACCTCGCCTTGGAGTGTGCGCTGCAGATTCCATGTTTCATCGCTGCTGTCAAGCTCTCCTCTGTCCATGGCCAGCTTCACATCAGGAGAGACTGCGTTCTTAGTGAGTGTTGGAATCTCAGCTCTCCTGACATCGCTCTCTGCCTGCCCCCTCTCATTACCACAAACTGCCTGCTGTGTGTGTGCGTCCAGTGGACGCCGGCAACTCACCTGTTTGCTGCTACAGCATTCCACGCAGAGAGCTGCAGACTTATTCTGTTTCCCTGGGGGCTCAGAAACCGAACATTGACTCTCTCTGCTGCCTCACCAGTCTGCATTCTCTGTATTTATTGGTGTTGCTACTGGGTCCACTGGGTTCTTTCATTGGTCACTGACCAAGTGCCGGTATGTGACGACTTCAGAGTGGGACTGGGTTGGATCCTCTGACTTTTCTTCAGAAACATTTCATCAACTGTTGGATGGATTGGCATGATATTTGGTACCAGTAATCATGTTCCCCGGAGGATATAGTGCATTTAGGGCATGTCTGACTCTTCTATTGTGAGTAACATCTGGGCATGAAATAAGGCACAAGAGGCAAAGTATTTAGTCCCTTAATTAATCACAGGTGTGTTTTGGGCATAATGTGAATTCGACCAATCAGAGTGTCATATTCTATTCCCTTTAAAAGTTCAATGCACTAGCACCTGGCACACTGTTATTTACACGGTGGATTTGGCAAGTCGGAGCACTGAGAGGTTTTCTGCAGTAAAAGCAGTAATGTCACTGGAGCAAACATCCACGCTAAAAACTGTAGTCAGTTGAGGAAACAGAGCTCAACTTTGAGCTCCTGAAACAATCAATGAAATCACGCTGCTCCACGTGTGTAAATGCATCTGTCTTAGGGGCCGTATACATGCCGCGTCATTGCTTATATTCCTGAAATCCTGAGTGCAGAGCTGATCTTCTTCGAGGCGTTGTTTGTGTGTTGTCACGACATGCGGTGCACACTGCTGCGTGCCAAAAGTTAAACTATCTCAAGGTGCAGCCATTGCGTCCTGAAATACAGGTGTTCGGAAAGGCGTGCCCACCACGACGGCATCGCTCTGGCATTTGAGCACACCTGGCACATTGAAAACAATTCATTTGAGGGCGCAAAAAAACTGCAGCGTATGTACGGCCCCTTAATGTGGAGTGAAACAGCAGCTCTGCTCTGATCTCTGCTACGTGCTAATATTTCCCTTATTAATGATGGATTATTTTACCCACCCACAACCCAACTGTGCGTACCTGTGAGTGTACAGGTGTTATGAACCTGCCTATGTCGGTACATTTTACAGAATAACGTGTGTTTTAAATAGCAGGAAAACACTCCACCATTCTGACTGTAGACCAGGTTTTTGTTGATCAACATTGTACACCAACATTGTACTGCGCTATAAGAGCTACGCGCCCATGGCAGCATGGAGATGGATGCAAGTATTTAACACAACATGGGTGCTAGCCATGAAAATGAGAACTGCGTCGCTCTGAGAATAGCACTGACAGTCACACAGGGCTCAGAGTGTTGCTTAAAAATGCTTCTGGGTTTTTCCTGGTGCTGTTATGCAGATCAAGAGAATTAAATAAACACAATCCCAATCCTGCGATGACATTCAATTTATTTTCCTGCATTTTTTTCTAAAAAAAAAAGGTCATACTGGAAGTATCCAGCGTCCTGACGAGCTGCCCGGACAAACCGTGTGTGTGTGTGCCTTTCAGTCATTCTTTCTCTTACTGAAGCACATTTCATAATATCATTATGACACCAAGGTTTTTAAACAGTCACAGCTGCTTTGCTTTTTTAAAAAAAAAAAATATTACTGCAATTTAGAGGATTCATGTCAACGTTTTGGAAAAGCAATTTAAGTTTAGTCAGTCAAGTTCACTCTGAGAACCTGAGGGGACCGGTGTAAAAAACAACAACAAAAAAACAGGGGTCCAAGATTCAATTCATTTCAGTCCAGGTAATGTGGATCAGGTACACAGCAGAGTCCTGCAGGAGCTGTCATTAATAATGTAACTTTTATAATGCATAAACAACTTGCTTTGGTTTGATTGTGTTACGTCTTGACAACTGAAGCAGCTGATGAACTCATTTAACTTGCTCTAAGTAAAACAGCCGACTTTGCTTTGACATTGTGTGCTGCTGTTTTTCGGTAAATTGCTTGCTTTGCTTCGACTTTGTCACTTTGCTTTGCAGCTGTATTTGAGCCCCTCCGCTGCCTCCTGCCAGGCCTCGTTTTGTATAACTCATTTTTATTTTGCATACCAAATGAAGCCGGCCAATGACTGATGCACTCCCACTCTACTTTATATTCACAACACCTGCTGCAAGCTGTGTAAGGATTTTGGCTTTGGCCAGCAAGCTGGTCGGCCAAAACAGAAAGGACTCTGAGAGTTTGTTTAAGAGGTGAGAAGGGATGTTTTAAACTTGATGAAATGAGGAGGAAAACAAATATGGAGAATTTGCTCCCTGTGCATCATAAATGTAGGAACATTTTGAGGCTGATGAGAGCTGAAAACAATCCTCCGTCTGTCTTTTATTGTGAGAAAAGGTGACTCTTCTGTTGGCTGTAAATTGTCAAATATCAGTTTGGGCCACAGACACGTCTCTTCTCATCAGATTTTACTGGTTTTATCAATAGTATGACATAATGTAACTCTTCTTAGACCAACACAGTAACGTGCAACAGTAACTGAAGAACATCTAGAAGACTCAACATGTGTCATCCAATCTGGAGGAGGAACGACACATTTGACATTTAATTGTTTTTACATTAATGACATAACCAAACATTTACTTCACTCTTATTCTTCAAAAAAAAAAAACATAAAGCAAGAAAAAAGATCACGTAGCCAAGGGTTAAATAATATTAAGTATGTTAGTTATGTAACATAATGAAATGTAAGTGTCACGTGACTGATGTCAGTGTGCGACAGTGTCCACGTTTGGTCATGGACTTTCCACGTCCACATATGACGTCCAAGGTACCCTGGGTGTGTTGGTTGTTGACGTTCTGGGACGCCGTGTCAACTTCAGCCTGTTACATGCATTGTCTGTTTTCAAAATACACTTCTGTTTTTTTTTTCACTTCTGTGTTGTTTTCAACAACACGTGGTTGGGTTTAGGAAGAAAAAACAAGGTTTGGCTTTACAATCTTACAGGAAGTGAACACCGGCCTCCTGGTGTAAGTTGGTGGTTATTGGACCAATCCAACACCCCTCCCACCCATCCTAGTCGGTCTTTCGCCATCTTAACTTACGCTGTTGTCCCACTGCATTTCCTGACGATACACAATAACAGTGACTGGCCTTGTATCATGCCAACGTGAAAGGACCTTTTTTGTCCCTGTCTGATGCCACAAGTCACTTTCCAAGCACCGGTATTCAGCAATTCAGACCAGTTTGAATTAGCGCATCCTCTCATTTCCATCACTGGTGATCGAAGCCGATCGGAGCTGAAGCAGATAAATACCTGTGACTCCTGCAGAATCATCTGTCCCGGGAGTAAATGCAGATTATAATCTTTGCCATTGAATACAAAAGCCAGATGTCAGTGGGCATTTTTTTTTGTGCAGTGGGAAAGGATTCCTTTGGTGACCCGATCACCCCCCAGGGGGCATCAGAACGCGTTGGTATCTGGCGACCTGGGATGAGAAGGTGTTGGTGAATGAGAATGGGCTGCTGTAACACAGGACTCTAGTATGAATGGAGGAGCACTGGAAGATGAAGGGCAAGGATTAGTTATTAGTGTCGGCACTGACGATGTTAATGAGTTTAGAGTGGTGAGAAAATGTTTCTGCAGAGACAGCAGCAGCTTCTGTGAAAAACTACTTGAATATTTCCTTCTGCTGCTGTTTTTAATGGTGAGACGCAGAGTTTCCAACATTTCTTTGTCAAAACTAAAAATGAGATGCTAATGCTCAGTCCCTGGTCACCTTGAATATGAATGAAAGATTATCCTGCAACATGCACACTGACTTGTTGACGACGGGTCTCTGCACAGCGCAGGAACGCCTTGTTTACTGGGCTGCCTGAAGCATTTCCCTCCTAGAAGACTGTATCCTCCTGCAGTCTGGAAGCAGGATCCGTTTGTTACATCTAATTGCACACGCCTCGATGTGTCCGAACAATACGACAAGCAGCAGAGCTCCTCTACATAAAGAGTTGAGGTGTGTGTGCAGCTCTGCTTCGTTACCATTATCGACTCCAGTTTGTTTTCCATTATTGACCACAACAAATGGTTGTTTTCTGTGTGCCACAGCTGACCTCCAAACAGCTTCTTCGGATACCATCTCCTCATGAATAATGGTAAGAAACATCAATGACCGTCTCTCGCTTTCCAAACACATCCCTGGAAACTGCACACGGTCACTGCAGGAATCATTAACGTAGTTTAGTTTCCTCTTGACCCGTCCTGAAGTTTAGAGGAAAGAGCTCACACACGTTTCATGTTACAGGAACAGAAGCAGCAGCGTCGGTCAGGTGAAGCTGTAGAGATGTGACTGTGCTTCACTCTGGTCTGTTTCAGACAATGAGCTCCTGAGCATAGAAACACAAAGGGCCCCGTCTCTTCTACAAAAGAGCAAGAAATAGACTTAGTGCTCGTTTTGCCTCTTTGACGCCATTTTGTGTCTCTTAGGGGTTCATTTGTGTTTGTTCTGGTTGTTGTGTTTCTCTCAATTGACCTATGGCTAAGCCCCGCCCTCAAACGCGATGAGCCAATCACAGTGCGTATAGCCATTCCCATACACTGGGACATTCTCTGCCTGGACGTCCATTGAAATGCATTACAGAAAGTCAGTTTGTTGGGTTTTATGAGCTTTTTCTGAGATTTGAAGTTTAAAAATGGTCAAACGGTGTGCATGGGGTACATGCAACTCTGACACAAGGTATCCTGAGAGGATGGGCGACCAGGTGTATTTTTACACTTTAAACCACATCTCAAGCGAGAAAAGTGTCTCCTTTGGATAAAGTTGTGTGGTAACGTTAGACCACAACATCAACTCAACGTGAATAAGATTAACAATGATGTCTACATCTGTTCTAAGGTAAGTCAACATTGTGTTTGAGGCAACATATTGTCACTTTGCTGCAAAGAAATATAAAGTTATCTTTAACATCTCTAGCTAACGTTAGCTAAAGTTAGCCTAACGTTAGCTCCTAGCTGCGTTGTTCATCATGTCACCTTGTTTGCTGGGAGTTCATTAGCCTATTTTGTTCTAGTTTTGTACTTTGGTGATGGTACATCATTGTTAGCTGTTGTCCAAAGGGCTCTAGTTAAGCTAACGTTAACTTCTGGAGCTTAGCTTCATTAACTTATCTGTAATGGCAGAGATAACAAAGGTTGGCAAACGTTATGCTGAATGATTCAGTGTAAATACTGTAGCACCAAACTAACGGAGAGACACTCTTGGTAAAGATGGTTAAAGTAAAGTGAGACACTCACTTTGTCTCACTTTACTTTAGAGTACACAAAAAGGGTAGGTAATGATTAAGTAATAGTTAGTTCCTCAGTAACTACTCTAATTTTGTGTACCTTATTGTAAAGTGTTACCGTGCCAGGTATTGATTTTTTATTACATACATTATTAATATCATAAATACAAATTAAACTTTACCCTTGTACAATCATATAATCAATTGCTTTTCAGTCCACTAGAAAAATTGCATAAGTGAGATGAACAGCCTGAAAACTATCTGAGTTAAGTTTTGTTTTGGGGACATCAGTTACCGTTGAAGAAAGGTAATAAATCACGATACTCAGCAAATCACAACATATTCAAAATCACAATGATAATGTATGGTGACGTGGGTCTTGTGATAATATCGTATTGTGGATCCTCTGCTGATTCCCACCCCTCCAACCCAAACTGAACAGTTTAGTGTGCAGTAGTTGCGTCTTGTTCAAACTGAGCTGTCTATAAGTGTATCCATGCAGCAGCCAATCAGAATGTAGATGTGTAAGGTGACTTTCAGAGGAGGGAGACTGGAGCAGAATCAGCTCGTCACCACCGACTGATGCCATGAACAGCAGTGACACTGTGACCTCAACTCCAGAAAACTCCAGTCTTGACTTTTTGACAAACTGACAGCATGACCAGCTAACAGGCTGTCCTCCTGCCCTCCTGTCCTCCTGACTGACTGACTGACGGACTCTTACATCCCCTCCAGACAAGCGACAGCTGATTTCTCCTCGGGGGCATCGACCTCGCTGAGCACTGAGGTGAATGAATGTGTGTCCTCTGCTGTTCTGGGAGTGTTTAGGCTGAGTTGGGCTTTTTTTTGTTCGCAGAGCTGTAGGCTATTGACGGAGTTGTGAAGCGTGATATTGGGTGCAGGTCTTCGCGTCGGGAAGCCTCAGAGCCTTAACGATCCGGAGGCATCGCTGACCTGTCGGCGGTGACTGACAGGAGCCGCTCAGCTGGAAGAGAACGCCGCTTTGGGCCACAGGAGAGTCAGAGGGGAAAGCTGCTGTCAGAACACACATTACTGAACAACATGGGACTAATAGTGAACACACAGAGCTCAGTGTGCCTCAGTGCTAAGTAATGAAATCAGATGGGTCACCGTACTTTAAAGAACCCAAAGATTCGTTTGATTTAAGCTGTGGATACGCAGACGATCTGCTGCTGGGGTGATGAAGTTTGGTGGAAACACTTTGGCCTCATGTTGAGGTGGTTTCTGTCTTTAGTGGCGATCCAACCTCTGAGAGGAGAATAAAACAACTTTGACTTTCAACTTTCCTGATATCCTTTTTCAGTCACACAAAAACAAACTATTCCCTGTTTGTTCCATGGAAACTGTTCAGATTTTGTGATTTGTCATAAGCAAATGTAGAATTTTGTGATCAAAGTGGTCAAAAACTGACGAGCTGATTTAAACCAGTAAAAACACTGAATAAAGACGTTTCATGTTACGAATCAGTGTTTTAATGATGCCGTTTAGTGTGTCGGAGATGGACCGTAGCCTCACCTTTTTTCTCTGATAACTTAAAGACGGCCAGGCAACATCATCCTCACTGTGACCTCGTCACATGTCCACGTTTGGTCATGGACTTTCCACGTCCACATATGACGTCCAAGGTACCCTGGGTGTGTTGGTTGTTGACGTTCTGGGACGCCGTGTCAACTTCAGCCTGTTACATGCATTGTCTGTTTTCAAAATACACTTCTGTTTTCACAGGAAATGTACAGTTTGCATACAGTCTCTTTCAAAATAAAAGCAGTACGTTCGTACAACACTGCAAATTGATGTTTTTTTTCTTTCAACACACACACATGGTTGAGTTTAGGAAAAAAAGAACAGGGTTTGGCTTTACAGTCTTACAGGACACAAACACCCGACTCTCGGGTGAAAGTTGGTGGTTGTTGGGCTACTGTAGAAGCATGGTGGTGCAACATGGCCATCTCTGTAAATGAGGATCCACTCCCTACATAGAAATGGATGGCTCATTCTAAAGGAACAAAAACACAACGATTCTTATTTCCATCGGATTAAACACTAAAGAAAACAGACTTAATATAATAAAATCCATTCCTGGCAATACATCCCCATCAGCCTGACACACTGGAGCTTTAAATGTTGGAGAGCCACACTCACCAGACTTTATGAAATAACTGATACACAACACATGATAAAATACACAAACAGGATTGGAGACCTCCCACAATTTGTTCCAAGATTATTGGACTTAAGCAGAGGGACCTGGGTTCTCTATGGGAACAGCAGGTTCTGAGGAAGTCACTGTTGCCTTCAGAGCGTTGTTACACCCACCCTGCTTGTAAAGGTTATCGCTTTTCCAAGTCTTTCATCCCCTCTGCTGTCCGATTGTTAAACACATCCTTATGAATTGTACTGTATGTATTGTGCATTGGGTGCTGTGTACCTTTACGTATTTTATCATCCAGTGCCGGTGTAATAAGGCTGAAGTGTTTTTGCAGTATCTATGCATGCTTTTATGTTTTTATTGTGTATGATATTATGTGTTTTTTAGTGTTATTAATTGCATGTTTTTATTATTTTCATGGTTGCAGTTTTTTTTATAGTTGTTTTACTGTTGGATTTTATTGTTGCATGCTGGAGTTTGAATCTCTTACCTGCCTTATTTACTTGATTAAGATGTACTGCACCTGTGCAGCCGCACTTGATGTGATTGAAAGTTGCCACGACCACTAGGAGCGCCAATCAGTGGCTGAGGGGAGGGCCAAAACCCCAGAAAAACTTTGAAGAACAGAGAGGTGAGCGAGAAGCGAAAAAGACGCAGAGAGCGGCAGACTCGAAAGGACGCAGAGGACAGCAGACGGGGCGAGGACGGAAAGGCAGGCAGCAGGACAGGATTCCTGACGGGAAGCGTTCAGCAGGACAAGGTGTCCAGCGTGGAGGAACCGGAGGCTGACGTCGAGCGCTGACGCGGTGGCCAGGGTCGAGAGCCAACATCCGGGTCGCGACGGAAGTGATCCCCCGGACGAGGAGTGGCCACCTGAGAGCTGACGGTAGTGTCCGCCAACGCTGCATCACTCCAGCCTGGGTCGTCAGCTCTGCTACGGCCCAGGAAATATGTGAGTACACTAGTCTGTGGCGGCACTAGCCTGACCTACGAGGACGTTTAAAGCCCGCAGTGTTTGCACCTGTCACATAAAAACTTTTACTCGTTGAGTTTCTCCTCTCCTCCCGCAGATTCCGGCGGGCAGAGAAGATTACACGGAGCCGGAAGCCGCACGCCGAGACTTGTGTAGTTTACCAGTGTATTTTAAGTAGGGTTAAGTAACCACCTTGTTGAAAAGACTTTGTTTATTGTAATAAACCCAAGTTGTTGTACCTGCTACGCCTGTTTGGTTGGTTGGTTTGGTTTATTTTAAAGCTCTGCTCTTCCTGATTTTACGAACCTGTTTTTAGAGTCATAGGCTCATTAATCCTTTTTAGTTATTTTATCTTAGTTTATTGTATTTTAGTGTTTTAATTAGTTGAATATTCTTTTAGGCTTTACACATTTGCCCATTTTAGTAATCTTATCTTAGTTTATTGCATTTTAGTGTTTTAATTAGTTGAATATTCTTTTAGGCTTTTACCCCAACACGCTGTGCTTGGGCACTTTTTTACACCGGTATTGACTATTTTTAATGAACATACTTATTGGTGGTTTTTTTCACATTTTAATGTAATTCCTGATGGCGACTAACAGAATTTGCACACAGCTGTCAATTTTCTTTCTATGTTCTATGTGTTGTGTGTGTGTGTTGTTGTGCGAGCTGTCAAATGAAATTGCCCTTTAAGGGATTAATAAAGTTGTTTTGAATCTTGAATCTTGAACAGAAGCTTGAATAAAACCGACTCAGTCAGGTCTTTTATCTGGTTATATTTCCATGTAATCGCAGTGTTTAAAGTTCTACTGAAGTTTGTATGTTTGATTTGTTTTTGTGGAAACTGATAATTTAATGCATTAGTTTCTCTCCTGTTCCATTTTTCACTCTGAGTTCAGACCAGAGCAGAATGTTAAAACACGCCAGGCCGCTCTTTCTTTTCCTCTGTTTGGTTTTGTTTCTGCACAGATTGAAACTCGGAGAAAAATGCAGACATAATGTAATCAAAGTCTTCTTGATATAGGGCTGATTTGCTGTTTTCAAAGCACAATGATGGATTTATTTTGCATCTTAAAACAGTTCTGAAGTTGCTTTTGAGACAGGGAAACCCAGACTGCCTTCAGACGCTCGTATATTCTCAAGCTCCTTACTCATAATATAAGTTCCTGCACATCATTAAGTATTAACAGTCTATATGAGGACAGTAACTAACTGCTCATATATACTTTCTTTACACACAAAGTTCATACTGGATCATTATAACAACAATGGATGTATTGATTTGACTTATTTTAATGTGAAATGTAAAAACATCCAACATCATTTTTAAACACATTGCACTCTTTTTTCTTTTTTTTTTACACACACACCACCATCCAGCTGTGTATCATACCACCACAACAGATGCTGTCCGACCATGTTATGGAGTGACACAGCATGTCGGCATATCGTACCACTGCAACAGGTGCCGTCTGGCCTACCTGTGGTGTGTCATAACAACTTGAAAGGTTGGGTCACATTACAAACTGATACCATCCAATGACGTATCATATCACCACAAAAGGTGACTTTTAGTGTCAGGTGTCTCACACCAAGAACACCGACAAAGCGGACATATTTGAGAAGTTTGGGATGAGAACGGGCCGGTAGTTTTTACCTGTGGGAGCAACCTGGTCTCACTCTGAAGTCGTTGAATATAGGTGCTTGGTCTGTGTCTTTCAGCATCAGACACCAAAGAAAAGTCGTCCTTTCACGTTGGCGTGATACGCAGCCAGTTACCGTGATTGTGTAACATCGCCCAGCAGCATCAGTAGGAAACATGACAGAACAATAACGAAAATTAAGGGGGTAGAAGTCTGAGTGGGGCGGGCAGGAGGGGTCGAAGATGAGTCAAACAACCCCAAACTTTCACCCGGGAGGCCGGTGTTCACTTCCTGAAAGACTGTAAAGCCAAACCCTGTTCTTTTTTCCTAAACGTAACCACGTGTGTTTGTTGTTGAAGAAAAAAAAGTCAGTTCCCTTTGTTGTACCGACATAGTGCTTTTATTTTGAAAGAGACTGTATGCAAACTGTACATGCATGTAACAGGCTGAAGTTGACGCGGCGTCCCAGAACGTCAACAACCAACACACCCAGGGTACCTTGGACGTCATATGTGGACGTGGAAAGTCCATGACCAAACGTGGACATGTGACGAGGTCACAGTGAGGATGATGATGGTTGAAGGGCCACAGAAGAAAATAGATTAGCCACATAAAAATAACACTGAGCAGTGCGGTGCCTGCGTGGGAAAGCATAGCTTCCATGGTCAGTGTAGCAGCTTCGGCTGATTATAACAGACATGCTGTGCTGCGGCGGATGATTCACACTGTGACTGTGTCTCATGTACTTTAGCTGCATCTCTGCTGCTGTGTGTCACCGCCACATTCTCGTTAACAGCGTGTTATAAACATGTCAAACAGATGTGATCATTTTCCTCAAACATCACCTTTAAAGATGGAGGTCTCTGTGTCCGACCTGTATCTCTGTTAACAGCATTACATTGCGTCAGTAAATCAGTCAGAGCGGTGACCTCTGACCTCTGCAGTGGGCTTCTTCTGTGTGTAATCATTCTTTGAATCTGACCCCACAGATTTCTTTTCCTTTCTCTCTCATTGTCTGATTCAGCAGCACCATAAATATCCCACACCTCTGGCTGTTATTTCATCTCTCTGCGAGTCGCTGCACTAAATTTATGAAGGCTGTAAAAACCTCTCTGCGGTCGTTCTGCAGATTTCTCTCTCTGCTGCACGGCTCAGGACGCTGTGATCACAACAGGCGAATTTATAACGCAGACAGAGATAACCTCTGCTCTCCAACCCACTCTCCATCAGTATCCACGCTAACAATCCTCTCCATACGCCTCAGCTCTTTGTTGTCACTCTCGCCGTGTCTCTCTGTTTCTTGGTTGTTTCCTCACTGTCCTTCGTATCTGTCACTGTCAACACCTGTTTCCTCTCAGACAGTCTCCTGCTGACGCGAGCGAGCCGAGCTCACCTGGAATGGAAGGTGAAACACAGCAGGGTTTTCTTTCTGTTACCATTGTCCTCTGTTTGCTGTGAACCAATTACAAACTCACGTTATTGCTCAAACGATTCATGGTTCCTTTTTTTAAGGACAGTAAAAATTGTAGGAATGACCAAATGCCAAATCCATCAGATGTTATATAAATGATGCATCACATGGAATCGCTGAGGAACATGGCCGTCTGAACTGAGGCTCGCAAAGGGCTCACCAGATAACCTGGAAAACCTCTAAAGTTAAACTTAATCCAGATTAAACAACAGTGATATTGAGCGCTGACGGTGAATAACACCAAAACCAAAGTTGCAAGACGAGCACTGAGCTACACTAGCATGTCAAGTGAGGTCCCAAGCCACCCATGTGACAGGGAATGGGAGGAGCAAATCTAAAGTTTTGTCTGCTATGCAGGCCTCTTTGGGAAGAAATGAGATTAATGACAGAAAGCACCAATCAATAGAAAATCAATAGAATTTTAAATGACAAAGGCTGCAACCATCTTTCATTCCCTGTCAGAGACCAAAGTCTCATTATTATGAGATCTTATGGCGTAATTTTGAGAAAAGGTGTCGATATTTTTTCTGTTCAGTGAAGTTGACTGACACACAGCACGTTTACATGCACAGCTTAATCAAGCTATGCTCAAAATTCGATTTTGGCGTCTAATCAGACTTCTGTCCTTGTCCCAGTTTATATGCAACTGAGAAAATTGAATTACTGACAGGAACGTGTCCTCCTCGTAAACACTAGGTGGCGATATGCATCGTTTCAGTGGGTTAATACGGCCCCCTTTCTGGTTGACATATTAAGTCACTTCACTCAACTGGAGTCAGGCAGCAGACCGGCATTTTCGAACAACAGCAAGATGGATAATCGCACAGCTTTGTTCATCTCGTACGTAATGTACGCGTTACTGATTGTGCAGGTGCACGCTATCCCTCGTGGTCATGGTGATTTCGAGAGGCAGACAAGAACGACGTATGCTGTTGGAGGGCTACAACATTAGCATGTCTTGTCTGTTCTGGGGTTATACGCCAGCGTGGGGGGTATGGAGCACGCACACATGCATTGTCTAGTTTAACTCCGATTACGGCGTATACATGCCGGAGAAAATCGAATTCCAATCGCATTATCTGGGTGTCTTAATCGGAATTGGAGAACTCCGATATTAGTCGGAGTAACGCGTTTACATGCACTTCAGTTTTCCAGTTATAGTCGGATTAAGGCAATAATTAGGTTTTTTTCAAGTGTCATGTAAACGTACTGACAGTGACATCATGTTTTTGTGGTGTTTACTTTTGCGGAGCCATTTTAATGACAGAGCTCACCTCCACACGTGTAAATGTTCCACCAAAACAAGCTCACCCTGACACTATTTTACATAAGCACCATCACTGCATCCTGGGCTTAGCTCCGCCCAGGACAAGTAAAGGAAAGGGAAACTAAAGGAAATTCATCTTGGGCACAGTGCTACATTTCATTGCTTCACAGGACGAGATAAAAACATCATCACAATGACAGTTCTATCACGTGAAACAGACATGGACTACATTTAACAATCACAACACAGAAACATACAGAGACGTCTAAAGTGCAAGAAAAAGTGCTGAGTGCTGAAGAGCTGTGTGTTAAATGCACGTTGCTCGTTGCTCTATTGCACTAGTTTTTAACATTGTTCAACAGCTTAATGGAGGTTGGAACAAATGATCATTTGAGGTGGTTTGTTTTGCACTTTGGTATACGAAATCTAGTAGTAGAGTCTGAAGAGATTTTTGTTGCGTGTTTCATGACCGACTGGTTATACAGATTCTCTATGGACTCATATTGTCTCATACCTATTATCTTCTTTGCTGTTTTGTGCATATTGGCCAATCTGTATTTCAGTTGCACTGATGGTTGCCATACCAGGCTGTGATTCCATATCTGATGAGGCTCTCTAAAATAGCTCTGTAAAAAATCAGCATAATCTGCTTGCTAACCCCGTACAGCCTCAGTCGTCTCAAAAAATACAGTCTCTGCTGCAGTTTGTTGCACAAGTTGTCAATGTGTGCTTTCCAGCAAAGAAGGTTATCAATATGGACCCCTAAGTATCTGAATGTGGCCGCTGGCTCGTGTGTAGTCACTTGCCTCGGGTCAAGAACCATCTCTTGTGTCTTTGTCATGTTTAAAACCAGATGTTTTTGTCACACCACTTAATGAAGGTGTTGATCTCATCGTGATATGCAAAAGAGTCCATGTCCTTATGCAGAAGACTCACAATTGCTGTGTCGTCTGCAAATCTGCAGTCATTGGTGTACAATGTAAAAAGTATTGGTGAAAGCACACAGCCTTTTTTTATTTTTTTTATTTTAACCTTTATTTTACCAGGAAATAGTCCCATTGAGATTCAGAATCTCTTTTGCAAGGGAGTCCTGGCCAAGACAGCAGCATAATAGTTGCACTAAAAAAACACAATAGGTTAAAACAGACAACATGAAACAAACACTTACAAAACAGTTGGCAGTTCACTTCAAGACAGTAATCACCAGCAGCGCTCAGTAACAGGACATGTGCATTTAGTACTCAAATAGTCCTTAATCCTACTTTTAAAATGTTCCATACATACATGTTCCATACATACATGTCTCTGTAACTCACACCAGGACGAGGGTGCGAATACTTTAAAGGCACTTTCACCAAAGACAGTTCGTGTTCGAGGAACGACATACATAATTTGTCCATCTGACCTAAGATTACAGCTCCTGGCGACTTTAGGAATCAAGAGAGAACATAAATCAGAAGGCAAATCACGCAATATGGCCTTATAAAGAAAAATGTACCAATGTTCCAATCTACGATTGTGCAAAGAAGGCCAACCAACACTCTCATACAAGCTGCAGTGATGAGTACGAAAACCAGAATCAGTTACAAACCTTAATGCTGCATGATACACTGAATCCAGCATTTTCAGAGAAGATAAGTTTGCATGCATATATAAAATGTCACCGTAGTCAAGTATTGATAGAAATGTTGCTTGTATAAGTCTTTTTCTCGCACTAGAGAAACAACATTTGTTTCTGAAATAGAAACCCAACTTAACCCTGAGTTTTTCGTAAGACACTCAATGTGATGTTTAAAAGACAAATTTTCTTCTAAGAAAAATCCCAGATATTTGTAGACTGATACTTGTTCAATCACTTTGTCATATAGCATAACAATCTGACAAACATCATCATTTGTATTCTTTGACTTCGAAAAGCACATAATTTTAGTTTTGTCAGAATTGAGTACGAGTCTCAATTTATAAAGATTTTTCTGAACGATATTAAAGGCAGATTGCAGATGTTCTATGGCACTTGCTAATGATGAAGCAGAACTATACAAAATGGTGTCATCCGCATAAAAATGAAACTTTGCGTCAGTTACATTTTGACACAAGATATTTATATAAATAGTAAATAAAATGGGACCCAATATGGACCCCTGGGGGACGCCATTTTGAATAATCAAGGAGTTGGAGGATACACCATCAACCTGAACATTTTGTGTTCTCCCACTCAAATAGTTTCCAAACCATTTGACAGCTTTTGAAGACATTGCAATATCCACCAATCTCTGAGACAGGACAGAGTGGTCAACTGTGTCAAAAGCCTTTGACAGATCTAAAAACAATGCAGCACAATATTCTTTAGAATCAATAGCACTTATGAAGTCATTTAACACTTTCATAGTGGCCGTGACAGTGCTGTGTTTTTACCTTGTGGTACTCCTGCATTACAGTGTCTGATTGACCTTCACGTGCTGTGATGAGTTAAAAAGGAATAAAATCATTTGATCAAGGTTTTATTCTGTACAACTGTGATTGGTTTAAAGAAACAAAAACAAGCCAGGGCTTTTTTCCTCCTATAGCATGAGGGTAATCAGTGAATCCAGACTTTTCTCCACAGAAAACATTCACAAGACTGAAACTTTACTAACCTTACCACTGACCTGCATATTGAATCTAACTCTGGATGCACCAGCCTCTGTCGATAAGATTTGTCCTGTCTGTTGTCAGCGCGTTTCAACCTTTCATCAGGTGTGTTCAACAAGCACTTTCTGCTGTAAATCATTCACTGTCACATCACTGCTCCACCACATCGTTGCACTCGTGCACAACAGTTTATCTCCGCTCTGGTGCAGAACATCAGGGAATACTCCTGCACTGTCTTTAGCAGTAATTATTGTGTTTAGTAAATGTGAGAAGTTGGTGTTGCACATATCAGAAACAAGGAATATGAGAGTACAGATTATTAGATGATTTGTGCTGATTAAGATTTAACAGAAGTCTTTGACACTTGGACACCAGAGGGAGATATTTTGTGATCGAGGGACATGTGAGTGGCGGCAGGACAAATCTCCCCATGGAGTCCGGACACTGGTGGCTGCTGACTCTGAGGCTGATGAGGCTGATGAATCTGTAAAGATAAGGTAGTGATGGGGAGATAGAGGGCACACACGACTGCAGCATGAAAGAACTGCGGGCAGATAAAGAACCATATGTAAAATGAGGGGCTTTAAATCAGCTGATTTACAGCTCTGAGCCCTGACGTCTAGAGACACAGAGTGAGCATGTGTGCAAGAAGTGAACGGCAGGGTAAATGGATTGTACTTGTATGGTGCTTTTCTAGTTTTCTGACAACTCAATGTGCTTTTACACTACATGTCACATTCACCCAATCACTCAGGCTACCATACAAGGTGCCACCTGCCACTCTATAACACACTCAGTATTCACACACCAATGAAACAGCCATCGAGAGCAATATGGGGTTCCGTATCTTGCCTAAGGATACTTCGATATGTGGACTGGAGGAGTCGGGGATTAAATCGCCGATCTTCCGATTAGTGGACAACGCGCTCCACCTCTGAGTCAAAGCCAGTCAAAGTATTATCATCCCAACTGAACTTTTGCTAGAGTTTCATGTGTCAAATGTACAGAAAAAGTTGCAGTGACTGGACAAAATCGCCACGTTGCAGAGAATTCACAGAGGATTGGTTGAACATCTTGGAGGGGCGGAGTAACTCACTAATTCCTTCAGCCTAAATGTCTAAGTGTGTAAAGATTCGGTTGACCACATGGGTCTTAAAAGAGAGGCACATACAGAAATTCAGACTGTATTAACATTAAATCAGAATTCATCAGTTCAAGCAGTAATGACCCCTTACAGTGACACCAACACGTCAGACAAACACATATTACTCAGGAAGCTTGATTAAGATGCTCGTTAATATAATGTGGTGTGTTCAAACCTCCCAGCTGAGGGACAACAGGTCTTTAAGAAATCTATTTTTTCATCACATTCCCAAATCAAATATAAATAACATGTTAGACTGTCACATCGATGCTCAGCTGTGCTCTTTAAGTGAAGCACTACATTAAACACCTCAGATTGCTTCCTCTCCGTCAACATGTTTCAAGCTTTCAGAGCTTAATTCTGCATTTTGATCCCATGAAAGCTGCACAGCTTCGTGCAGCACACCGGCGTTATGGAGCTCTGCAGAGATCCATCTCAATGACTGAAGACGTGCACATTTAATCAGTCGGCTGTTTGAAATGCTGGCAGTTTATTGTGGTAAACCGGCGGAGTACGGAGGTGACGAATTAATGGAGAGCCTAACGACTGTACGGGATGGTAATGGAGCTCTTTGTGCATCAGTGGCTTCAGGTTCACAGGGTTAATGGGGTGTTACTGGTTTAAAACTGTGATGGCTCGTAATCTGCTCCGGAGGGCTGAGAAAGAGGAGAGAGGAGAGGAGAGAGTGGAGGAGAGGAAACAGGAAGGAATCTTCTGTCTTTATGATGACGTATTAAAAGTTGTCCAAAGTTAATGATGTGACAGGAAGTGAGCAAAGAAAGTCTGAATTATTTGTCTTTATTTTTCCTCTTTTTCCACCTCGTCGTCATCTTTCTGTCCAGCTCTCTGTCCGCCACTTATTCCTCATCTTCTTTCCAAATTTGCAAAACTATATATTCAGTTGGCTGACTGTATTGGTGTAGCAGGTCAGATGAAACATGACACATTAGTGGGGGAAAAAATCAATACAGCGTACAATATATCATAAAATTGTATATGTACATTATTCATTTCCGCAGATACACATTTTAACACAACTGTTGGTCCTAGAATAATAAATTCAGTTGCCTTTTCGGTCCACTAGATGGTGCTGATGGTTTATTTGCGGTGAGGTCAGCAGAGGTCTCAGTCAGCGGCATTTGACAGGAAGTTCATCACAACAAAGAAAACAGAAATGTGCTGTCAGCATTTAAATCTGGACTTATTTTAGATTGTTTACCACAGAAGGAAAGGAGGACATGGACATGACACATCTGATTTACAGCAGTGTCCTATGAGAATAAAATACTCTGGGAATACTACGACCATGAGGGCTCACCTCAGACTCCACCATCCAGAGATAGCGTTAGCTGCTGACGCTAAACCTGCTCTGCTGAAAAACCAACCCAGATAGCACACATACATCTGGCCGACGTCGGCCCGATGTATCAAGTTTAGATCGTTAAGACATAGCAGGGAGAGCGTTTGCTCATTGCCAAGACGTCGCTGAGACGTTCAGTTTGCTTAGCAGAGGAGGAGACCTCGACTGATAAATTGCCCATAACATCACATTAACAACATACCGAATGCATCCTTAAACTTCACTATGGCCCTGTTTAGATGACAACGGTTTCTCTAAAAACAGAAAAGTCTGTCCTTTGCGTTTTAGAAAACTTCCGCGTTTATATGATGACGTTATTGAAACGATCTCCATTCACACGGAGCCGCGAAATCGAGTAAGGTAAAGCTGCAGTACCGGAGGCTGCAGTTTTAGGAGTGTTTAATTTTCCGAGCAGAGGCTGCAACCTGAAGTTTTTTATTTTTATTTTTTAGCTTTCTCCAAATATTCCTTTATTAAATCGTTATAATCAGTGTTGGGAAGTAACGCGTAATTTGATTGATGATGCCCAGGTAACTATACGTTACCACTGCCGCTCCTCTCACCCACACCTAAACACCCATTCTTTGGATACACAGTGCTGGCCCGCCCGGCCTGACCTCCGCGGTCCTCTCAGCTCCTCTCATCCACATTTGAGCATTCGTCCAGGGAGGACCATGTAGGTCAGACTGGGGGGCACTTCCACTTTAACCCAAAACGAGTGCTTACAATAAGCAGATGAGCAGATAACATCAACTAGGGAAAATAAAATGAAAACACCACAGTTGTAGTCTGTTAGCTAACATGAGCTAAACTAGCTAACAGCTAACGAAAGATAACGTTAGCCTGTGGGGACATGTGCTATATACACCCAGTCGTGCCTCGCCACTCACCAGGAACCTCTTTTAACGTCACACAATAAACAACAAAGCTATTTTCTGCCAATTTATTCCAGTTAGCTTACCTGAAACCAACTGATGAGATGCTGCGACCTGCGAGCTCAGTTCCAAACAAACACCGCGGAGATGAAATTCCACCTGCCGTGGCGACTTCCGTGTATGGGCAGGTATGGGCCGACCCAAAGCCGACGTAACAGAGACGTTTGATGAGCTGGGACAAAAGAGTATTAAATTTAAAGATATCTGCCCATGCGGCCGACGCTTGTCAGACGTTACAAATTCAGGGCTGATGTGTCGTCCTCAGGCCGACGTCGTCCAGCTGTATGTGTGCTATCTGGGAACCAACACTGGAAACATTTAGCTTGACACAGCTACCATCAGAAAATAACACAGTCCATCACCTACTTCATGTTCAAAGATCTGCGTCCATACAGCGCTGCTGAACACCAAGGCTTTTGTTATATGCAAACGCAAACCCAGGTATGTGACTCCGCCCCCATGTTTTTTCACCGACACAGCCGTACCCAAGCTCTGCAGAGAGGTGAAGCATAAAGTTGAGTACAGCAGGAAGGGTGGAGTTAACCTGTGATGCCTGGACTTCAAGGTCATTATTATAAATACCAATCAATGTATCCTGTATGTCGTGGTAAATCAATGCAAAGTCAGATATTACAGAAAACAAATTACAATAATTGAAAACTTCAGACAAAGATCTTCATGTAAGTTAAATAAAAACTTAGGCAGATGTATTTATATAGCACATTATATACCCAAAGGCTACACAAAGTGCTGTACTGATTAGTCAAGTGAAACTTCATTGGAGCCCGATCACAAAGCATGCCAGAGTCCTGCACTGGGTCGGGTACCCAGAGGTACCAGTACCCAAACTGCAAAAAGCTGTGTAACAGGTAAAACTATGTATAAACTCAGCTTTAGTCTATGTTCAGCTTTCATGCTAATGTTCTTTGTATATGTTGCAAATAGCACAAACACTGAAGATCATGTAAAAGCACTAAACTGTTCAAGGCCATGTTTGTTTAAACACCATCTCCTGCTTTTTGTTTATCGCAGGGAGTCAGACCTGATTACTGTCTTGTAGTTTGTGAGAAGTGTTTGTTGGGATGAGGCCGAACTCTGCTTGAGGATAGTTTGGCTTTTGTTTATTATTCTGGCCTCTGGTTCACCCTGAAGTCAAGCTGCTTTCACTGTAGGTACACACCACTGTTTGCATTCACTGTTAGTCTCCGTCTTCAGTCCTGGTGTTGTGCTCTCATACCCCTGACTGGGACGTAGCGACTCCCTTGTCCGGCCCTGAGACAGAAAATGGATGTTAATTTGAAGTGAAGCAGCGCATGCAGAGCTTTTTGTGTGAGCACATCCAAACACTGCCCAACTTAATTAGTGAGGTTTTATTTCCGCCTGCAGGAAAAAAGATTTGTGTAAAACTCTGAACCTTCAGCCACCTCTCCCCTCTCATTAGACCGCATTGTGCTGCTCAGTGTTTCTGTGATGGGGCTTGAACTTATACACACACACACACACACACACATATATATATATGCCATCGCTTCACTTCACATTGTCTTTCTGTTGTGTTTCTGCTCACTGTTGCACTGAAGGTCGTCATGTGGGCAATTTTTCATCTCTGCTGAAATTAATTCCAGCCGCCCGCCTCTATCTCGCTCTCTGTGTGTCTGTTTGGAGGAAGAGGACAATAAATCAGATAAGTTAACTTTTCCTTTTGTCTGCGGGGGCACAGAGGTCCGCAGAGAAGGAGTAGAATGAAAACTTTATTTCATCTGAAGTGAGACAGTGACACATTTTATTGCAGTGTGACCTCCACACTGGAAGAGTCGGAGTGCTTGGATTGTTTTGTTAATTGGTTTTGGTGCTTACGATTTAAACGCTTACAGGAAATCCTGGAGGAGGCCACGGTCAGTTCACAAACTCCTCAGGGAGGCTCTGAGGAGAAGTAAAGGGAAATATTTGCCTGCAGTTTTTAATCTGTGTTTTGATGTGTTTATGTTGATTCTGATGAAGTCATTTTCACATTTTAAAAATGGGATAGAGAAGCTGTTCAGATCAGATTACCTCCAAATGGATGAGCCGATCCTAGTGTGCCTTATTGCTTTTGCACCTGTGTGTGTGTGTGTGTGTGTTGGAATTGGGGTGAGATTGTGCAGGTGTGTGTATTTGCATTTATAAGTGCAAGACAGAATTGTATGTTTGGGCTTGCATGCATGAGTTTGCGTGCTTTGCATTCACGTACCTGTGTGTGTGTGTGTGTGTGTGTGTGTGTGTGTGTGTGTGCAGTCATGTCCTTCAATTTGTTTTCCTGCAGCAGGGCATTGACACTAATTCCATCTCTCGACCGCTCTGCCAAAAAAACAACATGCACTTGAAACGACAAACACAAAACGAGGGTAAATTGGCCCCAAACAGCGTCGACATTAAAGTATCAAATCATCAACAAACAGCTCAAATTGGGTCCTTCATGTCCATTTAATGATAGTCAAGAAGTGGTGACAAAGCTGCGGCAGATGAAAGGGCTGCGGCGAGTCCAGGCCGCGCAGCGAGCAGCCTGTCTAATGTATTCCCGTCCCTTTGTAAATTTGTCATTTGTTGCATTTCAGTTTGTCGCTTGCGAGCGCTGATAAGGGAAATGGGAACGGGAGGCTTGGATCTCCTCCAAGTTTTTAAAAATGATTTTCCCCTCTCGTCGTCCTTCATTCTGGAAGGTCTCACACACTCTAAAAATTTGGAGCTTCATCAGAGGTTGTTTCAGGGACCATACGGGTGTTTTGGATGTTCCAGACCATTAAATCTCACACACTGTGCGTTAACACTGAGCCTTTCTCTGAACGTTTTGGAGTATTTACCCAGACTGTCTGTGTTTGACTTCATTTTGCCTCAGTTTAAAGTGTGTTTTACTGAACCTTGACACATGCTTAGTATTTGTATTCCTTTGTAGTGAGTGGGAACAGCTTTGAAATTTAAAAGGCACTGCATCTGGGACTGAAACTCCACTTAAAAAAAAAATACAAAGGCATGAAAGTCATGAAAAGAATAACTTGGGTTTGGTATTATCGCACAGTGTAGCTGCTGTTTGGCAGCTGACATGTTTCCAATGTCATGTTGTCCTTGAACGCACCACACAGGGAGATTTTCCCCAAAAGGTTCCTTCTGGTAAATGTGATAAACATTTGAACAATAGAGTGGAATAAAACTTTTACTTTTTACTTTGTTTGATTACCAACATGACAATCAGGCTTCAGGCACAGGTGGACATGACTCCCATCACCTGGTCACCAACGGGGATGAGACATCCTGAAGAGAGCAGGTCAGAGCTCTAATATCTCAGTGCCAGGACAATAACCTCCATCTCAGCAAAACTGAGGAGCCAGTGTTGGACTACAGGAAGAGACAGGGAGAAGGACACACCCCCATCTCTATAGACGAAGAGAGTTCCTCTGGGTTACAACCTGTTTTCAGAAGTCGTCAAATACCACTGCTTGGTTATTGTGTTTCAGCATCAGGCACTGATTGTTATGATATCCTAAAAATTAGTGCCCCATGAACGATGTTACGTCCTTATATGGTAACGTAATTAACGTAAAGTTCCCAAGGTTTGGTTTAGGAAAGAAATATGGTGAGGACGTGCCTTAAAATAACTCAGAGTTCAAACTGTTCCAAACAAGCATCTCCTGGGGAAAGTCTGCGTCTTTGTGACCCATCCGCCACCCTAACCTGCCTCCTTACAAGACTGCTCAGGGCAACGTCCTTGTTGACTCGCCTCAGCAAATTGGTTATGTGATTGCAGCCTTTCAGAATGCGTGGGGTGTGTATTTGAGTGCATTACTTTTTGTAGGAAAAAGTACAGTTTGTGTGAACAGCCTGCGACAGGTCTAAAGTGACGTAGAACATGAGCTGACTTTGTCATCAGAAGGTGGAAGGGATGGTGGGACAACTCGGAAAGACGTCACTGTTCAAGAGCAAACAACAACAAAGCTGGGGTTTTTTAGCTAGTCGTGGTTGTGTTTCCTGCCGGGATAGTGCCACGGAAAGTGTTTGTTTCTCACCAAGATACATCCGTATCATGCCAACGTTTCTGAAGAGCAGCAGGTTATGAGCTAGCTGTTATCTGGAGGTGGAGACAACAGTGGATGGTGTGTCACCTAGGGGGGGATGCTCCAAGGTGACATATGAAAAGCAGCACATCACTGCTTCATCTTCAGCTGTTTAGCCTCTAAACGTGGATGTTTAGAGGATCTCGAGGCGCAGCCAGGGGGAGGAAGGGGTCCGGTTTGGGGACCTCAGAATTGCGCCCCTGCTTTTCGCAGATGATGTGGTTCTGTTGGCTTCATCACACCGAGACCTCCAGCATGACCTGGAGTGAAGCAGCTGGGATGAGAGTCAGCACCTCCAAATCTGAGGCCATGGTCCTCTGTCGGAAACCGGTGGTTTGCCCTCTCTGGGTTGGGGGAGAGTTACTGCCTTAAGCAAGGGAGTTCAAGTATCTTGGGGTCTTGTTCACGAGTGAGGGTAGAATGGAGCGTGAGATGGATCGGCGGGTCCGTGCAGCTTCTGCAGTGATGCGGGCGCTGCGCCGGTTTGTCGTGGTTCAGAGGGAGCTGAGCCAGAAGGCAAAGCTTTCAATTTCCTGGTCCATCTACATCCCAACCCTCACCTATGGTCATGAGTTGAGGTGGTTCAACATCTGATCAGGATCCTCCTGGGTGCCTCCTTGAGGTGTTCTGGGCACGTCCCACTGGTAGGAGGCCCCGGGGCAGACCCAGAACAAGCTGGAGGGATTATATATCTCGTCTGGCCTGGGAACACCTCGGGGTCCTCCAGGAGGAGCTGGGAAGTGTTGCTGGGGAGAGGGACGTATGGGGTGCTTTGCTCGGCCTGCTGCCTCTGTGACCCGGCCCCGGATAAGTGGATGAAAATGGATGGATGGATGGATGGATGGATGGAAGGTGGATGTTTCATAGCAACCCATTACTGTGTTTCCTGCTGGGCCAGTGTTATTTAAAGGCAAAACATGATCTTATCCTAACCATAACTGAGTGGTCTGTGTGCCTAAACCTAACCAGACGTTACCCATGGCAGTGTTGAAATGTAAAGTTTGAACATGTCTGCTACATAATAATGTAATGTATCTGTGGTTTGCAGAAACGTACAATGCCAACATTATTCTGCTAATTTGGTTGAGCAGACCACCAACCGATTCTTTATCATTCTTAAGGAGCAAAGCTCAAATATATTTGAATCTTTTCTCAGAGAGCTTTAATATCATCGAAGCATCACAGTCACTAAAGAGTATCTGAAGGAGGTTTCTGGGATTTCGTGTTGTTTCCAATCTGAGAGAAAAAAGAAATCCTCTAAATGTTCTTCAAAGTCTTTTGACTTTCAGAGTGCAGCTGCTTCACGCTGCCATTTGGTATTCTGTTTATGACTGTGGAAACACACACTGTGTCATTTTGGCTGCTCCGCACAATCAAAGCTGATCCAAGAGCTTTGATTACATTTTAAAAACAAAAATTACAGTTTTTCGTGGAGCTGGCAGAGGAGTCGGCCTGCCTCACGCACATTTAGCTGCTTTTGTTTGTTCAAAGGAATCTGTGATTGGGAAGTTTACCTGTGATCAGCTCCTCACACACACACACACACACACACACACACACACACACACACACACTTACATAGCCAGCCACACACTTCAAACCAATCAGTAGTCGGAGCAGCCGCCTGCACCGCTCCATTAGTGGACTATGAAATGGAAGTTAACAGATTCGTGCCATGAAATACGGCCAGCAAAGGCCAACTATGATAAGACTGCTGAATCACAATGCTGCTAAAAAACCAACCAAACTGTGTCAAAACTTTGCCCAGATGTGCTCTGTGTCTGCACTAATTCACTCCTGCCTCCTGTGGATGTTTCAGTCAGTGAATAAAAACAGTAATAAGAATTATATTTACGCACATGTTTCCTGAAATGTGGCCGACCTCACATATGATACCTCTTCTAAAGGAAGCATGTCCTAAGGAAGTCTGTATTTTTCGTCCTGTGGCCTTGACGCCTATTGTTATTACACCTTAGAAAGAATTGCTTAATTGTTTTGTATTAATGTGAAACAGTTCACGTCCTGGACACAAGACAAATTTCAGAATTTTTTCTTACAATAAATTAAATCAAATCAGATGAAATGATGCAGCAAATGACATGGCCTATGGTGGTTAATGTGTTCATACAGATGGCAGTGTCACACTCCAGGAGCTGCTAGAGTCACATTTTCTCTGTTAAACTCCAGACTCTGTGTTCTCTGCTTTCTTCCTCTGCTGCTTTAACGTGTCACCTCAGCTCCAGGCTTGATGCTGTTTCAAGGCAGACAGCTCATCAAGATGAGTGGCAGGAGGGACGTGAGCCGCTCAGGTCAAGAATAACTGGAGTCACGCATTCAGTGGTTCAAGGCAAAGAGTTGCATAAAGTGGCTTTAATCATAATAATGTACTTTATTCGTCCCTGTGGAGGAGTTCTCTTTACACTCGTCCTCCAGCAGGATGCTCAGAGGTCACGGTCAGGGGCGGAGCAGCACCACCGGGGCTGCGAGACATTCAGCGTCCTTCATGAAGACACTACAGTAGCTTTCCAAAGTACGAGACTAGAGACTCGCCAAACCCTCGGCACTGGCCCGTCTGTCCTCTGCTGGCCCGCAGCTGATTCTGGTTCACTTTAAAGTTTGATTCTGAATTAATAATTGGATCTCCCTCAGTGTGTATTGCAGAACTTTCATCATCCTTTCCATCTATATCCACAGCTCTGTCACGTAACGAAGGAGAGATTGAAGGAGATTCTATTGTTGGAGTTTCATTGTGGAATAATGCCATTATAAATCTATAAATGTGTCATTTATATTTTGTTTTCAAAAGAATTGATTTTTTGAGGTTGACAAGCCTAAATAATGTTTTATATTTATTCTAGAAAGGTAGCTTAGATTGCTAAGAATGTAGGAAGCCTCCCCAGAAATGTAGGCCTAACTCCACAGTGTCACAGTGACGCAGACCTCCTGTCTGTCTCTGTGAGCTGAAACCATTTCCCTCAGTGGAAACAAAGCTTTGATTTACTTTAATTTCACAGATAAGAAACAATAAATTGTGAAGACAATAAAGCCTCCACACACTGTGTGTGATTTATCCTGGCTGAAATATGAGCAGAGCAAATCTCTGCTAGCTGCTAGGCTAATTTATACAATGTAAAATGCCATAGGCTTGTGCTAATAACGTTAGCATGTTGTATTTGTGGGGAAATGTGTCCAGATAAAGACAAGTGTTTGTCTGTGAATGCTGCGAGTTATAGTGAAGCTGATTTGTGTTTGACACTGTCTCTATTAAGCCATGTTTAATGTGTGTTTAATGTGTGTTTAGTGTGTGTTTAATGTGTTTTTAATGTGTTTAATGTGTGCTTTGAATCAACCAAACTTTACAGCACTTAGGAACTCCACCGCTGACTAGTGGTTTGGAGGTGTAACTGCAGAGTGACACAGACACACCATCACACAAGTATAAAAGCTCACAACGATGTCGGCCACGTCACATAGCGTAGGCTCTGCATAGAGCTGATGTGCAGGTATGAATCCACCTTCACAGTGTGTCCGCCGCCTCACTCTCCGCCACTACACCAACCCTGCTGGGAGGAGAACAGGCAGCAGCTCTGGAGACAAACCTCCAGTCATGAACAGCAGCAAACAGAATCAGGTGCAAACCCCACCTCTGGGGAACCAAACAGCCCCACCTCTTTGCTGCATCGGCAAACTTTCTGTTGCTGCTGTTACACAGGTTAGACCTGGAGCTGCTGCCGACACCAGCCCGCTGTGACACTGGTTACTACTATAAAAAACCATTGCAGAACATTTATGTGTGTGTGCGTGTGTGTGTGTTAAAAATGACACTTTAAGGCATTAACACAAAACTCTGATCATGAATATCGGTATCTGCTTTGTTATATGTGGTATGGTAGAGTGAGCAGGTTGGGAGCAGCTGGCTGATTGTGTTTGATGTCTGCTGCTTCTCTCTGATGCACTTTAATTAATGATTTGATAAGTGTTGAGGTGTTAAGAGGAGCGCAGGCATGAAATACGACTGTGAGAAGAAGCAGAGCGACGCAGGATTTCTCTCCACCTGCTTCTCCATATGCTCCTGGTGTTGTGGTGTTTTTTCCTCTCTGTCTCTGTCCTGCCTTTTCTGTCTTCCATCTGTTTCACGCACACACACACACACACACACACACACAGAACAGGGGGAGGCATGGAAATGCGTAGGAAATGTGTAAAGAGCTTTGCAGACACTTTACGGTCGGAGCTAAAAGGATGTGTGGTGCGGAGTGTGTTATTTTGTCTCATTATGAAGCAGCAGCAGTTCCACTTGTATCAGGACAGTGTCAACACAGTGTCAACTATCTGTGAGTCAACTCTGGATGAATAAAATGCTGAACACATGATTACCAACTGTGGGGCTGGATGTGCCGTATCGGACCTCATCAGTGTGCAGGTGTGGAGTGCTACAGAGGAGGAGTGTGAGGAGGTGATAACAGTGTGTGTCTGCAGCTGCTGCAGTGATTTCACACATAGTTAGTGCACTTTATCTTCTCAGTCTTTCAATGGCAAAGTCGCTCTAACTCTGAAGTCCAATTAAATAATGATCCTGTTTGTATTCATGAAAAGATATTTGTGACGATATACATTGTGAAAAATATCTCTGCACACCTGAATGTGTGACAGGTGCGTCAGAGGAAGGTGCAAACTCAGGTGACAGTACTCCACAGATAACTGTAGAGGTGGAGTTGTGACAGTTGATGGCAACATCTCATCGTCTCCGTCTTCTGGTTTTTGTTTTGTACTGATTGTTAAGATGCTAAATGAAACTGAGCCACTTGATCTCAGCTCAGCAGAAATCTTCTCTCCCCAAACTCTATCAGGGACACACGCTGCTTCTTTTACTGCCTGGAAAACCTCAAGTTGGACGCTACTTTGTGCCAGCTTTCAAGGGCAACTTTCAGGTTGCACCTGATGTTGCTAAGCGACGATAACCAGGACTGTATCATAGACTTCTCACCAGGAATCCTGAGTTCGGAGCTCATCTTCTTCCAGGTGTTTTTTATGCCTCTGTACTCGTGATAGACGTAGCCGGAGGCATTACGTATTCAGGTTGTCTGTCCGTACGTCCCATGCTTGTGAACATGATGTCTCACGAACACCTCAGGGACATTTCTTTGAATTTGGCAGAAATGTCCACTGGGACTCAATGATGAAGTGATTAGAGTTTGGTGGTCATATGTCAAAAGTCAAGGTCACTGTGGCCTTGTCTGTCTCATTCTTGTGAACATGATATCTCAAGTAACCTGGAAATCCAGATGCCCTGCCCCTAGGAAATTCAAATGTGCTCTGCATGGGGATCTGGACCCGACAAGCAGAGCCCGGTGAATCACCATCGGACCAATCACATCAGTCTATCTGACAGAGGCGGGCTCTGGGCGGGCGTAACATGATGAGGACAGCACTGCGCCGTGGGAGTCGGAAAGTAAACAGCCAAGATGGCAGCTGCTGAAGGACCGCGTCCATTCAGTTTAGCTTTGGAAGAAACGCTAAGCCAACTACACACGAGAGGAACAGAAGACTGCCCGAGAAGCCTTCGCTTCCAGGAAGGACGTTTTTGCCGTTTAGCCCCACTGGTCGGCAAACAAATGGGGCTTAGTGCAACGAATACATCACCTTGTTTTTTGCTCTGATTGGCTATCGTGCTATCCAATTGTGTGTGGCAGCATTTAATACGCCTCAGTTAGTGCTGCCCCTTGAGTAGGAAGGGTGAATCGGTGAGGGCCAGACTCAAAATGTTTCTAGATTTCAGTCTGGATTTCCAGGCTATATCTCGAGAACACCTTGAGGGCATTTCTTCAAATTTGGCAGAAACATTCACTTGGACTCAAAGATGAACTGATTAGATTTCCAACAAACAGAGTTTTTCACCCAGGAGACTGGTGTTTACTTCCCGTGAGGTTCTAAAGCCAAACCCTGTTCTTTTTTCCTAAACCCAACCACATATGCATGTTGTTGAAGGAAAAATACGCAAATTCCCTTTGTTGTACCGACGTAGTGCTTTTATTTTGAAAGAGACTGTATGCAAACTGTACATTTCCTGTGAAAACAGAAGTGTATTTTGAAAACAGACAATGCATGTAACAGGATGAAGTTGACACGGCGTCCCAGAACGTCAACAACCAACACACCCAGGGTAACTTGGACGTCATATGTGGACGTGGAAAGTCCATGACCAAACGTGGACATGTGACGAGGTCACAGTGAGGATGATGATGAGACAACAGTCGCAAAATTTTTTTTATTTTGAGAGGTGATTGCCCCTAAACATGAATACATGTTGATTATATTTTTTATTTAGTTGGTAATAGTTGTACAATCACAATATTACACTCCAGGGTGTGCTTTAATGTCATTTATGACATGACAGTGATGCATCACCCTCCTGTGTAACATTGCTTAGGTAAAAGAATACAGAAGTTGTGTGTGTGTGTTTTGAAAATGTAACTTCAAACCAGTGAGCAAAAACCTGAGGTGCAAATGAAATGTACCCAGGAGGTTTTCTACAAACAGTCAGTATCGTGTCCAAATCATACTGAAGTGCAAAGGAACAAATGGCTGATGTCGTGATAATGTTTTTCTTCCCCATTAGCTGCTCTGATCCTGTGATAGACTGGCGACCCGTCCAGTTTGTACCAGTGTATGCTGGGAGAAGCTCCAACCCCCTGCGACCAAGAGGACGAGATAATAACAACACAAATATGTTTGTCGACAGTATGAAGTCGGTTCAGATGCACTGAAATACCAGGGCCATTATTCCTAACAGACGCTGAGATGTAAACAGCCACGTGTGCCGCTGAGGCGAGGAGAGGAAGCAACCAGCTGTCAGCAGGAAAAGAAAAACACACCTCTCCAGGTCAGGTTGATGTGTTATTAAATTTTTGAATCTGCAGCATGTAAATTTGCACCCTTCATCCTTGAACTAAGTGGACTGCCTACAGAGAGCCTCTCTTCTCACTACTGGCTTGGTTTCCTCATTATATTCAATATTTCATATTCTATTTAATTATACATGCACTGGAGAGCACGTTTCCAGCTCAGTGTTTTAGTGGCTGTGAGCCAGGTGCTGGCTTTACACTTCACACAGTATGGATGAAGAGGAGGAGACATATAGGCTCCGTGCACTCGTCCACATATATACAGACCTGAAAGCATCGTAATCCCACAGGTGTCAGCCTGGACGCTGGACACTCTGCCCCGGTCTGCCTGTGTGTGTCAGGCTGGCAGTGTGTGAAGAGCAGCCATCTGTTTGAGAGGAGAGCTCGTCCTCTGGCTCTTTGTTCTTACCAATAAAGGATTCACAGCTTGGTGTGTTTTTTCCTTTTGTTTCAGGAAGCTCAGCACTGAAATGTCAGAAGCACCAACATTTGTTAGAATTGTTTCTGTTCTTCAGCATGTGGCCACAGAGCTTTTATCTGACGGGGTGCTGCTGAAAGAACCCTGAGTGGGGGCGTCTTGTTGAACCAAGGATCTACGGTTTGTGCTGTGCAGCCATGACGCCCAGTGTTTGAGACTTTCAACCGTCTAAATAATTAGAAGAAAGCACAAATATCAAAAAGGGGACCGGAGGATGTGCTCCAATTATCAGGGTATCACACTGTTCGGCCTCTCCGGGAAAGTTTACTCCAGGGTGGTGGAGAGGAGGCTACGACCAAATGTTGAACCTCAGATTCAGGAGGATCAATGTGGATTCCATCCTGGCCATGGAACAACGGAGCAGCAGACCAGCTCTTTACCCTTACAGGGCTGCTGGAGGGGTTGTGGAAGTTGTTGGCCTCTGCCAAGGTTGTCCCTCATCACCGATTCTTTTTGTGATGGATACATGGACAGGATCTAAAGGCACAGCCGGGGGGTAAAGTTTCTGTTGGTTTCTGATGCCGCAAGTCACTGCCCAGGTGCCGGATTTTGAATGACTTCAGAGTGAGACCGTGCTCCGTGGTGAAGAGGGAGCTGAGCCTGAAGACAAAGCTTTCATTTTATCGATCTATCTCTGTCCCAACCCTCACCTATGGTCATGAGCTCTGGGTAGTGACTGAAAGAATGAGGTCACAGATACAAGCGTCTGAAATGAGTTTCCTCCGTGGGGTGTCTGGGCTCAGCCTTAGAGATAGGGGGAGGAGTCAGACATCTGGAGGGAGCTCGGAGTAGAGCCGCAGCTCCTTCATGTTGATTGGGACTTTTGCTGCCTTAACTTTAGTTGTTTTCCTGGCGCGTTTGCCCCTGACACCACAGGGCTCTGTTCAGCAGTAACAGCGACCGGTTGCGTTTCATGCTGACATGAAAGGATGACGTTTTCGTTGGTGTCTGACACCAGATGACCAAGCAGCAGTTTTCGATGACTTCAGAGTGAGACCTGGGTGGCGAGTGCTCTCCCAGTTTATTTTTATTTTGGGGGCATTTTTGGAGAGTTGACTGTACTGTAGATGTTGAGACAGGAAACACAGGGAGAGAGTGAGTACAGAGTGGCATCAAACCAAAGATTACACAATATGCATCTTAACCACTTGACCACATGTTTGGTTATTTGAATAAACTGATGAATACCACATCCTTATGCACAGTCAGTGACAAACACTTGAGCAGACAGAACCACAGTCTCACCTCAGAGTCCTCGTGGCTGCCTCCTCTGCTCCGTGGACTTTAAATCCTTTTTAATAAAGTGCACCTTCATCAGCAGGATTTAAGCAGAAACATCGTCGGCACTAAATAGCTTCCATTCAGATTGTTGAGGCTTAGTGCGGAGGACAGAGCTGCTTCATGCCTCTGTGACTTTAAGCTGCTCAGAATAAAGAATTCATAATTACTTCTAAGGGCCCTGTGAAAGGTTTTCAATGACCTGCAGCACAATAACCTTTTATAGAGTAACTGTTCAGACGGAGGGCAAGATCATTAGATAAAACCAGGCACTTCTGCAAAATGCAGGCTGCAATAATGGAGGGCCTGTTGCTGCTATAATTTGGGAAATTAACGGCGGCTAATGAAGCACTTAAATGCTGAATAACACACACAGTGTTTTAAAGGTTCAGCAAACAGGAACTTGTGGGGTTCCCAGGGTGCAACAGTGAGGTCCTCTGTTAAACTCCAGCACGTTAGACAGAGACGGCGTCCACACACACACACAGGAAACCCAACGCAGCTTTTATTAAAGATTAAGTAAACTGCCTCTGGAATTCAGGAGGACATGAATTATTTGGAGGTCATGTTTCTTCAGCATGAACTAAATAACATTGATTGGACATGTTCTGTCTTCCTGTGAGAGTCATGTTCAAATTTAGATTCTGCTCACTGACTCCACTTCTTACCTATTCTGACTTACGGGATGTAGACTGTGGCTATAAGCTGACTGTTTTGACCAGCATCCCCCCCTTCCTTCTGCCATCTGCGTGTTGCCATTTACAAATCTCCTTCGCTACAGACGAACAATGAACAACCTACACGCTGAAAATTGTAAGTTCAGCCATCCAGCCGACTGCGGCGCATCACTGGGAAAGCTGTCTTTAGTGCTGGTGTCACTGACAAAGCAGCGATATTTGACGACTTTGGAATGAGAACAGGCTGCTAGCGCTGTGCCAGACACCAGCATTATCAGCTCCTCCATCTTGTCTTCTTTCTGCTTCAGCGATGTCTGCTGTTTGACCGGCCAAAACCAGGCAGCAACCGCCAGAGGTTCAACACAGTGAACTCGGCGCGGCACAGCAAAATCTGTGCACTTTCACGTGGGGGACAACCGCGTCATACCCTCCCACCGTGCGGCGGTGTGAAAGCAGCTTCAGGTGGATGGATTATTCTGGAAAAGGAGAAATGCTCACTAACATGGATTTTTATCAAATTTGTAACCAGTTCTCAAACTCATGAAATATGGAAGCAAAAGAGATGTGTTGCGTTTAATTTTTTCTTCAGTGTATGTAGGATAGTTTCAGTAAAAATGTAAAATATGAAAGTCTTTAGAGTCTCCGTCTTGGCACGCACACGTTGAAAGTTTTCTGACGTGCTTTGCTTGTGTTGGATCTTCCTGCATCGTCTGGCTCTGGGACTTTAATTAGAGACATCAGAAACACAGAAACCCTCAGCAAGTTTTTGGTCAGTTTACTTTGATCAGGAGGAAGTGACAATCTGTCACCATCTGTATACAAAATTAAATTTATGATACATTATGCAGGTAATTTGTTTTTAAGTTGACATCCTTTCACAAACACCTTAATGCAAGCTTTTGTTTACAGCGTCTGCGCTGACAGCCGAGGATGTCAGAATGTGCTCATGCAGCACACGGCAGGCAGAGCGCTGTCACGATGTAAACAACACTGACGTCTCATTCAGGTCAGCTTCCTCTCTCTAACTTTACACACACACACACACTTTAAAAATAATGATAAGATTTAGCAGAAATCAAGGTGTGCTGGGTCTTTTTACACCAATCATGACCTCATGCTGTTTCTGTCAGAGCATCGTCTTAACGAGGTGAACATCCTGACTCCATCCTGAGCCTCAGAGGTGGAGACGCTCCTGTGGAAGGCGGCTGAGCAGAGATGATGTGTGTCTGAGCCGCTGATCAAATGGCTACAAGAGTATTTTTTGGTTGTTGAAGATCAAATTGTTGCAAAAGTGTTTGCAGTTACTGCAGACAAATAAAACCCTGGTTTGCATGAACATGAATGTTTTTCTTCTTGTTCTGTAAAACAATACAACTGATTTTATGTGAATGAAGCAGCACGCGGTGCACACGTCAACACAAGCTCCCTGTCTTGTTGTGACATATTTGTTAGTGGTCATTATTACACTATGCACACTAATATTCCACTATTATTACAAATATGACAACATTTTGAATTTGACGCAGGCCATGTAAACAGCAGATTGTATTCTGAATTAGGTCTTATTCCAAATGTTGCATTTTACGATTGAACATGTGGGATATACTGATATTATTCAGGTCAGTTTATCAGCTCTGTGCACTGTAGTTTGAAGGCAGTGAGGTTGAGATGCATGGCCATAAGAAAAGCCCACATCTCTGTTTGGAAGGAGAAACGACTCCTTTTAAACAGTGTAAAGGACCTAAATGTCATCAGGTTTTTGGATGTGCCCAAACAACCTGGTCTCACTGAAGTCGTCAAAAACCACTTGACTTCCAGCGTCAGACACTGATGAAAACAACCAGTCCTTTCACCTCGGCATGAAATGCAGCTGATCGCTGTTATTGTTCGACGGTGCCCAGAGGCATTGGGGGGAAATGCAGTGGGACAGCAACGAAAGTTAAGGTTGGTTTATTCAGTGTTTTTACCAGTTCAAATCACTGAGTCTGTTTGTTATGGAGAGGAGGAGACCTCTGCAGAAAGTTCAGCCCTCTCTAAAAACCTCTGGATGTTACGTTGTCAGAGAAAGAAATATGAGCAGCACGTTGGCTACTGCTTAAAAACTTCCTCAACAATGAACACCCATCATCATCCTCACTGTGACCTCGTCACATGTCCACGTTTGGTCATGGACTTTCCACGTCCACATATGACGTCCAAGGTACCCTGGGTGTGTTGGTTGTTGACGTTCTGGGACGCCGTGTCAACTTCAGCCTGTTACATGCATTGTCTGTTTTCAAAATACACTTCTGTTTTCACAGGAAATGTACAGTTTGATACAGTCTCTTTCAAAATAAAAGCACTACGTCAGTACAACACTGCTAATCAAAGATGTTTTTTTTTCCTTCAACAACAAACACGTGGTTGGGTTTATGAATAAAGAACAGGGTTTGGCTTCACAGTCTTACAGGAAGTGAACACTGACCTCTTGTGGGACTTTCACTCCCTTAACTAAGATTGTTCGCCCTGACACCACCATTATTTAACAATATGCCTACCAGCTGTGAATCACGCTGACGTGACACTGGAAGTTAAAGAGAACCTATTTTACTCATTTTCGGGTCTTTGTATTTGATTTCTGGACTCCTATAGAGCAGCTACACACCATTACCTGCACACAAAGCTTTGTAGATCTTCAGGACGCTGTGCCTCTCGCTGCACTGCGTCCTTGTATTTCCTGCATCCCGCGAAAAACGGTCTGTGTAATTTACTCCACCCCCCGGCCCTCGCCTCCCGCCGAGCCCACTCCGCTGTGATTGGTCACACTCCTGAGGACTTCTGAAGGGCTGCCGAGCGCTGCCGGCATGCCTGGGCGTGCCCATATAAGTAAGTCCAGCACGCATTAACATCACACTGTTTAAAAAAAGACTAAAACACAGCGTGCAGAGCCATCCGAAACAGCTTGCAGGGCTCACTTCCAAATGCACGAACCTCATTATTTGACGCGTTGGCATTGTTTAACACGGGTATGCAACACTGTCACAACATTTATAGGTCAGAAAAGAGGAAAAGCATAATAGTTCTCCTTTAATGTCCAAGCGCCTGTATTTAACAACTTCAGGTCGATACTGAAGGAATCCAGACCAGGAGAAACTGCAGTGACGGCGTTGCTCCATCTTTTGTCACAGATTTGATTGAGAGACTTCTAACAGCAAAAAAATAACACATCATACATATAACGCCATGTGATAAGAAATGTTAAAGTTACTTTATATGTCTGTGCTTCATTTTAGAAACCTGTCCTCGTATTTAATCTGAAGTATTTATTGTCTTTGGACTCCACCAGATTTTAAACCAAGTTTCTCTGGGTTTTTAACAATGCCGGCTGCACAGCACGCGTCTGTATAAAGACTGACCAGCGGGCTCAGCGGGGTTAAACAGGTTAATGAAGGCGCTGCAGACGACCAGCGCTCTGAGGCGTTTTAGGAGAGAAGCTGAAAGCCAGTGTTCTCTGGCTGAACAGGTTAATGAAACATCTCTGTTTTTATCAGAGTATTTATTCAGTGAGGTGATACATTAATTCATTTACTCTCATTAACAAGCTTAATGATCTCATTGTTGGGAGTTGATTTGTATTGATGTGTTTGCAACTCCCACTCACCGCAGATAAAAGCAAATAAGTACTCAGTTACTGAGAGGCGGGCAGAGTGATACCGCCAGCACAGAGTGGCTAAAAGCAGCTCATGTTTCATCACCTCATTTGTTGTGAAGCAGTGTTGTGAGTCCATTTGGATGGAAACATGGGTGCAGGGTTTTTCTCAGGGTGCAAACATGAATTAAAATGGAAACAATGCAGAATAAATAAAAACAAATAAATGATGACACAGCACGAGGCTTTCATGTTGAAGCAGCTGAAACAGGTGTGACAAGTAATGATGTCAGTCTGTCTTTAGATATTGTTTCACTGTTTGAACAGCACTCATTTTCACTGAATGCACTTACATTATATATAGTTGGACCAGAAGACTTTAAAAAGACAAAAGTGTGACGCTCTCACATCCAAGGACTAGAGCTAGAAAACTAGTCCCAAGAAATCAAGATGAGAAGGACTGGTTGGCTCGATCATGTCCTGAGGACGTCCAGCTGTAGGACGGTCAGATCGTAACGTGAAAAGTGAGATGGAGAGCATGTGGATGGACGACAGTGAGCAATTTATTGCTGATACAATAAATCTGAGAGTTGATTACAGAAAAAAAGGTTGTCTGTTAAACACAGGTGACAAAAGAAGTTCGTGCACAGTATGAAGCGATGACTTCAGGGTGAACCACGGCCAAAATAACAAACAAAACCCACCTATCTCTCCCAGAGTGCTGCCTCAGCCCAACAAACAAAAGAAGCAAACAAATATACAATACTGGGCCCGAAACAAAAACAGGAGAACAACAAAGACTACAACAAAGATGGCAGCTCACTCCTACAGCTTCAGCAGTGCTATTCACAGTAAGGACAAGTGCAGTAAGCTAGCATGAAGCTAACTCACACACTAACAGTCTAAACAACAAATAATACAGCCAGGTGCTAACGACGGCTCACCTGGTGTTGAGCAACACCGTTAACAATAATGAAATGGCTCACTGTACCGAGCACAAGCACACACAAAGAACACAGCATTTTAAGGACCAGAAGGCCGAGGAGGAGAGCGACCTGCCGGCAGCATTGAATAACTAACTAACTTGATTATGTCGAAGGTCAAGATGAGAAAGAGACAGATGTAAGACTGCTCAGTTTTAACACCACCTTCCACCAAACAATCAAGATCATAGGGGCCAAACTCTCATGGTGCTATTCTGACACTGGAAACTCAAAAGGGGACAGTCAAGGTTCAACATCTGATCAGGATCCTCCTGGGTGCCTCCTGTTAGAGGTGTTCCTGGCACGTCCCACTGGTAGGAGGCCCCGGGGCAGACCCAGAACACGCTGGAGGGATTACATATCTCATCTGGTCTGGGAACACCTCGGGGTCCTCCAGGAGGAGCTGGGAAGTGTTGCTGGAGAGGGATGTCTGGGTGCTTTGCTCGGCCTGCTGCCTCTGCGACCCAGCCCTGGATAAGCGGATTAAAATGGATGGATGAACTGGAAATTTGTCCCCGAAAGTGAAATGGCTTGAAAAGTCATTTGGTGTAAGGCCAGCACGAGGCTCATCGTTTCCTTTTTTTTATTTATTTATAAGAAAAAATACAGATATTGTTAAAAGTTTTGTTGACTCTCGTACTCACACATCACACAGCTGTTTTGTTGCTGTTGTTCCTGCTGACAGAAGACACTGCTCCTCTCTGTTACAATGGACTCCTCTCATGGTGAGAACAACTCCCAGTCTGCATCCAGTATTATAAGAGAGAAGCAGAACAATAATGGCAGAAAGACCATTAGATGTGCTGAATATGCTGCTAATAAAACACCAAACAGCTAACTGGTATTCTCAGGACCAGACTTCCCTCCACATTTCCCATTACTCATTTTTTAAAATCCCATTTTCATCCATTTTATTATTCAAAAATAAATTACCAGAGTCTTTGCAGGAAAAATTAAATGAGCTTCAGCTTACACACACACACACACACACACACACACACACACACACACACACACACACACTTCTTGGCAGCAGCAGTGTGGTAAAGCAGAACCAGCTAATCAGTCCTAAACTAATCTGTTTCCAATAGAGCTGGAGTTAAGCAGCGCTGCCTGTCCTCGCAGACGCTAACATGCCTTACACACAGCAAATTGATTTTTCCGGCCTGATTAATCTCACCTTGCCTGTGATTGGTGCTGTTGATTGACTGCTCCGTGATTTCCCAGAATGATTCTGGTGGCAGTGATTGTTGGCAGAGACTTCATCTGAGCGCAGATTAGTGAAAGGGAGCGCGAAGAGCACACATCTTTACTGCAACAGAAAGGAAAACAGACTCATTACCAGTTTACAGAACTCTGTCCTCTGTTTTATATGTGTGGTGTTTCCTGTGAGGCAGAAACACCCTGATGACCAGTAGGCGGTGACCAGTAGGCGGTGAACAGTGGGCGGTGACCAGTGGGCGGTGAACAGTGGGCGGTGACCAGTAGGCGGTGAACAGTGGGCGGTGAACAGTGGGCGGTTCAGAAATGTGTGGACTCAGACCGGATGTGAACTTTCCAAGAAATTAAGTTAATATTATTGTGAGTTAATGAAACACATCATCTATCTGCTGCTCAGGACGTTGGACAGGTTGCATGGTGGGTGCACACGATGCAGGACTGTGATGCCAGAGTCCGTGGTGTTCATCTGTGGTTAGATTTACCCCCAGATTCCACCAGATGCGTGTTGGTTGCGTCTGTGATCCATTTCAATCAAAAATTTAGTCCTGCACAGACACAAAATAAAACATCCGGTTAATTTTCAAAATAAAATGCACAGTGTTCACGGCGGATCATATTTCCCTGCACTACACCTTGAAAACGTCACAATGGGCGGAGGCAGGCCTGAAGTCAACAGGTCAGAGGTTTCCAGACGTCATTTCACCCCGTTGACACCATGGACGAGGAGATGTTAATCATGGAGGTGCACCCAGATGTCTTCCTACTACTCCTCTGGTTTTGTGGTTCTGTTTATAGAAACTACATCTTGTTATATCGCACGATTATGCGTGAATTCACGAGATCTCGTGGGTCCTCGTGACTCCCGCTGTCCGGTGGAGCTGCACCGCTCCACACAGCAAACGCAGCCGGTGGGTGTTGATGGACGGCAGAGCACGCAGCGGATAACCAGCGCAGCCGTTCCGCAACGGACACACATCCAGTGGAATTCCGGCGTTAGGAAGCACAGTCTCAACCCGACCTCGTCACATATCGACATTTGGTTGCGAACTTTCGACATCCACATATGACGCTCAAGGTACTCTGGGTGTGTCTGTTGTTGACGGTCTGGGACGCCGTGTCTTTCAGTGTTGCTCTCCACGCGATTTTAAAATCAGCTTGGTATTTCCCACCCCTGCTTACACTAGCACATTGTTATTAAAATAGCTCGACTGACTTTTACTTTCACAGTGGACACAAACAGGTCGAGGTCTTTTTCACGAGAGATGGATCGGCAGTTTGGTGCAGCTTCTGCAGTGATGCTTGCGCTGCAACAGACCGTCGTGGTGAAGAGGGAGCTGAGCTGGAGGGGGAAGCTTTCGATTCACTGGTCCATCTCCGTCCCAACCCTCACCTTCTGGTCATGAGCTCTGGGTAGTGACTGAAAGAATGAGGTCACAGATACAAGCGACCGAAAGGAGTTTCAAGTAGGGCTCAGCCTTAGAGATAGGGGGAGGAGCTCGGACGTCCGGAGGAAGCCGCTGCTTCTTCACATCAAAATCACGTCCCACTGGTAGGAGGCCCCGGGGCAGACCCAGAACACACTGGAGGGATTATATATCTCATCTGGTCTGGGAACACCTCTGGGTCCTCCAGGAGGAGCTGGGAAGTGTTGCTGAGGAGAGGGACGTCTGGAGTGCTTTGCTCAGCCTGCTGCCTCTGTGACCCAGCCCTGGATAAGGGAATGAAAATGGATAGACGAGTCTCCTGTCAGTCTGGAGTTTGTTTGGCACATCCACCTCCACTCCCACTCACCCTATACAGACTTAGTCGCTGTTTATACTTTATTATTTCCTTAGAAATAAAAGAACATTACACAGACAGTACTAGTGAGCACACACACACTAACAGTACAGGGATGGTGAGAGTTGATAGTGCAGCTGATTTTGGAGGAAACACACCTCCTGTTTCCTGCGTAACTTGTTGCGAGTGACGAGTGGAGGTGGAGAACTTGTCGAAATAATCACCAGAGGAGGCTGAGACTCGGCGCTGACGTGCGAACAAGCATCTGCGAGGGTGTAAACACACACACACACACATACACACACACAGTAACAGATGGCAGGTGCTGTGGAGATTTGTGATATTAATTCAGTCCCATACGTTGTAGGTTTAACAGCTTCTACTCTCCAATAAATCACAAGCCCAATTTCTTGGGAAGCAAAACAACACTTGAAAGAAATTCATCACGAGGAGCTGCTGCAGATACTTTTTTTATGTTGTTGTTGAATCTAATGCAATAAATGTATTTGTAATGGATCGTGTTTAGCGGCTTGTTTTTCGCTGTTGTTTTCTTTCCCAAATTAAATCTCAACCTTTATAGAAAAAGGCCAACTGCTGTGGAGACTTACTAAACTTTAACTTCAGTCTAGTTCAGTTTATAAAGGTGAGTTTAGTTCATGCATCTGAGCACAGAGAACACAAAATACATATTTATGGCATTTGCTCTCTTCAGGATGAAGTCGCAGTGTTTGCTGATATTTTACAGTGGCGAACACGCTCAAAACATTTCCATCAGGGGAAATGTAGCCCTGCATAGCCAGACCTTTCTCCACAGTGCTGAGATCAGTCTGGAAGTTCACATTATCATTCAGCTGTAGGGGAAAAAATGCTCTGGCTTCTTTGTGTTTCTCCAAACCAATCACAATCATCTTGGGTGGCGCTAAGCACTGACAGTGCAAAATAGTGTCGGGGAGGAACATGCAGAGTGACGAGGCTAACCGCTCACACGGCTAACGTTAACCACTGGATATTAACAGGTTCAACAACGGAGTCAAGCCGTCTCAGTGTTGGATGTTAGCGCTGCTGCTGTGTTAGCTCGTGCTAACCAGGCAGACTCTCCAGGAGCACAGCGGCTGTCTTGACGGTGGACACATAAAGTTTGTTAATCTGACAGGAAGTCGGGCTTGTCTGAGATGCCAGTCGTTTTATTTCTTGTAGATCTTAATAACAATTCACGTCGAGAACAAAGCAGGAATGCCTTTTTGAATAATCTTCATCAAAGTTCGCTACTTTCAGTGTGTAGGTTGTTAGCTCGGAGTTAACACACAGATAGCATAAGGGAGGTAGAGGATGACTCGAAGATTTACTTTTATGCAGCTTTAGAAATGATACCAAAACAAAAACATCACAGCAAACACGTTGCAAATACAGAAACAATGCAAAGTTAAAAACAGACCAAACTCTAAAACACATGCAACAGACAAACAAACACTGCAACAACTTAACTCCACTTTTCTTCACACTCCAAAAACAAATGGTCTCCCATCTGGTCAAAAATCAAGCTGTTCCACTGAGAGCTTTGTCTAAAGGTATGGTGTACATGACCTGACGTTACTTTGGTCAGATGAGCTGGAGGAGCAGTCGTTCCCAGAACTGTTTATCTAAACAGTGGGAAACACCTTTTCATGTGTACTGGAAAGCTTGTGTGTGTGTCAACTGATGCTGCTTGTTTGTCAGACTCCATGAATTGTCATGATGTACCACTCCTTGTGAGTAAACCCTCAAATGTCCAATATGTGTTTTGAGTGTATTTATTCACACCAAAGGCCTGGAGGATTTCTGTTTTGGTCCATTGTAGCATGTTTGTTCTGGCGACCTCTGCACATTTACCTGTGATTGGAAGAACATGATTCAGTCTGTTTTTTAGCACATCATCATAGATGAGATTGACACAGCAGCTGGACAGCTGATGATCTGAACTGACTCCAAATGTTTTCTTTCGCACATAGTTTTTACCCACACATGACGGTTGTTGAATAATGAAAACAAAACACGTAAAGTCAAGCTGACCGCAGTCACTGCAACCTCACTTGCTGACCTTCCACGAGTTTGAGGCCCACGGTGTTATTTATTTTTTGTAAAACACAAAATGTGTGAAAACAGATTCTTGACGCCTGTATGCTAATCTGCTCTAATATCTGATTAGCATTTGTCCTTGGTGGAGCCCAGTGAACCCTCAAGCCTGTTGGTTGTAGAGTGAAAGGATTACTGTCTACAACACACACACACAAACACACACACACATCTGACTATAATACACACAAATACAGTTCACACATGGATAAATAAAACACACAATCTGACACACACATACAGTCACAGTTAACAGTTAACTCTTAACAATCAGCCGAATGCCTAAAGAGGCATTTATACTTGAAACCAGGGGTTAACAACAGTCTGGTAGTGGGTCTCTATAACAAGTAGGAGTTACACCCGGCTGAGACACCTTACGTCCCGAATCAATCGCCGGGAAAAACTTTTGCATTGTACATTTCTGCAAACCATGGATACATTTGTACGTTATAATGGAGCAGATACGTCGAAATGTTATGTTTCAGCAACACTGAGGTTAAAGGGGCAAAAAGTGAAATCATTCACCACTAGGTTCGCTGTTGTGCACTGCCTGTAGACCAAAACAAAGTGTGTCATGAGCCACACCTCCCTCTACCTCTGCTCTCCACACCCCCCCCCACTCGCCTCGTCTGTGCAGCCGAGCACCGCAGCACCTCCACGGACTATCACATCCAGACGGTCCCGGTGTTTCCTCCTCAGGCTCCACTTCACTCAGCTGCCCGATAAACCCGCTGCTTCTTCCCACTTTAACCTGAATAACAAACCAGGGCTCGGTGCTCCGGTTGGATCCAAACGGAGAGCCGGGGCTAACGTTAGCTGGGAAGCTAGCAGAGGCTAACTGGCTGTGCTGGCAGCTGAGTGAAGTGGAGCCTGAGGAGGAAGCACCGGTTAGCCCCAGTTTCACTACAGGCAGATTCACTCACCACAGGGGCGAGGAAATAAAACCTGAACAGGCAACTTAGTTTAGCAGTTAGCGATGTCTTTCACTCGCTCTCAGTCTCACTGTGTTTCTATTTCCCTGCTTTCCTGTTAGCATTAGCACTACTCCGCTGCCACGCTAACGTCCCTACTCTCCTCTGTGAGCCGGAGCCACAAGCCCACGAGCCCGCCAGGCTCCAAGGAGAATAGTAGGGACGTTAGCGTTAGGACTAGTCGGCTGCCACGCTAACGTTCCTACTCTTCTCCATGAGCCCGCGGCTCACGGCTCCGGCTCGTAGGGACGTTAGCGTTAGCTCCTGGAGTTAGCACTAGAGAGACTACGGCTACTGGAGTAACTTACAGCTATGGAGCGCTTCTACCAGCTCTAGTCACTGAGCCTCGCCTCCATTTCAGCAAATATATTACATTTATTACAGGGACCATCATCATTGAAGTAGGCAGGGGAATAGCTAAACACAGCTGCCAGGCTGCCCGCCGGGCTACATTTTAGAAAGCTAATTGCAAATGTTAGCTGGGCTGCTGGGCTACTCACCTAACACAATTGTAACGCCTGACCCATTGCTGGGACCGAGCCACTAATAACTCAAGCTCCGGACATTAACCCATGCTACGATTGTAACATTAACGTACATGAACGCGCAGCCGGACCGGCTTGTAAACAAGGGGCTGGAGATCAACACAGAGAGAGGGTGTGTGAGGTCATGTTATACTCCAGATGAAATTACACCTCTAGTTCTTCACATAGCAATTTTTTAATTCCTTCAGTCTAGAAATGATGAATTTCGCTCATTGCCCCTTTAAAATGTGGTTCAGGCAAAAAACACCTGGTTATGGTTGAGAAAAGATAATTTTTTGCATAAAAATACCCAGTTTTCAGGACAAAATCCTCACTGAAAAAAGCAGCAATGTCTCGGTAAAAAAAAGAACTGCTTTTTTTGCCACTATCCACGCTGGAGTGACCAGCTGCTACAAATCACCATAAAGTGGTGCCTAAAAAGCCACTGGAAAAACAGGTTGCCACGTTTGGTTCTAACCCTCGATAGCATTGACCTGTAGGTTCATCAGATCAACATCTTCTCATAGAATGGTTAGTTTGATATCCTTCTCATTTGAGGCCCAGGAATGACTTCGTCTTTTACATACAGTTATGTAAATAACGTAAAGTTATGGAGGTTAGGTTTAGGCAAAGAAACATGGTGAGGAAAAATGACTCAGATTTCATGGGGATCCAAACACATGACTCCAGGGCAAAGTCACAAGAGAAAGTCTGGTTTTTTCCACCACCCCAACCTGCAACCTTACAGGTACTCGGGACTGCTTCCTTATTTGCTCCTTCCCCTGTGGGTGGTGGGCCCACAGGGCAGTTGCTTCATGTTAGTTATTTGGGCCGAGCCTGACCGGGCCCCATGGCCCAAGGCGTGGCCACCAGGTGCCCGCTGGTTGGCTCCCCCTCAGGTCTGGCTCCAGGTGGGGGCCTCGATACCCCCATACCAGGCGAGGTGCTCGAAGTCTGCATATGGTGTTTCATCAAGGTCTTCTTAAACCGCTCTTAGTCTGGCCCCTCCATTGGGACCACTTTGTCTTGGGAGACCCTACCAGGGGCCGTTAGCCCCAGCTCCCAGGATCACAGGGATGTGCAAACCCCTCCATCATGTTAAGGTGGCAGTTCTCTGAGGAGTAGGGTTAGGAGCACAGACATCTGGAGGGAGCTCGGAGGAGAGTCGCTGCTCCTTCATGTTGAAAGGGGTCAGTTAAGGTGGTTCAGGCATCTGATTAAGATCCTCTTGGGCGCCCCTCTTTACAGGTGTTCCAGGCACGTCCCACTGGTAAGAGGCCCCGGGGCAGACCCAGAACACACTGGAGGGATTACATATCTCATCTGACCTGGGAACACCTCGGGGTCCTCCAGGAGGAGCTGGGAAGTGTTGCTGGGGAGAGGGACGTCTGGGGTGCTTTGCTCATGGATGGATGGATGGATGGATGGATGGATGGATGGATGCAAACATTTCCTGCCAAACACATTCTTTCCAACAAATCAAAACTGAAGACAGAAAAAAAAGAACAAGTGTCCTGGTTTTCCTCTTCACACATCACTCCTGTTAGATCTCTCCTCTAATTAGTGTCATTTCTTGTGTTCACTTGATTTAACGAGATGCAGACGCGCCCGTGCCTCTTTTAAGTCTTGTCATGTTGTCAGCTCTCATGTTTGCAGCTCTGAAACATGAGAAGCGGCTCTTCTTCGCTGCGGCTATGAAATGACTAACGCTGGTTCCTGAAGGGCTCCAGTAATAGATTTAATGGGGGAGTCTTGTCCTCTTGTTTAGCCTGTGGGGAAAGTCTGCTGTTCTGGCCACTAAATGATCAGTCTAACGGGGGGGAGAAATGCCATTTGATCAGCAGATTGGCCTTTCTGGATAAATCTCATTAACTCAGAAACATGCCATTCCCCCGTCACTCATCAAGCCAAAATGTCACAGGAGATTGGCACCTTTGCTCCGGGTGCACAGAGAATTCTTATGAGCCTATGAAAGGGTTCAGCACCCAGGCACCTGCTGTTCACCTGCTTTTCATTTTCATCACACGCTCATCTCAGCTTTAGACTGGTCCTGCAGGATGGTCAGGGTGATGCTGCCATCCAGACAACAGAGGAGAGGCAGCATGACATATTTCACACCCAGCTCACCAGGGAAGGGGAGGCAACATAAACGGGTTAGAAAGTTGGTAAACTAAAGTTATTAACAAACAAAGAGGCAAACTACGAAAGTGCAAATAAACAAATATTACCAAGACGACTCCTAACTTTGAAACCTCAGTGTTTCATCTCGTCTAATTAAACACAGTCAGAGCAGCGTCCCTGCACAGAGAAACATTCAGTGTGTGCAGTCAATAATCAGTAGTTGAAATCTATACCCGGCCCAGTCTCCAGATAATCAATAAACGCCTCACACAAGTGTCTCAGTTCAAAGTCACAAACAGCATCAATACAGGCTGAACACACAGATGAGACACAGTGGTGAGCTGTTCGAGGTAAATCCCAGCTGAGTGAGTCTGGACACGTGTTCACCGACGCCTCTGAAATGCATCTCCAGGATTGGAGGGTTGGACCGGGTGCTGCTCCAATCAGGATCCCTCGGCTTTTCAGTGAAGGCTGGGACACGCTCTTTGACCCCATGGGAGCTGTGAGGTAAGACACATTTGTAATGTACCGGGAGGGTATGAATAAAGGTATGGTATCTCCTCAGGTGATCTTTGGGTGCACTCTATCGAGCTCCCTTCTGTGAGCTGGACCTGAAAGAACTTTTTGGATGCACTTGAATAGACTGCGACCAATAAACAATAGAATGTCTTTCTGTATGAAGCATTCATTTTGGTCCTTTGTTGAGGATCTCTCCAGTAATTGCAGAATTATAATTCTCACCGGTATCTTTCTAAATATATTTTGGACTGTGGAAGCTTCACACAAATCAATCATCTCCATGTTCTATGAAAGTGCACCAGCTATTGAGCCTTTTGGAAAGTGCAGACGAATGATATGAAGCAATATGACGCCTTGACTGTTCCTCGTTTTAACCTTGTCAGAAACTAGGAAATGTGCTGGGCATCAGGGATCCAATCTCGTGATTGGAACGTCCAACATGTTCTCATCCCAACTCATCAAATTCCACTGCTTTTCAGGGTCCTATACATCTAAGGCCATGTTTGCACAAATCGATCCTTTGACAACGGAATCTTTATTTTCATTTCAAAAAATAAAATGTCATGTTTTTTGTTTGTTTTTTTAAACTTTTAATTTATGAGTATTTTTTACATTGTCAGGAGTAAACAAAACACAAAACAGAACCAATATATGAGGTCATGGGATGAATAGCAACTCAAGGCAAATTTAGCATCTTTACAATGTATTGTCACACAGAGAACAGTCCTTATTAAGTGTCTGTCTCACTGGCTAAATATATACACCATTTTTTTACCCAGTTCTTTTTGGAGTCGTATGGAGTGGGTCATCTGTTCTGGGAGATGTAGGTGTTTAACAATACAAAAAGGCCTGCAGTAGGACTGTTATTTTGGAGCCAACATTTTGTAATGGCCTTTTTACTTGCTGCCAGCAAGATCCTCAATAGGTAAATGTCATCTTTGCACAGTTCATCAGTATATGATGAATATATATATGAATATGACCAAAATAAAGACATGTAAAGGTTGAGCTGATACTAAAACCCACTATATTTGAAATTATTGTTCCTACGTCCTTCCAGAAGGTCTGAATAGATAGACAGGTCCAAAAAACATGGGCATGATCCACCATCGTTTCTCCACATTCCCTCCAGCAAGTTGGCTGATTACCAGTTTGTTTAGCCTTCTGTTTGGGAGTAATAAAGAACCAAATCAAGTTCTCCCAACAGAAGTCTCTCCAGACAACAATGTTTTGATAACAACTGCCATGAGCACGGATCTGCAAAAATGACCAAAAACACTGTACAGTAAATCTACACTTTGCTGGAGAAGCGTTGATAAATCCAACAGGGTGAGCAGCACAAATGGAGCTCGGGAGTCCGCCGTTGTTATTGTGATGGTCAACTTTCTCGCACATGCCTAGTGACTGAAACCGTGATGCACATGTGTGAAAAGTCTCTGTTTTCAGAAGAACTGCATATTGTAAGTTTACATGACAACGGAGACTGTGCTGTTTCCAAAAACTACACTCTGGAACCCGTTTTCAAAATGTTTTCAGGCGCCCAGTGGTTGTCATATAAACAGGACCTAAATATGGCATGTTAGGTTTCCTCCTGCGTCAGTGTTGGATGTTCACAAACGTCATGTCAATTTACGTTTGTTATATGCATTGTGTCTTTTCCAAATAAAGTTCAGATTTCAAATGAAATGTACAGTTTTTCAAAATGAACTTACAACGTAGGTTTATTTCCTTAAGTGCAGGCAACTAAAACACCTGGTTAGGTTCAGAAAAAAACTTCATGGTTTGCCTTAAAATTCACACGAAAGTTGGTTTAACCTAGTCTCGCCACCAGATCATCAGAGATCTCCGCCTTCTGATAGTCTGGGGACACTCCTTTCTAAAGTGTGTTTAACACACCGGCGAAAACGGCCGGCAACAAAGCAACGCCTCTGGCATTTTTGAAAAGGACACGCCCTCCCGGAAATGTGCGCTCCCAATTTTCTCGTCCGAGCTTGAAAATGGATGCCGAGAGATTAAACTCCGTTTTATCAAACGTGTGCTCAGTCCACAAGATTGTGGAAATGAAGGACTTAGAGTGACTTTGTTTAAAACTTTTAACGCAGTCGGACTATGTTTACGAGCACAAGAGTTCAGCGAGCCACAGAAGGACCGCCCTGCGGATTTACTATTGGTTCTGCAACGTAGGGAGTTTTTTTAAACTCTGAAATTGTATCCGCCCATCTAAACACACAATCAGGGAGAAAGACATCAGTCTTTAGTTCAGCAAAGCGTCTAAAGACTGACTTGTGAGTCTAGGTTTAACCCATCCACCTTTCCTTCAACCTGCCCTCACTCTTCAGATTTCAGTATTTGCTGACGGTGTTACAAACTGCGACCGACTGGAGCTTATCACACCTGTGTGAAAGATGCCTCTCTGCTTCTGTCTTTGACGCCAACACTCTCATTCCGACTCATTACATATCACCGCTTTGTCAGTGGACTTTGACATCTGAATATGATGCGCTGGGTATCCTCCTGCGTCTGTTGTTGACGTTCTGGGACGCCATGTCAGTTTACGCTTGTTACATGCACACAGTCTTTTTCAAAATGAACTTACAACATAAGATTTTGAAGTGCTGTTTCCTGCTGTGAGTAAGAGAGTGACTAACGGACAGCTACTTGAGAGAGACAGCAAACTCCATCGTCTATATGGCCAAATGTGAGTATGATGCTAAATGTATTAAACTGTGTGGACCTTGAACTGATGACTGAGGAGGAATCTGGAGCAGCAGGGAGCCACTGATCTGAGACGTGTTATACAACAAAACTGCATGAAAATGAAAATGAAAGCAATACAGGAGGGAAATAGCTTCTATGCAATGAGAAATACTCATCTGAGCAGCTGACTTTATGTGCATGTGCAAAGTTTAGTTTTTGCACAAATGATATAAACAGGATAAATAGTGTTAATTAGTGAGCTACAGAGGAGCTGGAGACAGACCTGTTGCCTTTTGGACAATACTGTTGTGTCATTAGTGTGTGCAGGCATGCAGAGAGTCTCCTTTCACTTCATGTCAAGAGAACGTGTGAGCATTTAAAACACAGACTAATGTCAGTTCAGTGTGTTTGATGGACAGATTTAAGACGGGTTCACGCTGATTTCTGACTGAAGGGAAGCACTTATCATCCATCTGTCCAGCCTTGACACAAATGATGTCTGACCACATCATGGATGTTAAACTTTATGATCTGGCCTCACAGATAAACACACTTTTCACTGATGTTTTCAATCTTAACAGCTGTTTTTATATTTGTGTAAAACAGAAAAGTGCAGCAATAAAATGGGTTTCACACTGGAGATATGGAGGGTAAAGCCTCAAGCTACATCCACAGAAACATGGCTGCAGCTGCGCTTAATGTTCCGCTGAAAGGAGTCCAGGTGAGGTTGGAAGAGCCAGAGCAGATCGACTTCCCCGACTCTCCAACCACAAACCGGATATCTGTGCCAAGATATCTGTGACACCTACTGGGTCACAACCTGCTCGTCTGACAGCTGCTGAAGGAGAAAAAGCTTTCAGAGGAAGATGAAGAGGATGAAAAAGACAATGGGGCATTTTTCAGTTTGTTGTCTTAAAAGAATGACAGAAAAAAATACGAGAGAGACAAAACCAGCCCCAGTGGCTGACATAAAGTGAGAGTGAGGGTGCTTTGTGTTGATCCTGCGGGTGTTTTTGCTTTTAAGCTTGAAAAGGAGTCTTCAGTGTTTTTACCTTCAGGGAGGGAATGAAAGTTTCAAAGATGAAAATCACGCAGAAAGCTTTGAAGCATTTCCAGAACACAGGAGCCAGCACACAGAGATGCTTTGAAAGCATCGGGGAGAGGAAGGCAGCTGCTCTCAGAAACCTACAGACACGGAATTATTAGAGAAACACTTGGATGCTATGTTTTATTTGGCCTGCAAATGTGGCAGCTCAAACAGGCATGACAATCTCAACATCGCAGACTAGATTTACTCTCTGGATGCAGCCTAGTGTCAGGAAGCTCCACTGCCACAGCATCAACGGAAACACTCTGTCTCTTCACAGGTGGTTCAGATGGATTCAGGGACGTATTCCACCGAGCACATGTCACACAGCTCACACAGAGGACAGACCTAAACATGTTTGTCCCCACAGTCAGTGACCTGGGCCCCGTGACACCTCCCACAACAATGTGAGAAACATTCACAGAGAGCAGCCCAGTCACCTGAAGAAAATGTTGGCACTGCACATTTCTGCAAATCACTGATGTTACATTTGTACGTTTCATATGTATCATAGGGTTTCTAAAGTGACGTATATGAGGTGTATATGGCTTTGTCACCAGGAGGTGGAGGAGATGCTGGATGGTGTGTTACCTAGATGAGACACCTGCAAAGCTGCAGACCACTGTTCAACACTGACAAACAACAACAGTGACCCGTCGCTGTTTTTTAGGCACCAAATGTGGGTGTTTTTTAACAACTGGTCGCTGTCTTTACAGCAGCTTTATAGGCAGCTGGGTTGGGTGTTTTTGAAGGGATTGGTGGCCATTTTACCAATGACTTTTGAGGAACTAAATGTGCTTTTTAGGCACCAAACTTGGTTGTATTTAAGGGACCATTTGCTATATTTCTAGTGGCTTTTTTAGGCCCCACACATGGATGTTTTGTGGCGACTGGTCACTCTTGTACTCCACCTCCATTTTATGGCGAAAACGCCTAAAATGACATACTCAAATTAAAATGACTGTAGCTTCTGAGCCGCTCTGACTACATGCATGCATGAGGTCTTGCCAGAAAGAAAACTCCCTGAAGTTTCTTGTGAAAGTGTCAGAAACACTCTAGGTGATACAGAGACAGAGTAATGGGCCTCTGAAGTCAGTAACAAGTTCAAGATTTTGCCTAAAATAAAATAAAAAAATGTGTTTCAGGATGAATAATTGTCTGTGGCTTCATCTGAGCAGGTAAATGACACTGTGGGGCTGTAGGCACACTATCAATGAACACTTGTTTCAGATTTGAAGAAGACTGCTCAAAGTATGACCATTCTACAGTGTTTTTTCCATGAGAAGATCCAGGCGGAGCTCCAAATGACAAGTCGGTCACTCGGCTTCAAAACAGTGCTATCAGTGATCAAACAACACTCAGCCAGCTTCAAACATTGTACCTTATTGAAATCAGGTGTGATTATGATAGCTGATGTTGTTTATGACACAGAAACACCATAAAATATCACCAAATAAAGCCATATGAAACCTGAAAGTTATGATCCCACTTTCTAGACGGTGTATCTCAGCCAAAAATAGTGGTAGGAGTGAGACTCTTACCTTTTATAAAACAGCTACGTGCCTGCTAACAGCTCCACATAAGATCGCCAGTAATCCTTTAACTTTTCCCGTCAAAAAAACAGCATGACGTGACTTGTCACCACTCATCGCGATTTTGGACTTTGTGTGTTTAGGCTGCTCTGGTGCCAAATACATAATACATAAAAGAAAAACGATTTTATTTTTGAAAAGTCGAGAGCTTCCTGAATCCGGCAATACCAAACATCACATGGTTTGATGACGCGGTGCACCTGAGAGATATCATTTAACAGAGGAGGGGGGGAGCGAGGACGTGAAGTTAGAGAGTTAAGGACCAGTTGCTGTTTCCAGCAACTTTTTGGGCACCAAATGTGGGTGATTTTTGGTGAAAATAGTCAAAAAACACGCACATCCCAAGGTCCATTTAGAGTGGGTTCTGGACACATATATATAAAAGTCATGAAAAACCGAGAAAATGTACCACACACCAAGTCTCAGCTCCCATGGAAGGCTTTTTTCATTTGATTTTTGGTGACCCATTGCTGTTTTCCAGTAGCTTTTGGGACCAAACATTGGTGTGTTTTGGGGCCGGTCGCTGTGTTTCAAGCTTTTTAGGCACCAACCTTGGGTGTTTTTAGTGACCCGCTGCTGTGTTTCCAGTGCTTTTTAGGCACCAACCTTGGGTGTTTTTAGTGACCCGCTGCTGTGTTTCCAGTGCTTTTTAGGCATCAAATGTGGGTGTTTTTTAGTGACTGTCCGCTATTCCTCCAACGACATTTAAGTAACCAAATGTGTGTGTTTTTATTGGGACTGGTTGCTGCGTTTCTAGCGGCTTTTTGAGCACCAAATGTGGTTAATTTTTTTGCCCAGTCACTGCTTTTTTCAGGGGTGCGAGAAGGAAAGAGTGCAAAAAGTAACAATCAGGAATTTAAAGTATTTTGGAATAAGTTAGATACACTCCTCGACCCTGGGATGGGATTTATACTGCAGACTGTAAAGGTCAGGGCGATGACAGCAGACTGAGGGTGGCTGAGAAAGTTTAAAGGCTGCTGCTTCACATTTAGGATCTAATTCCAGCAGGATTTCTGTTTTCCTCCCACAGCTGAACCCTGGCTGGATTTTAAAAAGACACTCTGAATAATAAGACTTATATTTGTGTCGTACTGAAGAACCTGCAGAGCTGTTAGACCTATCTGATTGGTCATTCAGTGCTAATTTGTACGGCCAGTACTCGGATCAGCAGTGTGACAGAGGGCTGTTGAAAAGACGATCATCATCTCCACTGTTTTTGTTGCAAACTCAGAGTTTACTGAAATAAATGCAAGTTGTGCAGAAACTGACAATGAGTTTCTGTCTCAGGGAACTCGAGGGAAATCTCCAGGAGGAGGACGCCTGTCTGACTCATTGCATGTGCAGCTGTAAGCTTTCTGCTTCCTCCAGCGCTCCACTCTCATTCTCAAAGTCTCTGTAACATGCCTGCTGAAAACATATGGGGCATGATAATGATGATTTAACTAATCTGTGTTTTCTCACCAGTGGAAGAGAAGTGCTGTTGAACTTGTCAGAGCTTGTATAAAACAGCAGCGTACGGAGGTGATATTTGTTGTATGAAAATGCTGCTGTTCATACTAAACACCCAGATGTTCATCTTTTTATTCCAAACAGCCTGTTGTTGCTACTGCCGCAGACAGACAACGCATCACATCCTATGTGCGAGACATTTTCTAAGAGAATCTTAAATAGCACAGTGAAAGTATATGAGAAACAGTCCACGATTATTACTTTAATATTCTCATTATCCTCTGTGCGCTGTGGGATTCCCGACCGCTGAGCAGCCTGAAAGTAAAGCGAGACGGTGCTGAGGCTGGAGCGAGGGCTGCTTGCACAGCAAAGCTTCACTGTAAACACGGCTGAAATAAATAAAACAAAATGTTCTGGCCTTTGTTCTAATAGAGTCCATAAATAGGACAAAAGAGCCCATAAATACAGAACAGTGCTCTGTGAGGCAGAACAGCTTCCCGGGGGTTTTATTCAGCTGGTGCTGAGCTCGTCGTCCTCCCCGCGCTGTTTCAGCCGGCTCTGAATTGCTTCCCATTATTGGCGGAAGAGAGGCTGCTCAGCTCCTAAAGCCTGCAGTCACTCAGGCCTATCTTAATAGAGATCTCCCTCTGAGACCCAACAATGTATTGAATCTCATCATTCGGGCGCTGAATGCCGACTGAAAACAAAAGATGGTTACGAGTTAATACCTGGAGTGTGAGGGGGCAACATCATGCAGCGACACACAAATAAATATTCCATTTTACAGCATGAGTTAAAGGGTCATAGACACAGAGGAGAGGGTGAAATGTGGGAAAAAGTGGATGGATAATCACTTTAGTCATGGTTTGTGGAGATGTGGTGTAAGAGAGTGAAGATGTCATTTGGAAAAGCTTCAAATTATTTCACATTTCATTGTTACGTTACAGTAATGTAACAGTGTGGATCTCAGTTAAACAGCTGAAGTCAGTGTGGGTCAGTAAAGCCTCAATATTCAACCCATCAAAAAGATGAACTTGTGCAGTGCACAGGTACATGCTGAGAATTCATCTGGTCCTCATTTCTTCTACAGTCAGGCTGCTGTCAGCCCTAGAGTGGTCTCCTCTGGTCTGAATCAGGGACTCATGTTGTTCCACAGTTGTATAATTGCCTAGAGTTGGTTGGTGTTCTCACGGCAGCATTTACAAGAGGACCAGATCAAATGCCTTGTGTGAGAAAGCTGCTCTTGATTGGTCAGAATTTCCATGTGGGAAAAATCCAGGAAGTAAAGCAAACGTTGAAGAAGAGTACACTTGCAAGATAAATGTGACACTTTCTAATGTCACAATGGAGGGACAACTACGCAGGTTGATTTTAGCGCTGCTCATCGTGGACTATATTGCTGTCATTGTTCATTTTAGTCAAAGCATACAGTTTGAAAACGAGGCAAACGCGGCTCCAACTAGAAAACAATGTTTTGATGCATTGGATGTGCTGAATGTGCATATTAAGGCAGTACAGGAGGAGGTGCACATTAATAATCCTCCAGGACTGTAACATGCTCATGTTTAACCCAAACAATGTGTCATGTGACTGCAGTTGCTTCACATCCAGGTCGCAACACCTTCTCACCACAAACCAACCGCACCAGAGTTCCTTTGGAGCCGGACTGAGACCACCTCTTCAAGAAGGTCTCGGTAAAAGTTGTTTTGGTGTGTTCACACCTGCACAAATAAACCACACTGAGGGGGCAAATTAACTTGAGTTTGACTGAACCAAACCAAACAGGGCAGGTGTGAAAGCAGCCTAACACTTGTCTTTATGGCCTCAACACAGTTGATAGTGAGCCGTTGGTCAGTGTCAGAGTGTTAGTGAGCAACTGTTGCCTCAGTGTTTGTGCTGTGACTGCACCATCAGCACAAGTCGGCCTTGTCAGTTGTATATTGGCCCATTCAGTTTGTTGAATCTGCCAAAGCAGTCTCACTCTGAAGTTGCTGAATACCAGCACTTGGTCAGTGACTTTCAGCGTCAGACACCAGAAGACGCTGTCCTTGTTGCTGTTATTCTGTAACAACACCCTGCAGTGTCATGGGGAAAAGTGGCTGCACAACAATGTAAGTTAAGAGGGCGAAAGTCCAAGTATGGCGGGTGGGAGAGGTGATGGGTGGGTCCAGCAACCACCAAGTTTCACCCAGGAGGCCGGTGTTTGCTTCCCATAAGATTCTAAACCCAACCTCGTGTGTTTGTTGTTGAAGGGGAAAAAAATGTCACTTGACGGTGTTGTATCGACGTCTGTGGTCGTTGATGTCAGTTTGGTGTTTCTGGGCCTTAAAACCGTTCTTGTTACGACAAGCTGTTCTTCTCATGACCCAGTCCACAACATCAGGAACAAAAAGCCTGACAGACTGCATCCTTGTTTAAAACCACTCTTCACAACGCATCCTCACTGTGACCTCGTCACATGTCCACGTTTGGTCATGGACTTTCCACGTCCACATATGACGTCCAAGGTACCCTGGGTGTGTTGGTTCTTGACGTTCTGGGACGCCGTGTCAACTTCAGCCTGTTACATGCATTGTCTGTTTTCAAAATACACTTCTGTTTTCACAGGAAATGTACAGTTTGATACAGTCTCTTTCAAAATAAAAGCACTACGTCGGTACAACACTGCTAATTGACGTTTTTTTTTCCTTCAGCAACACACATGGTTGGGTTCAGGAAAAAATTGTTTGGCTTTACAGTCTTACAGGACACAAACACTGCTCTCCCAGGTGAAAGTCGTTGTTTGTTTTTATGTGGTACTGAGTAATGGAAAGTGCTCAATGTCCAGAGTTGACATTTAACATTTGATATTTCAGATATTTTCTGATTTCTGTAAATCAAACTTTGCTGACTGTAGACGATATTCAATTTATGCAAAGTCCTTCATTCTCTGACGCTTTGAGGACATTTTGTTATAATAAAAAGCATTAAATGTGTTTGACATTGTAAATATTGGATATATTTTGGATTTGCACCTTGCTGTTATCGTTATCTCAGACTTTTATATTTCCACTCCTCCCACTTCCTGCTCCTCAGCACTTTCCCTCAGGATAAATAAGTTTTATCTTATCTTACTCCCTAAATTAATGTACAGAGGATCTTCAGCATCATGTTGTCACTGATATCAAAAATGTCCAGACGATAGCAGCACGTTCACCTCTTTCACTTTGATCAAATTTATTCACCTTCAGAGAAGTGAAATGAAATACAGTGTTTACTGTAATGTGATGCAGTCTGTGCTGTGTTAATGGCTGATTCATGATAACACCATTCACAGCTGTGAAATGTATTGCACCTTTCCCTTCACTTGATTACAGTAATTACCTGTAGCCATTAATGGATCCAGAGGCATGAAGACGCGTACGTGATGAGTACTTTTTACCAGCCAAGGATTTCAGCTCAGATCACTATTCATAGAATATAAATGTGACACTGTATCGATCACACATTGCAGCTGAGTTCTCCTCTTCTGAAACGTCGACAGGCTCTAAATTGACTGAAAATCCAAAGACCAGTTTAAGTGAACAGTTCACTCCCACAACGTCTCTTTGTATGACTCAAATATGGGAGCTCATCGATAAAACTAGGCCTTTTTCCTGCTTCTTTTCCTCTGTCTACTCTCCTCTGAAATTTTTCATCCCTTGATTTGCTTTTATTTCTTTTGAGAAATGCCAAATATTTTATTTCCGAGGCCCAATCTTCAGTCACCATTAGAGAAATAGCAAAGTGATGTATCATACACAGGTGGTTTTACTCTGAAACCTCGTGTGCTGCCCTGTTACTTCTCTCCTCAGCCTCTCCTCTACCAGGCATTAGGGTGCTAAACCCTGAAGCCCTCATAGATCAGCCAGTGACATCAGCGCTATCCTTTAAAGCAGCCTCCTCCTAACGGCATCTCATTTCGCAATAAAATAGGTCAGCGCTCAGCTGGAAGTTTGCACTGCCCTGGAAAAGTGGAGGGCCACAAGAAAGGAGCTTTTGTTCATTTATCTATAAAGAGCTATATAGATAGATAGATAGATAGATAGATAGATAGATAGATAGATAGATAGATAGATAGATATTTCTGCAATCCACAGATGTGTTACATTTGTACATTATGATGCGGCAGATATATTGAAACTTTATACAAAAACACTTGGATATGGTGAGCAAGAAACTTGGCTTGAAATGGTGGCACAATCCCCACCAGTAAAATACACTTGCTTTTGGCAGGTGGCACTGTCTCATCAGTTTGGGGGCTGAAAAGTCACTGGAAACACAGCTACAAGTTCCCAAAAAAGACTCACATTTAGGGTGGGAAAAGTTGCTGGAGACACTGCTATGAATCACTAAAAAAACAATCACATTTTGGGGCCTGAAAATCTGTGAGAAGCACGTCCCCAAGAAACACCAATGTTTAGGGGCTGAAAAGCCACAAGAAATAGAGTCCCAACAAAGAACTCTCAGTTGATGGTTGAAAAGTCACTTGAAACACTACCACAAGTCGCTAAAAAATACTCACATTTGGGAGCTGAAAAGCTGCTAGAAGCAGCTACGAGTCCCTAAAAAACACTCATGTTTGGGAGCTATAAAGTCACTGGACACTCAGCTATAAGTCTGTAAAAACCTTCCACATTTCGGCACTGAAAATCTGCTAGAAACACAGCTACAAGTCCCCAAAAAATAATCACATTTAGGGTGGGAAAAGTTGTTGGAGACACTACTATGAATCACTAAGAAATACCCATGTCTAGGGGCTGAAAGGCCACAAGAAACAGAGCTACAGGTTCCTTTAAAACACCCACATCTGGAGCCTGGAAATCTGCTACAAACACAGCGACAAGTCCGTAAACAACACCCACATCTGGGGGCTGAAAGTAGGCTGGAAACACAGCTACAAGTCCCTAAAAAATACCCACTTCTGGGGAGCTGAAAAGCCGCTAGAAACAGCTATAAGTCTGTACAAACACCCATGCTTGGAGCTATAAAGTCACTGGACACTCAGCTATAAGTCTGTAAAAACAACAAGGTTTGAAGACTGAACAGTCACTGGAAACACAGCTCCAAGTCCCTAAAAACATGTATAATGTAACGTATTATGGTTCACAGGAAGGTCCAGTGCCAACATTTACAGACACATCGACAGAATAGAACTTTCTGTATGAAGTGAGTTGTTCAACACTTTCAGCTCTCTGCCGTCGATCATTGCTCTCTGTGTCTTGATTAAAACGCCCATCTCTGCAGACTGGATTCAGCGGTCAGTCACTTCCTTCTGTGGAGCCAAACATGAATTAGACTGAGAGCAGCAGACAGGCTGACAGAACATAATTACAGTAAAAGGTCAACAGAGACCCAATCTGCTCTGATGGCAGGATGGGAAGTGTTGGCGGCGCCGGAGACACAGACGCAGCTGCTGGTCGTTACCAAGCTGTTAAAACCGGAGCGTTTACACTTCAGAGTCTCTGTTGTTTCACACTTGAACCTGTGCTGATACATTACACACACACACACACACACACACACACACACACACACACACACCGCTGACACTCTGATGTTAAAGACGAGTCTAAATATATCTGTTGTTGGCTGATGACTGTTGATGCTCCGTGCTACAGTCAAACAGGGAACAATGTGTCCTGTATTTAACTGGTGTACTGGTTTTAACGTGCACTGTTCTAATAAGCAAGGAATCAATGTACTTTACTTTTCTAACAGGAATTTGTGCAAGACGTGCGCCAAAGGATGGTTTGAAACAAACATGCAAATGGATGGCTGGGTCAACTCAGCCCTCCTCTCCGTCAGTACCACTGCCTGGCAGTCCTTTAACAACCAGCACGGCCTCATGGTCTGGGAGCAGGTTTTTGTCAGGGGTCAGGTCTGCACAGGGCCAGCTCCCTCCGTTAAGGGTCTGTGGGCGACCCAGAGCCATACAGATCAGTCGAACTAAAGAAACACAACCCACCTCCCATAATCATAATAATAATGTTAATATCAGAAATTAATTATCTGTAGATGAAACATATTGAAACCACAGTTATAACAATATAAGATTGTTTCCCAAACTTCATATCAATAAGCAGAAGATGCAACAATAACCTGGCTGATCGTGTCCGACTCTCCCGGCTGACCCGCTCTGGAGAGTTTCAGATGATGTCCTGGTACTGCCTGCTGCTGGCAGACAGGAGGACGCTCCCCCGACTTTATCATCTGTTATTATTAATTGTTATTTATTTATTGGGATTAGTGGTAACAGGGTAAAGGTAGGATTAGTTTTAATAACTTCCTTCCCCTTTGCTATTATTAGTATTACTTTTATTTATTTTTATTAGTGTTTCTTTCTTTTTAAATTTTCATTTTTATTTGCTTTTTTAAATTATTATTGTTGTTATTATGATTACTTTAATTTATTTTGATTATTATTTCTTTATTTTTTCTATTCATTATTTTGATTTGTTTTTAAATTATTATCATTATTTTTTAATTTATTTTATTAGTATTTTTTCTCTTTTTTATTCATGGTTATTTTTCATTTGTTTTTTAATTATGTTTTTTTTTATCATGATTTCTTTTTCCCTCACCCTGTCACCTGCCAACCTGCAGAGTGTAGACACACACGCACGCACACACACACACGTTTTTGCTGCTGCAAAGCACTGATCCTACAGGGGGCGCACACTCTATCAGCTGAGCTACAAGTCGCCCCTTCTGATTTTTCAACTGCGAGCAGCGCCAGTGTTTCCTCTGAGCAACAACCCTGTTATACTTTGTATTCAGTGCTCTCTGATGTCGCGCTGCTTTATTGTGTTTTAATTGCCTTTTTATGTTGTAATGCTGCATGTTTCTTTACGTGGTGATGTGGACATCTGAACTGAACAACAGCACACTCAAAAACCCAAATAACCCTTACTATCCATGCCACTCATTTCTCAGTAAACCTAATTTTCTTTACAATATGAGTGCGTTACAGACAGGACACGCTTTGATTTTGTGACGCAGCCTTTGTCTGAGCGACCGTCTCTCTGCTCGCCTCGTGCTAACACTCTAAATGGTCTCGTGTTCATGTCCAACATACTGCTGTTACTGCTGCTGCAGGAAATGTTAAATGCACCGACTCCTCTGTGCAGGCAGAGACCACGGGGGGGGGGGGGGTGAAACACTATTTGTGAAAGTTTTATAGGCATGGTGATCAGCGTAGGTGGAATCCCTGTTGTGTTAAATCACATCACGAGAACAGACCAGTGATTGTTATCTTAATGCTAAGAACCAATAAAACATCACGAGGGCCGCCTGCACATGCTCACACACATGCAGTACACACCATACACAACTAAAAACACACACACACACACACACACACACTCATGCAATGCAGCATAAATGTTTTATTTGGTAGGGAGGTTGTTTTCTCTCGTTGAAATCCACCTCAGCTTCTAAACAGCTAAGTGAAGTCGTGTCTCTGTGTCACGCTGCCATAATGAATTCAGCTGAACATGTCTGTGTGTTGGGCTCAGGACAAACACGCAGAGATAAAGACAGATTATCTTGAAATCCACCTATTTCCTTTGTGGCAGAGAGTTACAGAAGAAAACTGATGTTAAACTCATATTTGTCCATTAAATAAAAGGCTACAGCAGCAGCAGCAGCTGAACACAAAGACAGGGGAAACAGGGAGCCTGGCTCTGCAGGAAGGTAACTTAATCTGCCTATCATCATTTCTAAAACTCACTTATTAGCATGTTACATCTTATTTACTGAAACAGTACAAATAACAAACTGTTAAAAGGACATTTTACTGTTTGTCCAAATGTCTTGTTAAAAAAAAGACCTGGTTTGGTCTCCACAGACAACACTGTAAAATATCTCCACATCTTGTTAAAAAGACCTGGTTTTGTTGGGACAAACACAGCCAGAAAAGATCAGACATCTCGATAAGAGTACTTGGTTTTGTCACCATGAACACGACTGTACATGTCTCAACATCTCATTGAAAATACACTTTCATGTCACCACAAACACGACTGTAAATGCCCCAGTTTTGTCTCCTCATACACAGGTGAAAGTGTCCTGAATTCTCATTGAAAAATACCTATTTTGTTTCCAAAAATGTGCTTTGAGAAATCTGGATGTCTCATTAAAAATACCTGGTTTTGTTGCCAGATATTTACTTGGAAATATCGTTAGACGTTGCATTAAGAATAACCACTTTTATCCCCACAAACACGGCTGGATATATCTTGATGTGTTGTTGAAAATACACACTTTTGTGGCCCCAAACAAGACAGTAAATGCCCAATGTCTCGTTATAAATATCCAGTTTTGTTACCACAGACAAGGCTGGAAATATCCCAACATCTCGTTGAAAATACACGGTCTTGTCACCATACATACGACTGCTAATGCCTCTGTGTCTTGTTAAAAATATCTGGTTTTGTTGCCACTAACACAGCTGGATATATCCCGACATCTTGTTGAAAATACAGTTTTGTTGCCACAAACATGAATGCATATTTCCCCATGTCTTGTTAAAAATACCTGGCTTTGTTGCCAGATATTTGCTCAGAAATATCCTGACATTGCATTAAAAATAATCACTTTTATTGCCACAAACACGGCTGGATATATCCCGACGTCTAGTTGAAAATACACGGTCTTGTCACCATACATACGACTGCTAATGCCTCTGTGTCTCGTTAAAAATACCTGGTTTTGTCGCCACAAACACAAATGCAAATGCCTCTATGTGTCATTAAAAATACTTAGCTCTATTGCCAAAAGTTTGCTTGGTAATATCCAAACATCTCATTAAAAGTACCCAGTTCTGTCTCCACATACACAGATAGAAATGTCCCAAACTCTCATTGAAAAATATTTCGGTTGGAAATTTCTTGACTTCTCATTAAAAAAATTGTCACTAGACATAATCCAGGGAACATTATGTTGGCCACCACAACATAATTGAGTAAAATTCTATAAACGGATAGTTTGCACATCCACAGCAGTCTGCTTGAGACAGCCTGAACAGACTGTAGCACTGCTGTGCATGCTGTGATTTTAAGGGTGCTGAAGCCGAACCTCAGCTGTGAGGACGGTGATATAACAAGCTGTGATCAGCAGTATTGATGGAGCGGGAGGAGGGCAGAGGAGTGGTCTGAGCCATCAATAACTCAGGGATCATTTGTCACCTCAGCCGGTGTGGTTAGGGTGGAATGAAGAGATAAAAAGCCAGTCAGAAATGTGTCAACAAGCTTATCATGAGATAAAGAAGAGGCTGTGTGTCTGTGATATTTTCAAGTGGATATGAGGTCACTTTAAACTGATGAGTCATGATGAGCGAGTGAATTTACAACGTAAAGGTTTGGAGTTTACACATTTAGTGAAACAGTGTTGAGCCTGTCTTTATTTTGGTGTTTGAATCAATATGAAATCCTTCTCGCTCTGCTCCCTCACGCATCACTGTCTGCACCTTCTCCACCACAAACCTATGATCCTTTAATACTGAAGCCCTCTGTGTGTTTCTGCCTCACGCAGCAGGTACATTCATCACAGGCTGTCCTGCATTCATTTGATTGAAAGAAAGAAAAACAACCTCCACCCTCATATCGAGCTGGGCGTGTCTGTCTGGGTCCCTGTCAGCTGGGTTTAGAATCCGTCTCTGTTGTTTCTACACTTGTAGAAAATAGACTTCTGTCCTCCCCGTCAGAACAGGTCGCTCAGTCTCTGTCTTCATTTCACCTTCTCTACAAACAGCAGATGATTTCTGAGAGAAGCTTTAATCACATAAAACTCTGCACAGAGTGGCCTCAGAGTCTGACTGTGTGTTTGAACCAGGGTTCACCTGTTCAACACTGGGGGGCCATTTTGATTTATACCTTCTGTGATCCAGTGGTGGGAGGGAACTCCACCAAGGAGAATATTTTAACAACACCCTATACTACTACACATACTATACTGTGACTTGGTTAGGGATTAGTTAGGTTTACTCATGACAACATCTTCGGTTTATTTTTTGGTCATTTAGGTCTTATGGCACAGTGAACGAGAGACAAAAGGAAGAACCTCTGAAGTGGTCCTAAAGTCAGAATATCTATTCCTTGATCATTCATATTCCTTTAATCTGTGAGTGGCCAACAATCAAAAAGAATCAAAAGTGTTTTTCATTAAAAATTAATCCTAAATTGTGAATATTGTTGTGTGAAGCTACCTGTGCATGCTAACCACGCTGACCAAAGTGACCACAGTTAAATATTTTTCTTGCCTTTGTGTCGTCGGGTTGTTTTCTTACCTTGCTGGCTACAAAATAAAAGCATCTCTGAGCTTTGCTGTGTATTTGTCACCGACAGACAGCCTCCAGAGTACAGCGTGCACTCTCAGTTTAGAAGGCCAAGGAGCTCTTGTCGTGTATCTCTGCAGCCACCGTATGTACTGCAAACTCTGAAGGCTGTTTTCTCTGAATCACAGCTCAGTGAGCGTCATCAGATAATGTGACCTATTTTGTGTCATATTTGGAGTAAAAAAACATCAATAGAAAGCTGAGAATCTCCTTATTTTAACAGTGTATAAAGCTCAACTTAATTTTTTAATCAAGATATTGCTGGGGCATTTTGATTTGAATATGGGGGGTGAGTGTTCCCTCAGTAAATATTATGCTTACAGCCAAGGTGCTCACAATTCAATGTGAGTGTCTTTCACCAGCGGGCCCTGACACATGGACATCATACAGGAGACGACTGTTGCACAGTTATGGCTTTTTAAACAGATCATTTATGAGGTCTTTCTTTAAAGAGGCTTTACAGTATAAAAGCATGCCCCTGCAGAGAGACATCAAAAGTCTAGTCAAAGCAGAAGCCTCTGAGATGCACCTGCAGAAACAATAAGGAGCGTCCTCAGTGCAGTCTTCCAACAGCAGATATTTTGTGTTTTGTGAATCCCCCACACGAGCCGTGGAAACATTCAGCAGTCTGTCTGAGAGGAAACACAGGGGAACAAAGCAACCGGTGGAAAGTCAAAGTATTGATCTGTCTCTCCACTGAAACATAAAAACCGGCGCGTCCTCAGTTACTGCCAGTGTGAATTTGGGCATTAACTCAAACAGTTGTCTGTGACTGTGTGACCTCCAGAGCTTCAGCCCACACCAAACTTCAGAACTGTGATCAGACTAAGCTTCGCAGATTGTGCTGAGAATTTAATGAGCCATTTCAGATTCTGGACCTGGCCGAGCAGATCACGCAGGATGGTTAGGAAAAACAGCTTTCTGTCTCTCGTCAGATCTTTGTTCTGATGTGAAGCTCTCTGACTGCGTGTCACTTCCTGCTTGGAACATAAGAAGTGTTGTTTCAAAAAATCTTTCATCACCAAATCTACTTTATGGTTAGGAAACAAAGCTATCTTAGACTGAGATAAAGATCAAGGTTTGGGCTAAAATAAGTATCTGTGTTGCGTAACTTTATCTGTCACTATGTCACGTGCATCTACGCCCTGTGCGTCTCATACAGACTTTTAAGGCTACTTTGTGCATCAGAATCAGACACTGATGGATGGTGGAAACATTCAGTCACTGCCAGGTCAGGAAACATGTTAGCATGCTCCTTCCACCACCATCAAACCTCCAAAGGATCCGAACTCCATGTAGGCTGCCACCTCATCCTCGGGCTGCAAAGTTTCATGGCTGGAGTCCTCCACGTCGGTGACCAATGTGACCACGGGGTCAAAGGTTACACTGGTGTCACTGACTTTCAAAATAAAAGAAATTGTGGCTTGATAATAGTGATTTAGATGTCAACATAACAGCAACCACCGACTTTCACCCGGGAGGCTGGTGTTCACTCTTATATAAAGATTCACCCCCGTACAGTCGTCATGAATGTTGAAATTAGCTTTAGAGACCGAACTGTTTTTTTGGAGGGGTTTTAACCGGGCTGTAAACGCTCGCTCGTACTTCCATATTAGCTTCATTTTTCAGCCTCGGATGTTGCAGCTTTGTTTCAGTTTCACTTTTACAATAATGCTAATGCTAATTTTGACTAGTAAAACACAGGCTTAAAACCATTAAAACTAAACCTTCTAACCAAGAAAACGAACATCCGACTCCTTAGATGGTCCTTAAGTAGAACCAAATGCAGAACGAGACTTTTATAGGCAACCATAAAGTAACAATCAACTTTCATCAGCTGAACACACACTGAAATAACTACAGCTACAGGTCCTTAAACATTCATAACTTTAAACCTAAATAACATTTAAATGAGTGAGTCATATAAAAATCCAGCGCCGGAACAGTTGTCACAAATGTTGAAATTAGCCACAGAGACCAAAACTGTTTTTGTACCAGGCTGTAAACAAGTTTTTTTCTGCTGTAAAGTTGAGCATTTGAACATGGGGGTCTGTGGGGGTTGACTCGCCCTCAAGTGGCCATTAGAGGAACTGCAGGTTTTGGCTTTATTTGTCAGCCTCAGAGGCTGCTGCTCGTTGGAGACACTCGTGGAGATGCATTGTTATGGCAGCTGTGAGACAGACAGACTTTGAGGTGTCCACCTGTGACCACCCCAAGACACATGTTGATACCAGGTGTAAACAGGCTCACTGAAATGACGAGGATGTCACAGATGCATGATGAAATGACAGCCAGCAACAGTGTGGAGAATCTGAGGATAATGACTGAGCTGTGCGTGCGTGTGTGTGTGTGTGTGGATGGATAATGTTGCCGGTGCTGGAGAACAGAGATCTGTGACAGTAAACTGTTTGATGTTGCGTTCAGGGAGCTGTCATGTCGCTCAGCCCTTTATGAAGGCTCATTTCCCCTCAGTGCCGTCCAGAGGCCAGCGAATAGCCAGAGAGCTCTACAGAGAGGAAGTAGCTGGGGGCCAGAGTGTCTGTGTGACTGTCATTAAATAAAGTGAGAGTGAAGCTGTGAGGAGAGAGACACCAATCAGATGGAAGAGCTGCATTCAAGCTCCACGTGTTGGTAAGTGTCCAGCTCAGTGTCACCGTGATGGGGACAATGCTGGGTGAAGATGAGGATGCTGTAGGAGTCAGGTCAGACTGTACGAGGGTGGTGATGTCAGCAGGGTAAAGAGATTCAGATTGGCTAGGAGCTCCTGAGAGTCACATCACTGCTGAAGATGTAAGGAAGATGTGACTATATCTGAGTGTGATGTTTTTGTCTCCACACACCTGGTTGTCTTTAGGTTTCAGAGACATTCAGTGAATGCACAGACGTAATTCTGGACACTGAGCAGCTGAACTAAATGAATAAATCCTCTCAACTGAGCTGAAAGACACTTCCCCTCCAAACTGTGATTTCCTCCGCATGTAAACTAGAGTTTACTTCATCTGAACTGGAGCTGACCTCTCTCTGTGCCTCTGAATGGAAGCTGATTTTCGGAGCTGAAGTGGGTCTCATCAGCTCTCTTAACATTCAGCTCTGCCATCAGGAGAGTGAGTGATGATGATGACAACCCCGACCATTACAGGGGATGACAAGTGTCTAAATGAACAACCTGTTCACATCTCCCCTCTGATGCCACCTCTGTGTCTCTGTTACTCTGCGTGTCTCCCTGCAGACGCTGCTGCTTCTCTCCTGAAGAAGAATAATGACATTATTAATTAGCACCCGGTCAGGGAGGAAACCCCGTCCTGCTGCAGAGGACCATCGAAGCATCACGGCAGAGCTGAGCTCACATCAGTGAAAACAGTTATGTTGCTTTTTGTCTCTGAAAAATCAACCATGGATCAAATTACATCACACACTTAAAATGATGGAGATACAGCTACACATTAGGAGCAAATTTATACATTCGAAAGACTTTAAGCCAATTAATTGATGAATTTATTTCTTTTGTGAAAACACGCCTGAGGTTAGTTCAGGTGAATCCACAGGTTTAACACGTTCACACCTGCTGCAGGTACAAAAACCACTCGGTTATGGTGAGGAAAAGATTTGATTTTAGCTTAAAACCCTGCGTTTGGTGCTACAGAAGTCGTGAAAAGCAAGGAGGGGTCAGGGAAACCACCCAGGATTGGTGGCTCGCACCCTGCTGAGAAACGTCCCTGAGGGTCGGTAAAACCGCCTAGGATCAGTGGCTCAAACACCGCTTTGAAATGCTGCAAAGGGTCGGTACAACCACCCAGGATTGGTGGCTTAGATGCCGCTAAGCAATGCCACTTAACTTCAGTAATCATCCAGGATCGGTGGCTCCAATGCTGCGAGGAAATGCCAGTAAGGGTCAGTAAAACACCACTGAGAAGGGCTGGTAAAACCATTTAGGATCAGTGGCTCCAATGCAGGGCGGCACGGTGGTGTGGTGGTTAGCACTGTCGCCTCACAGCAAGAGGGTTCCCGGTTCGATCCCGGGTGTGGGAGCCCTTCTGTGCAGAGCCTGCATGTTCTCCCTGTGTCAGCGTGGGTTTCCTCCAGGTGCTCTGACATGTTCTCCCTGTGTCAGCGTGGGTTTCCTCCAGGTGCTCCAGCTTCCTCCCACAGTCCAAAGACATGCAGGTTAATTGGTGACTCTAAATTGTCCGTAGGTGTGAATGTGAGTGTGAATGGTTGTCTGTCTCTATGTGTCAGCCCTGTGATAGTCTGGTGACCTGTCCAGGGTGAACCCTGCCTCTCACCCAGTGTCAACTGGGATAGGCTCCGCCCCCCACGACCCTCAAGAGGATGAAGCAGTTAGAAGATGAATGGATTGATGGCTGCAATGCTGCTACAGTAGGAAATGTCGTGGACGGTTAAAAGAATCATCCAGGATCCCAACTATTTTCTTCTGGCAGCTGGACTGGTTTGACATGATGAAGGATCCTTTTTGAATAGTGTTAAAGTCACTCCATCATTGAGTATTTTCATTGTGCCTTCTCAGACACAACCTGACCCGACTCTGCTGTTGAACGTGCATGTTTAATTCAATGGACCACATATGATGGACGGTATCTCCACACTGGTTTATATTCAACATATTCTCAACTTCACCGTCACTGTTCAGCTGCTGCTTTGAGAGAAAATAAAAAAGTTTCTATCTGATTGAATCAGTTGAACTTTGACCTTGTGATTGTATATTTAATTCAGTAAATCATAAATGATGTAGAACGTCTCACTTTCTGAGAAAACACAGAGCTCTCTGTGGAACAGGAACGCCTCTAACTAAACATAATATGTATAATACATTCTGTGTACTTCTCCACTGGCCAACAGACAAGTGCTATAAAAGGCTGCTCTCTCTGGGGGATTAATTACACACTGGTATTTGCTCCCGTCAGTTTGAAATATCTCACTTTATTATTAATTATCAGACAGCTGTCGGCCTGCAGGCCTGTGACATAACAACAATGAAAATCAGTGAGGGTGCTCTGAAATTAAAATCAGTCCTTGCTTATCACGATCTTAGAGCTCCTGTATAAACACACGCACAAAGGTTAGTGTGGTTTTGTCTCTTCTTTACATAAAGCGCCATCAAACTCGTATCAGTGATTCAAATGTGTGCAGAAGATGGTGCAGCAGTGGTTTCCTGTTCCTCAGGACCTCGGCTCTTTCATTCTTCCAATCAAAACAGGACGTGTGTAACACCAAGGACCATGACTGTGAACACGTCACAGAGCTCTGACAGAATCAGTGTAAATGTGAGGTCACAGGACGCTGCGGGTTAGCAGTAGTTTTACAAACTGTGCGTCTGAAGATCAGCTCAGCATGAGAGCAAACCAGACGACCCCCGCGATGATCAGAGGAGAATTTGGACCAACCAGAACGGTCAGTTTGCTGATCAGAGGGGCATTTAGTCAAGTCAACATTTAAAAACAATGATTATAAAATACTAAAATATTAAAACCACTGAGAGCAGCCACAGGAACATGCTGTAGGTCTTGACTCTTGAGGGGGACCTTTCAAGTGAGTCAGAAAAGCTATTCCAAAACTTTGGAGCTTTCTCACCAAACCATCGTCTCCCTTGCCCCCTAGCCTCGATCGAGGGACAGTTAAAAAATATTCTGAGGATCTAAGAGGCCTCGAGCTTGAGTAGCTGCAGAGAAGTTCTGAAATAGGAGTGCCGGCCCATGTGTGGATTTAAAAACAAATTAAAGAACCTTGAAATTAATCCTGTATTTGAGAGGAAGGCTGTGCAGGGATCTTCCTTTTTCTGGTACCAATTAGAAGACTACCTGTGGCACTCTGCACCAGCTGCAGGTGAGACTGTCACAGTTTCATCCTCCCTGTCTCCCCTCCTATCCCTCTGCCTCAGTAATTTTCCACTCTACCTGCCAGCCACTCCCACCTAATCAGCCCAACTACCCTCACCTGCAAGCTCAGCTGCAGCTCATTTCCAATCAGCCCTGCATATAAGCCTCTCCAGCACTCTCACCTTTGCCAGATTGTTCTACTGCATCCATACGAGACTTTCCAGCACTCATTACCTGCCTGATCTCGTGTTGCTGACCTTGTCTGCCTCCCGGTGAACTTAGCTGCCTTCTGTCCTCGACCACGTGCTCTGCCTCAGTGTTTCTGGCATCTGTCGTTTCTCCTGGCTTCGACTCCTCCGCCGGGCCCCGGCTCCTCTGCTGCTCACTCCTCGTCGGCACCTCTGCATCATCGGCTGGCTCTTCCGGCTCTGGACACCTCGCCTCGGCTACCTCATCTCCAGTACGCCCCTTACCTTTACTCCTGGCTGCTAAAGAACTGAACTGTATGGGATGCCCCCCCCCCCCACCCTTGGCCTTGTGGCCGGGTTCAGCTTAATCCCCTCCTCAAGCCTGAGACCCAGAGACTGTGTGTGGGTTATTAGTCTGAAGATTGATTGAACTGAGTTTATTCATCTGCTTGAGTTCCTGTTTTGCTGCGGTAATAATAAAGGTCATTACCAACTGTTCCCGATTTTCAGTGTACTGCTTTTGGGTCCAAATTACACCCGTTCCAGAGACAAAGAACTAGCCAACACCCATGTACAGTGAGTTTTAATAGCCTTGATGAGATGAATGTAGCAGTAACATTAAGTTGGTGTAGGAATCTTCCTTGGCTGAAAATAGCAACCTTTTATGTTCATGACAGTTTGAAACTGGATGTCAGATTTTAGTACAGAGTCAGCGATGATACCAGGATTCTTGGCACTGGTATGAAGGTTCAAAGTAAATGGACCTAAGTTTTTGGGGATAAAAGAGTTCCTTCTGTCTTGTTATCGTTCAACTGAGTGCAGTGGGGGAAAATGATCTGCCAGTGGGTTCCTTAAAACCTTTCTACAGACTGAGATTTGATCAATCTTACGAGTTCAGTGCAGCTACACTGCAACGTGAATCTAAACACGGGTACGACATCAACTTTGATGTTTGCAGACGCTGCGATGACAACGCCGACTGAATCGCAGGCTACGATGTAGGCAGGCTGATCTGACCTGGCCTCCAAATTACCCTGATCCAATTCTGATCGAGTATCGGTGTGACATGCTGATACCCCACCTAACAACCTACAGGACTCAAAGGAACTGCCACCAATGCCCTGGTGCCAGACGCCACAGGACACCTCCAGAGGTCCTGTGTCCATGCCTTGACAGGTCAGAGCCAAGTGTGATACAAGCAGGGCCCTCTGTGGATTGGGTGTACATCTTGGGTACCAGCCCGCTCCACAAATGCTCAGTCAGATTTGGATCTGGGGAATGTGGAGACCAGGTCGATGCCTTGAGCTCTGTCATATTTCTTGGGCCATTCAGGTGTACTGCTTTAGATCCACAGCAGCAGAACTAAATGACGATTAAGATTTGGTTCTGAATGAAGAGAACCAAAATTCCTGAACTCTTTAGGATGAATCATCTGAAACGCTCAGTACAGGACGGTTTCCTCACATGTTGTCAGCCCCACTGAAGAACTGTGAACAGACTGGTTTAAATGCAGACCTGCTGAAGTCAAACCCCTCTCACTGTTAACTGGACATTAACATTGTTCATCTTCCACAAATGCTTTGACTTCAGACATTGTGTCTTTTTTTCCACAGGATGCGATGTCAGCCTATGAAAAGCTCCCGGGGACAATCGACAGCCTGCAGCAGTAAACTCTCATTTGCTATTCTGGTTGTGCCCAGAATTAATCTGAGCTCTTTAACTCTGCTGTTTGTGTCTCATTTCAAAGGTATGTGTGATGTGGTGTTTTTTTTTTTATTGATCAGCCGTCTGGTTTTACACTTTAGCAGCTTATTAAGATTCTGTCTTTGTCAGATAACTGTCTGATGTGGTCATGTGTGCTGCTGGTGAAAATGTGATGCTGAGACTTGATTAATGATAACTGTAATCCTTCAAGCAACCAAGAGAAAGGAGAACTATGCAACCTTTTTCCGTAAACATGTTTGGCATTTGCAAAATCCAACCTGTTCTCATGCCGAAGTCATCGAAAATCCGCGCTTGGTCAGTGACTTCTGGCGTCAGACACCAACGAAGAAAGACATCCTTTCATGTCAGCATGTACGCGGCCAGTTGCAGGCTAAGCGGCGTCAGTCGGACAACAACGAAAGTTAAGGCAGTGGGCGTCCTACAAGGGCAGGTGGGAGGGTCCAACAACCACTGACTTTCACTCATGGGTCAGTAAGACTGTAAACCCAGCCATGTGCTTTTGTTGTTGAAGGAAAGAAATGTCAATCCACGGTGTTGTATCGACGTAGTGCTTTTATTTTGAAAGAGACTGTATCAAACTGTACATTTCCTGTGAAAACAGAAGTGTATTTTGAAAACAGACAATGCATGTAACAGGCTGAAGTTGACACGGCGTCCCAGAACGTCAACAACCAACAAAAGTGTTGCATTTATATTATTGTTCAGTGTATTTCATCGACGCCATCTTTCCTGAAACAGTTCACCATCTAAGATTTGGAGGTGTTTAGTCCCAGTTGTAACAATTAGGAAAACATTTTGGCCTTTTCCTCTGCAGCTGCCCTTCTGCATGACATTTATATCACAGAGCGTCATGTAGGTGTCAGCAGCCATATGCAGCCTCATTATACTGCATGCACATTTTTTCAAAAGGTGAACATGTTGAGATGGAGTTTTTTATATCGACCTGTCGGCGGCATTTAGGCCGACCTCAGCGGCTCATTAAGATTCTGTCCTGATGAAATCAGCATGGTGATGATCTTGTCACTGTAGCAGCCCACACACATGAAGGATACTGTATATAACAATGTCATCTCTTCTAGTTTCCTTTGATCGATGTCTGTGAAAAGGCTGAAGCACGACACCTGCACTTTCTGTCTGCATTCTGATCTTAATGGATACATATTACTGTACGTGACGACCCTCTCTGCCCTGCCTGCCTTGTTGTGTTCTCCTTTGCAGGTAGCAGCGGGCGTGGCTGTGGGTAATCAGGGAAGTGGCAGCACCTGAGCTCAGTGAGCTTTTAAAAGCTCTGGCTGCTCACTGCTCTTTCTCTTCTCCTTCCTGAGGCAGCATTTGGTTTTGGGTTTGGTTTTATCTTAGTTTCTACACCCTACAACATCATACGCATACATTGTTTCACTCATGCCCTCACCTACACCACTGACTTCACTGATTGCAAACGCCATGTTTACTTAGGTTCTTTTTTCTTATGTTTATTCTTTAGTAAATAAAATCCTTTAATTGGCTTTCCTTCTGTATGTGTCTCCCTCTTTGTCATGGCCGTGCGGCCCGGTTCGTGACCGTATTAGAGAATTTGAGCATGTTATCATTTTAACCATGATAGGGTGACAATTTGTGGAACACCTGAACATAAAGCTGCTGAAATTATTGTCCAGTACAGCTGTGGACATCACTTCAGCTTTGCACATTGAGTATCATGTTGAAGCTTCCCCAAGAGACTGATTCATTGATTTTCTATCAGGAAACACACTGAGAGCTGAAAGTTGAAGTGAGGTACTGCATTTCATCTACCCAGCTGCATTTGGTTTTGGGAAAATGGTCCCTGTCCCCTGATGGTAGAGGTGGGCTGTGTTGAAAAGAATGAGGTGTGTGTTAGATCTGATTGTGGCTGGTGTGCAAAACACTGAACAAAATATTGAATGAACAAATGGCACGCACAGTAAATCATTATTTACTGCTCGCAGGCTTTAAACACTCCTTTTTTTTTTTTTTACATAACACTGAATATTTTCATCACAAAGTGTCGTGACATCGATGCAGCTGAATTAATCCCAGAACTGTTAACAGACAGATGATGCTGAACCAGAACTTGGATATTGTCAGCATGTTGCTGAGGCCTAAAATGAGCAGCTTCTGCCATCTGGTGGAGAAACAGGAAGTCACAACCCAAACCCTCAGGACTTCTTTTCAAAGACAGTTGAAACAAAAGAAACACACGTGCATGAGCGCAGGTTTTGTTTCAACATCAGAGGGGACACGTTTTCTGTCAGAGCCACAAATTATTGGAACTCAGAACCAAGTGAGATCAGAAAGAGTCGCACCTTTACTGGCTTTAAAATCCAAGATAAAATCATGGCTAAAATCAACCCCATCATGCACCCATCAATCATAAACTCAAACACCGGCTCATAATTCACTGGTTTGTAATCTTGTTGTTATTGTCGTGTCTTAACATTGTGATTTTATTGTTGCCATTGTGTCTTAACAGTGTGAAACTTTGTTATTGTTGTTGTTGAAGATGCTATTTTGTGATTATGATCTGTTTTATATTTGTTTGTATTTGTGTGCGCTTGTTTGTTTTATACTATTCCTGTCTCTTTTCTGTTCCTGCTCAGGGACTACAGATGTAAATTAGCTAGTAGTTAACTCTGGTACAGCTGAGAGCTGTGCACTGTCCCTGTTAAATAAACAAATAAATAAATAAATAGTTTAGTTACTCATAGTTAGTCACTTCTCGCCAACACTCAGAGATGGGCAAAAATACATCAAAATGTATTTTGATATAAAATACCCCTCAAATAAATGTATCAAAATAAAATACATGTAATTTGTATTTTCAAATACAGAAAATACTTTTTTTCTTTTTCTTTTTAGCAGTGACCCACAGCTCTATAGGTCTCTCTGTCGGTGGGTCCACAAAGCTTTTTGTGAATAACTCAAAAAGTCCTTGACCAAAAACGCTCAAAATTTACACGCTGCAACTAGAGACCATGAGTAACTATACCAGAAAGAAAAGAACTGCCATGATTCATCCATTAATGGTGTGATAGTAGCAAATTTGGTCGCAGCTATTGCAGATTTGCACTTGTTAACGACACATGAGTGGCCTATACATGTCTCTCTTTCGTTGGCCAGTGGGATGGTAGTAGGGTTAGGCTATTTTGGTTCTTGAGACCCAACCACTGACAACAACAGACAACTTTATTGATCCCACATGAGGGAAGTCATTTGTAGCATACTCATCCCAAGCATCAACCACAACAACATTGGAAATTCCCATGTTATGCACAGTCCAGTAAAACAGACCACTAGGTCAGTGAAGGGCACATTTTTTTGCTTAAAAAAACATAGGTGAAAAAAATGTGCCCTTCACTGACCTAGTGGTCTGTTTTACTGGACTGTGCATAACATGGGAATTTCCAATGTTGTTGTGGTTGATGCTTGGGATGAGTATGCTACAAATGACTTCGCTCATGTGGGATCAATAAAGTTGTCTGTTGTTGTCAGTGGTTGGGGTAACAATACTCAGTGTTGGCATTGTTACTCCTGTCACTACTGCGCATGTGCAGAGGGACCTGTTGGGTGTACTGTCCCTTTAAGACTTTCTCTTGAGCGCTTTTGGACTCTGCGGGTTTCCGTTGTTTCAGGAAGTGCTGGTGTTTGATGGTGCAGTGTGTTTCTGCTCCACCGTCACATCAGGAGAGTCTAGTGTTTCCCGTGGACTGTTACAGGTGCTAAAGATGTCCGGAGGAACCCGTCTGGAGAACGCGAACCCGGTGATCTTCCAGCGGTCCGGTGAGAGGCTGCTGACGGCCACAGAGGAGGATGAAGACGTTCATGACCCGATCGATGACCGAGAAATATTCGATATCCTGTTTCTGTATTCAGATAGTTGAGCTTCTCTGCTTTCTAACAGCTGACTGACAACATCTGTGTGCGTGTATTTAAATGATAATAATGTTATGATACATGTTTCTGTTGTGTTATAACATGACGAGCTGTTGCGTCATTCCTCAGATGACGTTATCTGTTGCGTACTGATAACGGTGTTTTGTTTAAGTTACCTTTCAGAGTAGTGTAACGTTGCACCTGGCAGACAGTACTAACAGCACCCTGCATTCAAACTGACTGAAGTAAAAGTATCCAAGTATTATCAGAGACAAAGTAGTTACAGTTACAGTCAGGATGTCGCAGTAACGTGTGTTAGTCCTGTTTATCTGCTGTTTGTAGATGAATGTTCCTGCTGCATTAATGAGTCATGTTCCTGATGCAGATGTTGAACTTGTGTTGGACAGTTTACTCTACAGCAGTGCATCATGTTTTATACAGTAATGTGAGGAAGAACTGAAGCTGCCAGACAAATGTGGTGCAGTAAAAGTACAGTAGTTCTCTCTGAGGTGGAGCAGAAGATGGAAATACTCTTAGTAGGATGGAAATAGAAAGTCTTTATTATCATAGTACGGAGAATATGCAGCGAGATGAGGAGAGCTGCATCTGACCAGGTAAATTAAAACCAGACAACATAATCACGCATGAGATCGGAAATAAATGGTGTAAAGAAAAGAAGTACGTTCTTGAGTAAATGTACTTAGTTACACTCCAGCCCTGCAGGTCGACACACTGAGATGAACTCAAACCTGTGGTTAAACACAGCAGGCAGGATGTCAGATTATGATCTGCCATATTTTCCAGCATATTTGATGAAATCTGGAGCGTCATGTTTATGAAGGTGGTGAATCATTAATCAGGTTATTGAAGTAAAAATCCTGAGCTGACAGTCACTGCTGTCAGCTTCTGATATATCACGACCTTCTGTTTGTTTTAATTTCAACATCTTTGCGGTTTGAGACAGTTTGACGACTTCTTTGTGACGTCCTGAGTGAAAGGCCTGATCATAGTGGGCACCCTGCACGCTACGAGACAACAGAATATGTTTTTCTGTGTCTTATCTTTGTCTCATGATGTTGCCTGATGGATGTTTGATTATTAAAGACAGAGTGTGTCACTAGAGTCAGCTGTAAAACAAATGAAGCAACATTTGAAATCGTGACAGTGACAGACTTTTCTTAATTCACCTGTGCCCTGTGTTACAGTTAGGGTTGGGTACCATTCATAATTGAACCGATACGGTAACAGTACCGGTACCAAACGGTACCTTATTTCGGTACTTTTTAAAGTCTAAACTTCTCAGTTTCAACATTTTACTGAGAGCATTTAGGAACAGTGCTGCACGTTAACTTTTGTCTGCACATTTTTGGTGAGGTGCCATGGAGTCATGCGCTCTTGCTCCGCCTTCACCTCAGGTACCGAAATTTGGCACCGATTCATTTTAAGTGAATCGGTACTCGGTAGTACCGACGTGAATTGGTACCAAGTACAAAAAGTACTGAGTTTCGGTACTCAACCCTAGTTACAGTGTGCTCTGAGAGTATTCACACTAAACAACAAGAGAAGCACTGTGATGTCATCGATGTCGCCTGTGATAATTATTATTATATTAATAACTGTTCTGTTAATGATGTTGTCTTAAAGTCTTTAACTAAAGTTACATCTGATCAGATCCATCAACGACCCGGAGCATCCTCTGTCTCTGGAGGAACTCAACGTGGTGGAGCAAGTCCGAGTGAAGGTACGCACCTCTCAGTCTGTGTTTGTTTTTTTATCGTCGTCCACCCGGCCTTATGAACACGGTATCTCAAGAACATCTTGAGGGAATTTCTTAAAATTTGGCACAAACGTTCATTTGGACGCAACAATGAACTGATTGGATTTCAGTGGTCAAAGGTCAAGGTCAGTGTGGCCTCGCATCTGCCTCATTTTCATGAACACAGTTTGTCTGCACTTACAAAAGATGTTGTTTTTCTTATTCTTTAAAATAAAGTTCATGTGCAGAAGTTAACTGCGCTCAGTAAACTAGCTTTCACACTCTGGCCTTCCTCTCTGCAGAAACATCCTTATCAACTGAAAAGTTTAGCTGTGCTCAGTGTGTCGTTTCTGAAATCTTTGTCATTGTGTGTGTGTGTGTGTGTTTCTGTCAGGTGAATGATGCAGAGAGCACCGTGAGTATCGAGTTCACACCCACCATCCCCCACTGCAGCATGGCTACACTCATTGGTCTGTCAATCAAAGTCAAGCTGCTGCGCTCCCTGCCGGACAGGTTCAAGGTATGTGTGTGTGTGTGTGTGTGTGTGTGTGTGTGTGTGTGTTCATACATTGAGTATTATTAATTAAAAAACCCCAGACAAATCTGTATTTTTATTCAGAGTAGTGCTGCGTTTCATTTGGTCACCATATGAATGGCGTCATGTCACCCTCTCCCCTCCAGTTGCTCTGACCTCTGAGGAAACACCAGGAGAACTATAAACAGCTTTTATAGCTTCCTTGGGAAATACCACATGATGTGTCAGAGGGCGAGGAAGGAATCAGGCAGAATTTACCACAGTCACAGTGATGCAGCATTTTTTCTTCCACACAGCATCATTTTTTTCATTCATTGCCATTTTGCAACACAGTGATGAAGGACAGACGTGTGACCATGTTCACAAGAGAGAGCTCCTAACTTTGTCTAGTTGAAGACTTAGCTTGGTTTTAATGCAGGAAAATTCTCAGAGCAACTCTGATGAAGAGACAGAAACTGTGACCTCAGTGAGGAGGTGTGGTCGACTCTGTTGCCGAGTATGACACTTTATTTTTATCAATGTGAGACAGTGAAAGTGTTGTCATTGTTAGTGTGATCACTGCTGATCGTAGTGTTACTGCATCAGGTGGGAAGTGTGAGCGCATCTCAAATGAGATCGACCACAAACATCTCCACACCATCAAAATCTGCAGCATTTCATTAACTCACTGTCATCCAGCGTTTGGCGAAGTTTTCTCCTTCCTCTTTGTGTTTCCACCATTTTCTCCTCTGATTAAGAAACTGTAACAGTCCTCCTCCCTGCTCCAAACTTTCTTAAAGGGCTTTCAACTTTGCCAGGATCTAGTCTTAACCTTAAGGAAAAGTTCAACTCTCGGTAGTGGCTCATGCCAGCCACCAAGATAATGTCAGCAGTAACGTTATGAACACTCATGAGGTTACACAGGAAGGTGATCCAGGCACTCCAAGATCTGCAGGTCTGCGTCAGGGCTTTAGAAACATGCAACACAGGTACGGCTTCACCTGCAGAGTAGCAGGAGCCAATAGGAGGCCATCACATGGCCCAGATAATGACATGACAGGTGACACAAATAGAAAATAATGACAAAATAACAAGTGAACTAGTCCATATCCATTGGTAGCTTTGTCACCTTCTACCTATGCCAGTCCTCAATGCCTATGTGCAGTTTCACATAGATTGACCACGTCAGTGAGTAGAAAAACGTGGGACAGACAGAATGACTGACTGACAGAATGACACACTGACAGTTTCCGTGATTATGTACAGCATACCATACCATGACTTAGTCATACCAAACATTAGAAACAACACCAACATTGGTCCACAGGGGGAGCCACAGCGATCGGTCGCATTTTAGCCATTTTGAAGCATTTTTCTGTTGTTATAGCGCCACCCAGTTGCCAATTAGAGTTAAATTTCTCCAGTCACCTTGAGGCGTCCTGTTCTACATATCTACCAAGTTTAGTAAAAATCCATATGGCGGTTAGGCCTAGATAAGAAATGAGCTCTCTAGCGCCCCCATTTTGTTTGATGGGGTCAATAATGGAGGGGTCCCCTCAGATTATGTGTGGTCATATGCCTACAAAGTTGCGTGGTGATGGGTGAAACCCTTGAGATGTTCTACACCTTTATGTGATGAGCCACGCCCTCCGCAATATTCATTGCCTTATAGAAGCTCAGTTTTAGGAAGTTTTCCAACTTTTGCCAGAGAGGAACTTTAGATATTGCTCCTAGATTATGTTCACCCAGTTTCATGCAGATCGCTCAAACTTCCTAGGAAGAGATCCATTTGAAGTGTTTTTCAAAAAATTCAAAATGGTGGAAAATCTATATAAGCGGAAGTTATGGGTTCTTGAGGCAAATGTGTTCCTCATGAGGAGAGGCATCTCTGTGCAAAGTTTCATGTCTCTACCACATATGGGGCATGAGATATGCCCATTCAAAGTTTGACATTTCAATGGGTTGCTATAGCGCCCCCCTTTGGCCAATTGATGTAATATTGCTTCATTGGCATCCTCCCATGACCCTCTACCACTGTGCCAAATTTCACATGGATTGACCAAGTCAGTGAGGAGAAAAACATGGAACACACACACACACACACACACACACACACACACACACACACACACACACACACACACACACACACAGGGTTTTCATCATTATATAGTGAGATATAAAACACAGTGACATGAGATACCCAGAAAAATAAATATTAATATACACACACCTTTACACACAGGCTGTGAGAGAAGTAATGAAGTCTATAGAGATCTAAGTAGGGCTGCAACAATTTGTTGACTAATTGATGACTAATCAACTATTAAAATAATCGTTGACTATTTTAGTCACCGACTAATCAGTTTGAGTCATTTTTCATATGAAAGTACCCAAATACTCTTGTTGCAGCTTCTTCCGTTCAGATATTGGCAGCTTTACACACTCTCCCATGACGGTGAACTCAAACCCTTTGGCGTGAGTACGAAACAAGACATTAGATGACATCATTTTGGGGTTTGGGAGAGACAGACCGACATTTTTCAACATTTTAACACATTTTTCTGTAAAATGATTAGTCGACTAATCAAAGGAATAATTGACAGATTAGTCGACAGTGAAAATAACCGTTAGTTGCAGCCCTACGAGAGACACATCACAAAAAACATGTGACGTCTGTATCATCATTAAGACACTTTAAAGCAGTTAATGGATCCAAAAAGCTTCTGTTTGACTGAGTCCCGACCGAAGGGTTAATGTGTTACTGCTCATTAACTTATTTTAAGTATGATAGTTTGACCACTGATAAATTGATAAGAGTGCTGAGACACACAACATCAGCTACAGTATCTGCGTTGGTAATCGACTCATCTGATGCTAATGGTAAGTTAGCAACTTAGCGTTCCGTTAGCTGACGTTACTTGAGGCTGTTGGATTAGAGTGAAAAAACGTAATGTAACTGAATGAAACATTTCCTCATCAGTGAACGTGATTTCTGTCAGACTGACTTTAAGCAGTGACGACTACAATTCCCAGGGTTCAACATTAAGTCATGATGTCATCAAAGTCCATCTTCTGTCATTGTTCTGACTGAGAGACTCTGTGTGTGTCAGTCTGACCATCATGTCGTACACTGTGGACTTCCTGTGTGTTGTGTTCTTCTTCTTCTTCAGTCTGAGCGTTGTGTGTGTTTCTGTGTCCTCTCAGATCGATGTCCACATCACACCTGGCTCTCACGCCTCAGAGGACGCAGGTAAAACTCACGCGGAGACAGCAGGCATGATGGGATATGACCCTGCTCTGAGGGTTTGACTGTGATGTGTTAACACGTCTCTTCTTATTGTTGTGCAGTGAACAAACAGCTGGCGGACAAAGAGCGAGTCGCGGCGGCTCTGGAGAACTCGTCACTGCTGGAGGTGGTCAACCAGTGTCTGTCCACCAGGAACAACTGAGCAGCCAATCAGCGTTGGTTTTTTCTTTCATGCCTGAGGTGTGTCCGTCTGCTGAGCTCCCTCCATCACCGCTCCAGGAGTGAATACCTGCAGCAGGTGTTCTCCTGGAGAACAAGCAGAGGGAAGCTAAACGCTTCAAAGTTTCCACACAGAGAAAAGATATCTGAGCTCATCAGTGTTTTAAATGATTCAATCTGTATTGTAAGATATTCATGAGTCATGACTCAGCACATGCTCAGAGTCAGCCATGATCCCTCCTGTAGAGAAAATGAAGGCTTTTGATGTTTTATTAAAAATGTACAGATCATTAATAAAAACAAATAAAGACATTTGTGTTTGTGTTTTTTATCAATATTTATTTCATCAGACGCTGACTGAGTGGTGTTGGATGAACATTATTAAAACAATTAATCAATGCTTAACTTGACATTGAAGCTTAATGTATCCATATTAAACGCATGATAATATCTTATGGACAGACACTTTCACATCTTATCTGTACAAAACGACATAAAAAGTTGTTTGGAAAAACCTCATTTGAACTCTGTTTTTAGCCTCACTGTAGCCTGTAGCTCTGACTGCCTCTCTGGGCACTGTACAACAACAACAACTTTTTATGTCGGGGCTTCAGGACACTTGGATCACTACGGATGAGCAGTATGGAGATATTTTGTGGTTTCAATGATGTGTTTTTGGACGTTTGAATCTGGGGCGCCGTCAGCCTCCATTAGGTGGAGTTGTGTTGCTACCTCCTCTCCCCTTGGATCTCTGCAAGTGATGTGAGGACTCTAAAACTTCACCTGAGCCTCCCTCGCCATATGGGTGAGTAGATTTCATGGAGTCGTTTTATTTTGTAGGTGGAAATGCACCTTTAATGGATTCCTGTGTTGCTGTCCATGAACACCAAGATACTTAGAAATTCTCGGGGCTCAGCTGTTCAAAACAAAGCAACATTTGACTGAATCAAACTGATCCAGATAGAAACGTTACAGATGAGCACATCCAGATATCCAGTGCTGTAAACGGGATTCATGTTTGATTTTGACAGATATTTGGAGGATTGCTTTGCTGGGACAACATCCTTTTTTAACTTGAGTGTACTGAGAGGCTTAATATGGAATATATCTAATATCTTGTTAATCACAGTAACTGTCAAACAAATCAAGTCAAAATATAAATAACTGTATAAATATTTGACCAGTTTAAAGTTTGATCACATTTTGCTCCTGAACCCTGCCTTCAAGAACCAGGATGAGATGAGTTTTGAGCAGACACACTGCAGGTTTAGTGGGGATCAAACCTCAGACTGGATCATGTGATCTGCTCTGACTTCAGAATACTTTATCTACTTTTTTTCTTTTTCAGTTTTCAAGATTTGATTGAATCTGATCAGCCGAGTCCTGCTGTCAAAAACTCTAGAGCTAGAACCTGTTGCTCACACTGTAAATATGTGAATCTGGCAGTTATTTCTGTTTCTCTCCTTTTTTAATTCAACACTTACGTGAAATTTAAATGCTAATATTCAAAATGTAGCGATGATTCTGCATGTTTATTTTTTTTAAACCATTATATAGGTATATAGGTAATGTTTGCTATGACTAAGTCATGGTATGGTATGCTGTACTCAGTGGGTATGGACTAGTTTCATTTATTGGTCAGAAATGTCTCTTATGGCAGTACAGGGTGCTGCTGACCCCTGGTGTCGCAGGCTATTGTAATGTGTGTGTTCGTCCAGCAGGAGGCGCCCTCGTCCTGTCCCTGCAAACTGAGCGGAGGAAGCTGATAATGAGAAGTCTCAGATCACAACAAACCACAGAGTCATCCACCCACTCCCACTCCCACCTCACTGAGCTCACTGCACAGCTGGAGTTCCTTTAGTCAGACACACACACACACACACAAAGTCATGTCTCTGAAGGTGATGCAGGTATAAGAAGAGAGAAAAGATGATCTGTGACGTCACAGTTACTCAGACACGTGGTTGATTTAACTATCCTGATAAACACTTTAATATTTCGTGCTAAAGTCACTTGGGATCAAAGTGTGTGAGTGAAATGTGTTAACGTTCATAAAGTGTGATGGCGTCATAATAAACAAATATTTTCCTCATTTCAGGAGAAAATGACACAAAGAGTGTGTTATGTAATAACTGTGTTGACCGTCTGTATTTGTGGGAGAATGATTGTTGCTCCTCAGCTCAGATTAATAAGGATATTTTTTTCTCTTGTTCCACATCTGGAAACATTGCATCACTGCTAAAACCCCGGATAAGAGACCCAGCCGGCACAGCTGCAGAGGCCCCATCCAGAGCCGTGTGTGCGCAGGGTTGAGTCAATGTGAGCAGCCCAGCAGAGGGCGGAGAGCAAGAGGAGCCAGCTGAGGACAGAGGGGCTCCTCTCCAGACGTGGACAGTAACATGCAGGTGTGTCATGGCGGGGGTGCATCTATGTGCCTGGTGGTCATCACTCAGGGCTGCACAGGGACCAGCTGCAGATCATCGTCAGCTCAGTGCCTCGGCTGAGTTTCTTCAGTGATATCAGTGATATCATTTATTGGCACATGAAAAAAGTCATCTGACTTGTAAAAACGAAGACATAATATTATCTGAGGTAAAAATAATCCCAAATGTATGGAAGCCCATTTCTGCCACTGTGAAACAATTAAAGATTCTATAAGACATTATGATGAGAAACTGAAATGACAAATTATCACAAAATAATAAGAAAGTTTTTCAAAATATTGACTTAGTATCTCAAAAGAAATCATTTTTTAATATGAGATAGAAATTAAAAAAAGAAGAAAATCTCTCTAAAAAATTACCCAGTTTTTAAAAAATATTTATATTTCACACAGTAATAACTCATTAATCTCAAAATAATTAGGTAGTGTTCGATTTCTCAAAATATTAAAAAAAAAAGACATTTTTCAAAATAATTACCCAGTTTTCTTTTTTAAATGAGAGACATTAACTTATAAACTGACAAGAAACCTTCTTACAGTAATGACTAGTATCATAAAAATAATGACAAATATTCTCAAAATAATAAGAAAATTTTTCAAAATGTCCAGCTAATAAGTCCAAGTAATAATTTTTTTTAATATGAGTTAGAAAAAAGAGAAAAACTCTCTAAAAAAAATTACAGAGTTTTCAAAAAAAAATTAGATTTCACAGAGTAATGACTTATTAATCTCAGAATAATTAGGTAGTATTTAAAAAAAAATAAAAAAGACTTTTCAAAAATAATTACCTCGTATTTTCTTTTAAATGAGAGACATTAACTTATAAACTGATAAGAAACCTTCTTACAGTAATGACTAGTATCATAAAAATAATGACAAATATTCTCAAAATATTGACTCAGTGTTTTGAAATAATAAACTTTTCCAAAATAATGTCTTTGTAATAAAAAAAAACGTACTTAGTGTTTCAAAAACAATGAGATTCCTTTAAAATAATAATGTAATAAATAATAATAATGACAATTTCTCAGAATCATGACAGATGACAGTCTTTAGTCTTTATATTATAGTTATTATGTTGAGAAATGTCTTTAATTTCTTCAATACTGAAAAAGTTTCTCATTATAATGAATTGAAAAATATTTGTTGTTCATCACACCTGCAGAAGTGGGAAGCTGAGATTTATTTTATTTTCTAACTTGCTAAGTGTCACTGATGAGTCCTGGTGCATCTCCTCCTCCTGCTGTAGGTCAGACTCCTCTTCATTAAGGCTCCTTTTACACAAACAGTTTGTCACACAGCATTAACAACAGCAAAGCAGCATCACTTCCTCCCTCAGAGCTCCTCAGCAGAGCCTTGACTCAACCCTGTGTACATAAGGCTCTGGGTGGGGCCAGTTGAGCTGGCCTGTCTGCCTGATCTGTGTCTGAGTCCTGATCCTGATCCGTCTCTGAGTCCTCTGCGCGCTCCAGGACTCTGTGCACACCAGCCTGCCCTCACTGACGGTCCATGGGAGACCCTTAACCGTGCACAGCGTCTCAGACCTGCTCAGGTAGGTTCAGGACACGCTGTGTGAAGTTTGCTCTGAGTTTGGTGTGTGTGTGCGTGTGTGTGGAAAATAACTCAGTGAAGCGGAAACCGTGAGAGCCGAGCTCGCGCCACAGGCTCAGAGAAGTTGTCATCTTCACGAGAGCAGCTGCAGCTGATTCCAGCTCTGCTGATGAAGAGTGAACTGTTTCACTTCACCGTGTGATGAAGAGTTTTACTCGCTCACTGACGACCTGCAGACCGGTCCAGGGTCCGGGTCCGGGTCCGGGTCTGGCTGCAGGCCAGGGTTTGTCCTTTCTTCCACCCACTGGTGATGGTCAGTGTGAGTCCTGTGTGAACTGTTCTTACTCCTAAATGTCTGAGTGAGTCCATGAAGGGCTGTGATGAGAGGATGAAGGCTGTCACGTGGTGTGAAGAGGAACATAAGGCATGTGTTTGGAGCTGAGCTGGTGCCAGAGAGAGCTGAGGGACACACTGCACTGCAGCTCCGCATATTTGGGGTTCCTTTTCAAAGAGACCACTGCTGGCTACACACACACACACACACACACACACACAGACACACACAGAGACACACTCGTGTCCTCAGCTGGACACACTGTCCACATCATGAAGAGACAGAAAGGAGAAGGAATTTGTTCATGCGCTTGTTTCCAACCTGTTTGACTGAATGCCATTTGGCTGGAGGCAGTGACTCTACACACACACACGCACGCACGCACACACACACACTCTAAACTCTGAGCTGCTTCTGTAAACATTTAGTTTATGCAGAACTGAGTATTGAAAGGGGGAATTCAGAGTTAACACACACACACACACACACACACACACACACACACACCCATACACAGTGATGTGATGGCGGACAGAATAAACCATCTCCTCTGCTCGTCCTGCAGCCAGCGTCTCTTCCCCTGTGGGACTGTTTAAAGGGACAGTCTGGATGTTTTGACGCGGGGTTGTGTGTGATCATTACCCACAGTCAGTGTGTTACACTCAGCAGATGTCGGTCAGCGTGCACCAAGTTTGGAGAAACAGGCAGGAGTCAGATATGGAAGCTCAGTGATGTGCAGCTGTGCACGGGGCAGCTGCAAACTGTAGTTCAGTCTCTTGTAAAAAGTCCCAGTGTGTAAATTCTATTTAGAATATTTTCACTGCTCTGCATCAGGGGGAGCTCAATACAGCGCAGTATCACGATATATTTTTGTGACAATATCGTATCGTCACAGTTTTGTTCTTACGTACATTGTTAATTTTACAAATTAAACATTAGCGTGAAGCCCAGTTCAGACCAAAGATTCATGACGAGACAAAAACGCTGCAGAGAAAAGTGTCAGCGGTGTGAACTGACCGGTCTGAGCTTGACTCCAGCCGGCTGATGTTGTCACCTGACACTCAGCTGGTTTTAAAGCACGTCACCTGTTTCAGCAGCCAATCAGCTTGTAGTGAAGTCCGCTGGTCAAGTCAAAATGACCACAGACGGTGTGTTGGCTTGCTGCAGCAGGTGCTCCGTCCCCACAGAGCCCTCTGTTTCCATCCTCCCTGTCACTGCTGCTGCTGCTGGCTCTATGTGCTCTCATCACATCTGTTAGATTGTCTTTGTTATGTGTGTTTGAGTCTGAATTAACCCTTTAAGACACCAGAGTGCCACAGTAACACAGACTAACTAACAGATGGAGGCAGCAGTCGACCAGCAGCTCTGTGTTCAGCGAGCTAGAATCAGTGTTTCTGTCAGTGGAGTCTGGCTGTGATGAGAGCTCTACAGTGGCTTCAGTTTACTGCTGGAAATCACTGTTTGACATTAAAGTAAAGCAGTGAAAATATTCTAAATAATCTGATATTGATTTATTCAGGTGGGATGTTTTTAGTAGGGATGTATATCGTTAGGATTTTATCGACATCGATACTACTGTACATGATTTGGTGTAAAAAATAATGACGTGAAAAGATGTTAAAAAGATTCAGCTTTTTAGGGAAGCTGCTTTGAGGACGACAGCGCGTTGCTAGCCGCCGGGCTAACGCTACGACACTCTGCTTAGGCAATCTAACATGCTGTGCTCCTTCACCTTAATATTATGAGTGACTTGCAGGTGTTTCATAGCATCGCTTGTGTTTCCTCCATTGCACAAAACTAGTGTCTGACAAATATTGCATCTAGCTAGTTTTTATTTGGTTTGGTAAAGTGAGCCTGCCGCGCTCTGAGGGCCGACATATTGACTGGAGTGGAGATGAAGCAGGAGACGCAGCGTCATTAACACTTTGATGCATGCACTACAAAACAATAATAATAATAATAATGATAATAATAAATTTTATTTGTATTTCCCTTTACATTTTAGCAATGTCAAAGTGCTACAGAGCAGGATAAAACAAAGGTGGTCAGGGAGGGCGTTCCACAGCCTCAGAGCAGCAGAGGAAAAGGCCCGGTCACCCGTGGTGCGGAGCTTGGTTCTGGGAGCTTGGAAGGTGTTTGTGGTTGCAGAACAGAGGGTGCGTGAGGAGGTCTGGGGGGTGAGGAGTTCCTTGAGGTAAAGGGGGGAAAATTACCGATAGCAGCACCGTGTCAAAAAGCTTTAAGGTTCTAAAGGACCGACATAGTTAGGAACGTTCTCGGTGTACATCCCTAGTTTTTAGATGTCTTGAATCTGTGATGTTGCTGACCCCTCCACAGCAGTACATTACTTAGCTTCCATGCCTGTACTCCAGCCTGCTTCTCTGAACTAGGGGTGTACCAGCTGACGTCTGTAGGTAACACATTGACTGTGGATAAATACTCCATACAAACCCACTTTAAAAAATGTGAACTATCCCTTTAACCTGCTGCCTCCATGTGCAGCCACGCTGACTCTTGTTGATATTGTTCGAGTGTTACGTTTTACATCTTACATGGTCTGAATAGTTCTGAATAGTTGTGTCTGACACTGCCTTCTTACCTGTAGACAATACAGATGAAACTTAGTGTAGTGCAGCTGGGCGATAAGGAGGAAATCAAATATCAATATTATAAATAATATAATAACAATATAAAGCTTTCGATCAGTGACGTGAGGTCATTCTGACTGACAGGCCCCAGTGCTCGCTATCGTGCACATATCGTCACGTCACATGATCAGACACTTGGCGTTAGATAACATCAATAAACGTATTACTCACAAAAATACCAAAGAAAATAAGAAATTATTAATTTAATTTAACAATTATAATAAATAATAAATAATTAACAGCAATAGAATAAGCATATCATTTTGTTATAGATGATACTGATTATTTTACAAAAAAAATAAAAAATAGACATGACAGATGGTTTACCTTTTTCAAGGACATACAGTACAGGCCAAAAGTTTGGACACACCTTCTCATTCAATGTGTTTTCTTTATTTTCATGACTATTTACATTGTAGATTCTCACTGAAGGCATCAAAACTATGAATGAACACATGTGGAGTTATGTACTTAACAAAAAAAGGTGAAATAACTGAAAACATGTTTTATATTCTAGTTTCTTCAAAATAGCCACCCTTTGCTCTGATTACTGCTTTGCACACTCTTGGCATTCTCTCCATGAGCTTCAAGAGGTAGTCACCTGAAATGGTTTCCACTTCACAGGTGTGCCTTATCAGGGTTAATTAGTGGAATTTCTTGCTTTATCAATGGGGTTGGGACCATCAGTTGTGTTGTGCAGAAGTCAGGTTAATACACAGCCGACAGCCCTATTGGACAACTGTTAAAATTCATATTATGGCAAGAACCAATCAGCTAACTAAAGAAAAACGAGTGGCCATCATTACTTTAAGAAATGAAGGTCAGTCAGTCCGGAAAATTGCAAAAACTTTAAATGTGTCCCCAAGTGGAGTCGCACAAACCATCAAGCGCTACAAGGAAACTGGCACACATGAGGACCGACCCAGGAAAGGAAGACCAAGAGTCACCTCTGCTTCTGAGGATAAGTTCATCCGAGTCACCAGCCTCAGAAATGGCAAGTTAACAGCAGCTCAGATCAGAGACCAGATGAATGCCACACAGAGTTCTAGCAGCAGACCCATCTCTAGAACAACTGTTAAGAGGAGACTGCGCGAATCAGGCCTTCATGGTCAAATAGCTGCTAGGAAACCACTGCTAAGGAGAGGCAACAAGCAGAAGAGATTTGTTTGGGCCAAGAAACACAAGGAATGGACATTAGACCAGTGGAAATCTGTGCTTTGGTCTGATGAGTCCAAATTTGAGATCTTTGGTTCCAACCGCCGTGTCTTTGTGAGACGCAGAAAAGGTGAACGGATGGATTCCACATGCCTGGTTCCCACTGTGAAGCATGGAGGAGGAGGTGTGATGGTGTGGGGGTGTTTTGCTGGTGACACTGTTGGGGATTTATTCAAAATTGAAGGCACACTGAACCAGCATGGCTACCACAGCATCCTGCAGCGACATGCCATCCCATCCGGTTTGCGTTTAGTTGGACGATCATTTATTTTTCAACAGGACAATGACCCCAAACACACCTCCAGGCTGTGTAAGGGCTATTTGACCAAGAAGGAGAGTGATGGAGTGCTGCGGCAGATGACCTGGCCTCCACAGTCACCGGACCTGAACCCAATCGAGATGGTTTGGGGTGAGCTGGACCGCAGAGTGAAGGCAAAGGGGCCAACAAGTGCTAAACACCTCTGGGAACTCCTTCAAGACTGTTGGAAAACCATTTCAGGTGACTACCTCTTGAAGCTCATGGAGAGAATGCCAAGAGTGTGCAAAGCAGTAATCAGAGCAAAGGGTGGCTATTTTGAAGAAACTAGAATATAAAACAGTTTTTCAGTTATTTCACCTTTTTTTGTTAAGTACATAACTCCACATGTGTTCATTCATAGTTTTGATGCCTTCAGTGAGAATCTACAATGTAAATAGTCATGAAAATAAAGAAAACGCATTGAATGAGAAGGTGTGTCCAAACTTTTGGCCTGTACTGTAAATAGCAAACAGCACTGTTTTTAATTTAACCCTTCGAAACCAGCAAATAGGCTTTATGTCTTTTAATAACATGGGAAGAAGCAGCGAGCAATAACAGACGAAATGACCCAAAACTTTTGCAGTAAATCAGCAAAAAGAGAAAATTAAAAACAAGAAAAAAGAAACAAAGTGAAAAATAAACAAACAAGAAAATGACCTGAAAAGAGTGAGTATAAATTATACATAAATTGTAACGTAATTTTAAAATGTAATGAATAGTAATTTTTTTAAAAAATAAAATAAAATAAATATAATAAATAAACAATAAACTAAATCATTTTTTTAAAAAATTAAAAAAGTTTTCCCCAGCTTTTTTCCCCTTAAGAAAAAATAAATTTAAAAAAATCCTAAATTTATTATTATTAGTATTAGTATTTTTTCAATTTGTGTGACATTTCTTGCCAAGTTTCCTTTTTTCCATGTTGCTGACATAAATGGCAGCAGTCAGGTTTGAATACTTGTGAGACGTGTCTGAAAGCAAAGAAAAGCTTCAAGAGGTTTATTATAATGTACACAGCAAATGACTCTGCTAAAATACACACTGACTAAACTGAAGTAAATACAAATAAATTAAACAAAAGAGCAAGTATCAGGTACACAAGAAAAGTGATGTTGCTTCAGCTTCCAAAGGGTTAATGAGAGTTCTTCTTTGAACAAGGACCCATTCTCCACCCAACACATTGCTGGAGGGCCCACTCTCTCTATGGGCCCCCCCACCTCACGGGCCCCAGCTCTGTTTATACTTACGCCCCTGCTTTTGATTTCCTGGTCCATCTGTGTCCCAACCCTCACCTGTGGTCATGAGCTCTGGGTAGTGACTGAAAGAATGAGGTCACAGATACAAGCGTCTGAAATGAGTTTCCTCTGTAGGGTGATAGGGGGAGGAGTCAGACATCTGGAGGGAGCTCGGAGTAGAGCCGCTGCTCCTTCATGTCAGAAGGGACCGGTTGAGGAGGTAGAAAAGCCTCGAGGAAAGGTTGTGCTCAGACAGACCGAGGTGTGATGTTGACTGAAGTGACGGAGTGTGTTGACACTGTGTGAAGTGTTCAGGTGTGTTTACCCTCTGCTGGCTGTCAGTGTGTGTCTGGATCAGCTTCACACAGATTCTAATCACATTAAAAATATTAATCTCTTTAAAATAACCAAACATGAAGTTTGTATGAACTGAACCTGCTGCTGTAAACCATCATCATCATCATCATCATCATCATCATCAGGTCTCAGTGAGCCGTCCAGCCAGCAGCCTGACAGACTCAGTGTGAGCTGTGGTCTGATCATCAGGAGCAGTTTGACTCTTGCTTGTGTGACTTGTGACAACATTTAAAAACAGCCTCTTCATTTTTTCTCCACAAGAAGTTAGCTGTTAATTTCACTTCGTCTTCGTCATGTCTCAGTTCAGGCACAGCCGCGGTGATGCGTTGATCTAAATTTCATCTCAGGCTGCAAAAGACGTCCCTGTGGATTTTTTTTATTAATTTGCTGGTTTCTTGCTTCTTAAAGGTTGAGTGTGTAGGACGCTGTGGCGTCTAGCGGCGAGGTTGCAGAGCTCGAACTTCTCTTGTGTGCCAAGCGTTGAGAATAACTGTGGTGGCCGACAAAACAAATGCAAATGACCCCGTCTAGAGCCACTGTTGGGTTTGTCTGTTCTGGGCTACTGTAGAAACATGACTGACTCTATACAAACAGTTCATTCTAAGGTAACAAAATCACGCTCAGTTTGTCAATCAATTTATTGTGTTATGATGTTCACACCAAACGCAATGCAAATTTCTGCGTCGTGTTACTCCTGCAGGTTTGAGCACCAGAATAATTTGAGCTGACTTGTGTCATACACATGTGAAATCACTGAATCGCTGAATGAACTTCTGCCGGTACGTCCTCAACGTCACACGTCCCCGGAGGATCTCAGTGCTGATCGGCTATCGTGGTGCGAATTGGTCACTGAAGTTTTTAGCTCTTGTGAATCAGCGTATGACACGGAATGGGGCTCCTCGCTTCAAACACGCTGCTCAATTCATGTCATTCATATCCAATCCACCACCTGGTGGGAATTATGTCTAATTGCGTCTTTACATTGATTTTACATGTAATGTGTCAACACAACATGAGTCTGACAAAAACCAGACTTTCAAAATCCATGTCAACATGTTAGTCTGACTGAAATCATACTAAACTGAATTCTCAAAGTCGCACATAAGGTGGGACTCAATGATAGGTGGGACTTAGGGGTGAAGGACCGTCTCCATGAGCGTCTCCTCCTGCTTTCTCTGCCCAGTTAGCACAAGCTAACACAGCTCCACGTGGTCTCATGACTACTCATCATAGTTTGGTGCTTGGACAGAAGCCTCGCGACAGAGGTTAACATCATTAATCTCACACCAACACTGAGACGGCTCAATCTGTTGTGAAATCCGTTAATAACTGTTAGCTGTGTGATGCTAACAGAATCATGTGCAGTACTACCTTGTCATTGTTATATCATATTCAATATAACATTAATTATCAGGCGCAGTCTGTTTTTGTTTTCTCCATTTTAGTTCATTCTTAATAACTCTTTTCCTTATCTTACTCCTGTTGTTACTCGATCAGGCACTGGTTTTTGCTTTGCTTCTTGAAAAAACTTTGAATATTTTGCAGATGTTTAATACTCTGTTGTTCTGAAACTGAGCCCAGTGATCGACCCTGACCAGGAGAACCCACTGAACATTAACTGCTGTTGCTGTATTTAGTTTTACTGTGATTTGAAGCATTCTCTGGCACAATAATGTCCTTTGGGATAAATACATTTCTATTGAATTGAATTGAATTGGATTTTAATTCTTGCCACATCTGAGGGCTGATTACAGGCTACACTGAAGTAAACATGGATTTTACAACCATTTCAACCAGTAGATTTCCCTGAATCCTCCACACTGGGCCTGTGAATGTGAGAATACAATGCTTTTCTTCCTTCCTTCATGAGAACTGAATGATTTGGGATTGATTGTTGGACTTGTTTAAAAACATGTTTCACTGTTTTCTAACATCTTTTTAATTGAACCATTCATTGAATAATCTAGAAGGTGAAGGGCAGATTAATCGATGGTGAGAATATTTGTTATTTGCAGCCTTAGATCAGACACATCACTGATGACCTGGTTCTGCGTGTGTGTCTTCATATTCTGGACTGAAGCTGGCTCCTGCTGGCCGTCACCCAGCAGCAGCTCTGTGCAGATGTCGTTCAGTCGTTCTTGGACTTCGTCAGTTTGTGTTCAGGTTTCATAATAATAAAAAAACAGGAGGTTGTGGTTTTGGTTGTTGCGCAGCCGAGGTCAGACTTGTTTACATGCTCCTGTTGCCTCTGGTCGTGTTCTCATTCATGTGCTTTGTCACAGAACTAGTTTTCTTCGTTCTTGGCATTCTTCAGGAGCGCGGTGGGACAAAGCCAGCGTTGGTGAGGAAGTGAAGGGGCCGACTGAATCTCTGCCACATGTCCCCGCTCCTCCGTTTATTCAAACTGCTCGTGTCTTCTGGTGAAATGAATTCAGAGATGTTCCAGAGAGCCTCTCGCTGTTTCCTCCTGTGCACTCAGAGGCAAACTGACACCATGTGAAAAGAGTTGCGACACATTTAAGCATGTTGTGCGGTCAGAGGATGGCGTGTGCATTTGTTTAGTGTGTGTGGGCAGTAGTAGAAACATAAAGCAGCACTGTGCTCGCTCTTTGTGCTCGGCTCTGTTTCCTGTGTGAAGCATGTGATCCTGGCATCTCTCTGTCCATCCAGCACTCAAACTCATGACCGCGTGCCTCATGTGCTGCGAGTGCAACAGGTCAGAGTCATCGACGGACACGACTTCCACACATGACGCATGTGGGGTCAGCATTCAGCAAGAGTCCACAAATGATGCTAATATTAGATTTATGTTCAAAAACTCAAGATGAAAAAGTCGTGAATTCTAACATCTTTTGTTTGTGCTTCACCAACTTAGATCCAGAATAATGAGTCTAATAATATAATCCAATAGGTTTTGGGTTTAAAAAGCTTCAGTTACAGCCGGAGGACATTGTCAAATATTAACACATTAAAATGAGTGTGTGTCTTCGCGCTGGTTTTCACACAGAGTGACATTTTGTGGCGTCTCTGCTCGGCCGTCAGTGTGTGAGTCACTCGTGGTGTGATGTGCGATCACAAAGCATCTTGAGTGACTGACTAGCCTGCAGGCGAGCTGCACTAATGTTCATGTGACTGTGACACGATGACGGATGGAGGGCGGGGGGCGTACCATTTCTCCTCTCCTGTCTTCAGACTCGTTTCCTGCTTGTTTAGGCAGATGAATCTGAGGACTGTTTGTGTTAATGATGCGGCTTTCTGTGGTTGAGATGAGAAGGCACCCAGAAACACTTGAACCCAATGACATGACTTCACAGAGTCTGCTGAGGTGCAGGGGCTGATGGGTAACAACGAGGAAATGCTGGAAGTATTGAGACACAACCTCCTCACTCCTGTTAGACTGACACCAGGCTGAAGGTTTGATTTGAAGCTGTGTAGAGCAGTGACGTAATGACTCCGTGTGCAGCTGATGCATCAACATGTTGGGTCTCTCTGTGTCTCTAAAAGTTTCCTTTTGTTGCCCTGAATATATAAATCATGACGTCAGGCTCTTGTGACTGAAATAGTTTGACATTCTGAGAAATGTACTTGTCTGCTCTCTGGTGGAGCATTAGATGAGAAGATCGTCTCAGGGCCTCCTACCAGTGGGACGTGCCCAGAACACCTCTAACAGGAGGCGCCCAGGAGGATCCTGATCAGATGTTGAACCACCTCAACATGAAGGAGCAGCGGCTCTACTCCGAGCTCCCTCCAGATGTCTGACTCCTCCCCCTATCTCTAAGGCTGAGCCCAGACACCCTACAGAGGAAACTCATTTCAGACGCTTGTATCTGTGACCTCATTCTTTCAGTCACTACCCAGAGCTCATGACCATAGGTGAGGGTTGGGATGAAGATGGACCAGGAAATCTAAAGCTTTGCCTTCAGGCTCAGTTCAATCATGATGGTCCAGACACAGCGCCCACATCACTGCAGACGCCGGACCAAACCGCAGATCCATCTCACGCTCCATTCTACCTTCACTCGTGAACAAGACCCTGAGGCCATGTAATATGAATATCCGACAATTTGTTGTTTTTCATATAAGATTTTAAAGTTTGAACAGGGCTCAGCAGGATGTTCTGTGTGACAGCAGCATTCATGTAATGTAGTGACCAAGCTAACGGCGCTAAGAACGGATTGGACGTCTGCAACAACATTTGTTGCTGACACTAGATAACAAACAAGCCGGAGACTGTGTGGTAGCTCTCTGTGCCAAAGAGTGTGACAGTCAGGAGCACTCACTCTGCAGAAAAACGTAGGGACCAAAACATCTCCAGACGTTCACTGCACAGCACGCTGAGTAGTGTGAAGAAAACCCTTCAACTTGAGGGAATCTCAGTCGACTGAGGCGTTTCCGACTGATGAGTCCAACTTTCGGCTCTCAGCAGGCAGCCCTCGTTTTTTTTTTCCACACTAAAACCAAAGTGTGAAGTTGTGAGCGATCTCGATTTTCTCATTGAACTCTCTGCCAGAAAGTGACTGAGTGTTTTTTCCCAGAATGCTGCACTGTGCATTTAAAGCTGACGAATAGATTAATTTACTGCAGCGGCGGCCTGGACTGCTGATTCATGAATGTAAAGACAACATGATGTAATGCGATGAGGGAATCTGAGGCGTCATTACAGCCCGGACTAAAAAAAGAAAACTGCATTTCAGCAAAAAATCACAGACTGAATACACGAGAGCTGCTGCTCGACGTCTCTGCATCAGTCGATAGAAACCAAACATGAGATTCACTATAATGCATGACTTTGTGTTGTGATGGGAGGCGTCTCTGTTGATTTGTCCATCCAGCAGAGTTAAACAGGGCCATGTGGGCTGGTGAGTGATTTAGGAAACAGTCCAGATTTCTGAGAACTAACCTTTAGTCTTACCCTCCTCGGGGGGATGTGGAGGAGTATTCAGTTCATGTTTGTTTCACTCTCAGTCATTTCACCAGAATCACTTCTAGGACCGTCGCTGATTTTAAAAAAGGCTCTTTGACATGAACTTCCTGTTGCATGTTTACTGTTGAGGCTCGCTGTTGGTTCAACAGTGTGAGTGTAGTCTCTGGGTGCAGCAGCGTCCTCGGACTGTGGGGAACACTGGACTGTTTTTATGTTTAACTGAAGCAGCAGCGGAGACACGTTGTTCCCTCGCTGGAGACTGCAGCTAAAGAAAACCAGCTGAGCTCAGGGGAGAAGGCCAAGGTGTCTGTGCTGCTGCTGGAGTCGTCTGGAAACAGGAGACGAGAGAGAGGGGGAGAGTATTGAAGTGCGGCCCGATGGTGGGTTGGCAGGCGGCCGCTGACTGTGTTGCGAGGCAGGAAGTGTGACACTGAGAGTACAGGAAGTGGCTGCTGTGGAGCTATGCTAACCATTTCATCCAGCAGCTCCAGGGGCTGGGATCAATTCACCGTCAGTTAGATAGAAGCTGGTCTTCATTTTCTAACAGTAAAACATAGCAGAGGGCTTTTCTTTAAAGTTTAGGTTTTATTTGTGTGTGTGTCGTGTGAAAGTCTGTTTTTATGTAGAAGAAAATCCTCTTTGTGAGGAGAAACTTGAGCAGAAATCAATGAATTTATTTATTCTTATAACTTCTGTTTTTTTTTGGCTCCATCTTTATTCTTGATGCACTTGAGTCTTTCTCTGCTCTATTTTAAGTTTTAAACCACCCATTGTGTCCAGTGTGTAAGATTTAGGGGGATTTAGTGGCATCTAGTGGTGAGGATTGCAGATTGCAACCAGCTGAAACTCCTCCTGGTTAGAATTCTGTCAGTGTTCGTTGTTCAGACAGACTTAAAAAGCTTGGTCTGATTCAAAGGGATGAGTGCTGGAGATGTATGTGTGGGTACTCTCTACGCCTCTTGTGGGACTGTCCGCCGGTATCCCCATTTTGGACCCAAGTGGTTCAGACAATCAAGGAGTGGTTGGAATAGCCCTTGGCAAGTATGCCACATTTTTCCTTTTTAGGAGACAAATGTGTTCTACCACTGGGACTTACAAAGGCACAGTTTGGATTGACTCTTGGTGGTGCAACATGGTGATTTCCGTAGACAAGGACCGGCTCCCTATGTAGATATAAACGTTCATTATTCTCGCAGAGTAGTTCATATGATATCCCAGGAATGGCGTTACGCCCTTAACGTACAGTTACTTAGCTAACATAAAGGTAAGGAGGTTGGGTTTAGCAGAACAAACATGGTGACGATGTACCTTTTAATATGACTCAAAGTTCACACGGATCCGAACACGTGACTCCAGGGGAAAGTCCGATTTCTAGGCACCCAGCCTGCCTTCCTTCTTTACCGCCGTCAGCGTATTGGTCACCTGAACGCAGCCTTAAATATGTGGTTTATGTACAAATTTGGGTGCATTTCTTTTCGTAGGAAAACATATAAAAAATTTGTGAGAACAGTCTGAAAATCAAATAACAAATAACAACATTTCTGCCGATATATCCCTCTGAATCCTCCACACTGGACCTCTAAGTCACTTTGTACTTTATTCTCAACGCGGCACTGCTCTACTTTAAGCTTTAATTCATCCAGAGTTTTTGAGTTTGTTCCTCTTTTCCCTTCAGTCCAGCCTGATGAGTCAGACATTAACTGTGTATTTTATTGCTGTGTTATATATTTAATTCATGAAGTACTTTGTGAGGCAGGTTTTAATAAGTGCTGCACAAATAATTTCCCCTATTTTCTGTCTCCTCATTTCCTCCTCATCTCGTCTCCTTCACTGTTTGCTGCTGCGTCTTTCTCTTAGCCTGTTACTTCTCCAGTGTGGTCGTCGGTGCGTGCATGTTGTCACACATAGTCGAGATGATAATCAAACTTTTTCTCACGCTGAAATTCAAAACAAATGATTCAACAATCCTCCTCTGCGCTGACATCTTTATGACATCACAGTCTCTCCTCCGCTTCCTGCTCCCAGGATCGACAGAGGAAGTGCAGCGTGTAATCAGCCATCAGTCATCACCTCAGACAGATGATGGAGTTTTAGTGTGTTCCTCTGATGCAACAAATGCACCACTTATCACTACTGATGTTGATGAACCCGTCTCAACTTATAATGACAATATTTCATAAATATTTTCCAGATTTTTTTTTTTTTTTTTTTTTTTGGAACGAGGCTTCAGAGCAGCTGTTAGAAGACAACAAACCAAAAGTTATATCTATGGCGTTCTGGGTCAGATCTACTCACAATGATTTATTGCTGCACGCCGTATTATTAAAACCCAGCATTCTCTGTGGGTCAGATTTTTCTGGTTTTGATGATTTGGTTTGACGAGATTTTCAACAGCAGCATTTTGTTATCATGCAGCACAAACCTGGACCCACACAGCCCCGACTCTTTAAGTCAAAGCTAAAAATGATCCTTTCTTACACCACCTCCTCCGCCTTGTAACGACTGCAGACTTATTTTAAACTTAATTTCAATTCATTCTTTTTATCTCTGCACCTTGTCTGCCAGTCTGCGACACAGCATGTCAGGGTCCCTGCCCCTGCGTGTGGCTTTGCATACACTGCATCCGGCCCTGATGCCTGTCCCAGTGGGTGGCGGGCCTACTGGGTGGCAGCTCCATGTCATTCATTTGGACTGAGCCCAACCAGGCCCCATGGCCAGATGCTTGCTGGCTGGCTAGCTCCTCCCCCAAAGTCTGGCTCCAGAGGGAAGTGCGATATGCTTTTCCCAAATGTGCCATTTCATTGAGGTCTTCATGAACCACTCTTAGTATGGCCCTTCCCGTGGGACCACTTGCCTTGGGAGACCCTGGTAGGGGCACCACAGCTCCCAGGATCACAGGGACATGCAAAAAATGAGATGCAATGAGTTTCCTCTGTAGGGTGTCTGGGCTCAGCCTTAGAGATAGGGGGAGGAGTCAGACATCTGGAGGGAGCTCGGAGTAGAGCCGCTGCTCCTTCATGTTGAGGTGGTTCAACATCTGATCAGGATCCTCCTGGGCGCCTCCTGTTAGAGGTGTTACAGGCGCGCGACACTGGTAGGAGGCCCCGGGGCAGACCCAGAACACACTGGAGGGATTACATATCTCATCTGGTCTGGGAACACCTCGGGGTCCTCCAGGAGGAGCTGGAGAGTGTTGCTGAGGAGAGGGACGTCTGGAGTGCTTTGCTCAGCCTGCTGACCCAGCCTTGGATAAGCGGTTGAAAGTGGATCAACCTCTTGTCTGCACTTTTGCTAATTTTAATCATTTTAATGGTGATTTTTTTTTTTTTTAACATTGTAAATCATTTAAAAATACATTTTACCTTTTTTATATTTTTTCTCTTTACTCCTTAATTGAAATCTGCATCCTTAATCATCTTCTTTATGTAAATCACTTTAAATGGCCGTGCTGAACACATAAAGCTGCTTTGCCTTAAAAAGGTACAATTTGACTCGAGAACACAAAAAGGCACGTGACTCTTTCTAGCACAAAACAAGAGTTAAAAGAAAATGAAATGATGACAGTGACGACCGTTAACCCCGGAGCTGTTTGGTCTGGTGGATGTCAGCGCCTTTCAAAGCAAATAACATGTTTACTTGAGAAAGGCGTCGTTAGAACTTTGACCTACATACATGAATAAGCTGTGTGATCTTATCACAGTGAAGTCAACCCTGAGGCAAAATTTCTCTTGAGCAGCATGATGAAAATAAAAATCATCACAAAAACACAAGAGACATTAGACATGGACAGCACAGCAGCTTGAAAAACAACCTGTTTGAACTTGTGCAACTCCTGAGTCCAAGACACATTTCAATATGGGGACAGTGCATCGCATCGTATCGTATCATAGAAGGCCTCAAGGAAATTTCTTCAACTTTGGCACAAACGGCCACTTGGACTGAAGAATAAACTGATTGGAACTTTGTGGTCAAAGGTCAGTGTGAACTCACAAAACATTTTTTTGGCCATAACTGAAGAATTCATTCACTAATTCTGACCAAACTTTACACAAATGTCTAACAGGATAAAATAATGAAGGTCAAAAGGTCAAAGGTCAGCTTGACTGTGACATCATCATTGGATCATCATCATGGATTTATTTTCCCTCAGCTTGTAAAACCTTCCTGCATTGAGAACCCCAGCAGCACCTTCCTCCTCATCCTCCTCCTCCTCCTCCCCCTCTCGATCAGGTGGGGAACTGAAAAGAGGAAGTGGTGTGTGCTGTGTGTATATAAGGTCTGTGTGTGTTGCAGTGGGACTTCTCTGAATGTGAGATGTGACTTTTAGAGGAAGAGGAATCAAGAAGTTGAGCTCGGTGCGCGAGTTCTTTTTATAAAGGTTTTTTTCATGCTGCTAACGTTCCGCTTTTGTCTGTTTTCAGCTGTATGTGGCTGCTCTTCACCTTCTGTCTTTTTATGAGGAATGAACTGAGGTGCTTCTTCTACTGCCTTCTCAACGTACTGCTGATTCTTCTATGGACACAGATTGAGTGAGTATATCGAGAGCTTGTCTGCTAAACTTTTTATGCAGTTATTTATAAAGACAGTTATGATGAAACCGTCTGTATTCCTGCAGTTTGTTAGCGGCCCAGTCCTGTTTGAAACCACCTAAATGAGTTTCCTGTGTGTAACGCTCCAACAGTTGCATGATTAATCGTTTACTTGATTGACAGAAAATGAATCTGCAGCTCTCACGATGACCGATTAATAGTTTACAGTATTTTAAAATGCCATCCTGCCTGACAGAAGTTAGACTCTGAGCGTGGAGTGGGCGACGAACTTCCTTCTGAGCACAGTTTCCTCGTTTAAATGTTTAATTACGGCAACGTGAGATATAATAAGTCCATAAGAGGACAGTTCTTAAGACTTAAGACTTCAGCTTCATTTTCTCATCAGTATATTGATCCAGTACTGTTTAAAGGAAGATGCACGGGTGACGCAGATGGTCCGTGATCGTGCGTCTGATAGGGCTGCAGCTGATTTATTTTCATTGACTGTTATTTTCTCGATCAATCAATCAGTTGTTTTGTCTTTAAAATGTCAGAAAATGGTGGAAAAGCCCAAACAGACGTCCTCGAATGTCCACAGCACAAAGATATTTAGTTTACTGGACCAGAGGAGGAAAGAAACCAGAATATATTCAGAGATAAAGACGTATTTCACTGCTGGAAAGATGCTCTTTGTCTAAACCTGGACTGTCTCTGCAGCAGACAGACGTTAGCATGCAGTAGACAGATGATAATACTTTTAAATGTGGTGCTAGGTGACTGGAGAAGACTGAAGACATGGACTGTGGCGTTCGCTTTTGCTAACAGCTAACAGAATGCACTGCGACTCACCAGACCAATAAACGCTCCTGCTGCTGTCTGAAAACAATATGGCGGCCCGCTGGTGACAAATAATCTGGCATTAGAGTTAAACAGTAAAATCTGATACGTCTCTGCAAAGGTGAGAAATAGGCAACAGAGAAACAGAATCTTTGTTCACGTTTGATAACGCTGCTTAGTTTTACTGTTTGATCAGAGTCTGAGAGAGACGAGGCACAGCTCTTCATCTGGATCCACCTCTAAACTCTTTGTGACTGTGGTGGCCAGGATTCAAAATTCAAAGAGGTCAAAAAAGGAGAAGTCATGATGTCATATCACATCATATCACTGAGGTCTAAGACATGCAGTGAAATCTAGTCAGCAGTTGTGGAAAGGCTCAACAGCTGGCACACAGCTGGCACACTGTCATTGAGCACGAGGATGATTGGTTAGTTTCACTGAGGCGTCTGCAGTCAGTATGTTTGTAAACATATGGGTGAGAATTATAAATCTGCAGTTACGGAAGAAGTCCAAGATAAAAGACCATGAACAAATGCTTTCTATGTTAAAACCTTCCATTGTATATCGTCCACCATCCAATCAGTGTACCCAGAAGTTCAGTCAGGCTGAGTGCACCCATGGAGGCTAAAACTAGCTCAGCCAAAGAGCACCTGAGCGAACACCATCCCTTTTACATCCAGTGCAGTCTGCTGTAACATACGGAGCCCCTTAAAGGTCAAGTTGGGAGATTTTTTTTTGGACTGACTTTCTGCGCTGCCTCGCAATACTTTTTGCATTCCCTCACAATACTTTTTGCGCTACCTCACAATACTTATTGTGCTACCTCACAATACTTTCTGCGTTCCCTCGCAATACTTTTTGCATTCCCTCACAATACTTTTTGCGCTACCTCACAATACTTATTGTGCTACCTCACAATACTTTCTGCGTTCCCTCGCAATACTTATTGCGCTACCTCACAATACTTTTGCATCCCCTCGCAATACTTATTGCGCTACCTCACAATACTTATTGCGCTACCTCACAATACTTTTGCATTCCCTCGCAATACTTATTGCGCTACCTCACAATACTTATTGCGCTACCTCACAATACTTTTGCATTCCCTCGCAATACTTATTGCGCTACCTCACAATACTTATTGCGCTACCTCACAATACTTTTGCATTCCCTCACAATACTTATTGCGCTACCTCACAATACTTTTGCATTCCCTCGCAATACTTATTGCGCTACCTCACAATACTTATTGCGCTACCTCACAATACTTTTGCATTCCCTCACAATACTTATTGCGCTACCTCACAATACTTTTGCATTCCCTCGCAATACTTATTGCGCTACCTCGCAATACTTTTGCATCCCCTCGCAATACTTTTTGCGTTCCCTCACAATACTTTTTGCATTCCCTCACAATACTTATTGCGCTACCTCACAATACTTATTGCGCTACCTCACAATACTTTTGCATTCCCTCGCAATACTTATTGCGCTACCTCGCAATACTTTTGCATCCCCTCGCAATACTTTTTGCGTTCCCTCACAATACTTTTGCATTCCCTCGCAATACTTATTGCGCTACCTCACAATACTTATTGCGCTACCTCGCAATACTTTTGCATTCCCTAGCAATAATGTTTTGGATTCCCATGAGCCACCATTGTCACTTCCTCTTAGATGTCTGCATTGATCGGTGACCAACGTAAATTTGTATAAAGCTGGCGAGATCTCCTTTTAAACTGTAGTGTTGTTATTATTGTCTTTCATGCCGTTGTAAGTTGTTTACTTAATTAGGTTCGGGAACCGGCACCGGTTAATTAAGTAAGCTACTATATATATACATATATTATGTAGAGGGCTTTGTTGATATTCATTATTAATTTAGCCTGCTGGGCAGCAGCATAACGTGGTCACTCTATCAAGCACGTATCAGCACGTGACATGATCAAACACAGACTTGACATCAACATAGTACATGTTACCAAGCAATCATCATATGTGACAGAATTATCAGAGAAATTAATGATTGAATTTAATAGTTTTTATGGTTTATTTATAGATTGTACAGTTAATGTAGAATTGGGAAAAAAAAAGCCATGATAGCGATGAGTTTCTTTTTCAAGAACATATATAGCAAATGTCACTCTTTTTAATCACTCTTGTTTTTATTTAGTTATTTATATTTATTCCTATTTCTATGGTGCTATTGTGAATCACTCGTAAGGGCCCACTTTCTCTATGGGCCCACCACCAGTGCAACCACACTGCCTGCACTTTCCATAATTACACCCCTGCTGTTGGGCATGTGACCTAAAATCTATAGCCGTAAACATTTAAATAACAACCAGTGAAAATCTAAAGCACCTGATGAGCATCAGTGAGCACCAGTGTTCCTGCTGATGGTACTGGGATCACCCAGAAGCATTGAAAGTGAAAGATCACACCCAAAGCAGGCCTTAAAAAATACAGTGAAACACAAAGTGATGGAGGTGGCATCGTGTTTGTTTTATAGGATTTTACCATCAAGGAGACTCGGACAGTAACAGCAGCGTGTTTATGCAGCATCTGTATAATAAATGTGCGCAGGAGCTTCTTCTAGTCAGCCGAAACTTTGTCCATATTTAAACATGCTTGAGTCACATCTGGTCACGTGGCACATTTATCAAGAGAGGAAACACACACACACACACACACACACACACACAGAAGACTTGTTTGAAGTAAATCCCTCCAGTTAATAAGACAAACACGGCGAGGCTTCTCTGCAGACGACTTTCATGTGTCAACATTGTGTCACTAAATATATTCGGCATCAGTTTCTTTATTTGAAGAATGTTCAGGAGGTAAAATTAACATGCTGAGTCGAAGTCTAAAACAACAGCAGCGGAGCCACATCTGCTGCCAGATACAGCTGCTGTACGTGTGTGTGTGTGTGTGTGTGTGTGTGTGTGTGTGTGTGTGTGTGTGTGTGTGTGTGTGTGAGCAAGTGCATGTGAACACACCACAGGATGTTAGCTTAGCCACTCAGCACTGTTCCTGCACAGCCGACACATTTATTGCTACCCTGGGCTGCAGTCAGAGCGTCTACAGTTACCTTTCATCCCCAAACTCGTGTTCACAACTCAGATTTTAAACTTTCTAAAGACGAGCAGCACTTTGGATTTTTCTGATGATCTTCAGAGACACACAGTGATGTAAATATCTTGTTTTTGAATGTCGAATGGCACGAGGTGTGTTTGATTTGTCTGGTGGAACCTTAACGTTTACTGTTGAGCTGTCAGTTTGGGCGGAGTTGGGTGAGAAGTGATGAGAGGTTTTCTCTTAATGATACACCGACTCCCACCCGCCATCACCCTGTGAAAACCACCAACATATTTCTGCACTGAACTGCAGTCTTTTTAGTGAGCTAGAAGAGGAAGAGGAAGATATGCTTTATTAATCCCCAACGGGAATTAATTTTTTTTTCGCTCTGTTGTCATATACACACACACAAGCCCCAAATACACACACATGCACAAACAGGACCTATACATGCATTACATGGAGACATGTCAGGGTGAGGGGCTGCCCGAGGATAGATGCTCCGAGCAACCGGCGACCCTGTGGTTCCCAACTGCAGTCCCTGTGGACTGACCTACTGCTGACTTTAGATTTAATAGATAATACTTCCACTTCAGCTGCTGACTTTGAACATTTTTTATTATTAATTTATCATAACTATGATTTTTTTCCACTCTTAAAAGTCAGTTTAAGGGAAACTGGTATTTTTCAACCTGGACCAAGTGACTAATAGGAACAACGATCATGGACTTTCCACGTCCACACATGATGCCAAGGTACCCTGGGTGTGTTGGTTGTTGACGTCCTCACGTTCTGTGATTGTACCTTTTTAAAGAACAACGAGGCGGCAAAGTGGTGCAAAATTTCCACCTTGTAGAGGCAGTGTAAAAGCAGCTTTAGACAGAAAAACGTGAGAAAACAGCAGTGTTAAGTTTGTAAAGGAAACTGTGAGAAAAATGATTATGAATGACCCCTTCCCCACGATGAAAGCAGAACAGACCTTGGTAATAAAAACTAACATGAAACCTGTATTTCATTTTTGTTAACGAGAGAAGACGAAAATGTTGGCGGATCGGATATTGAAAGCCGAGAGCAGCTGTGCTTGTAATTACCCTCAAATGCCACTTGAATGCCACTGGTAAACTCCAGTGAATAGTCTGCACCAGGATGTTTAAAATGTATTGAATTCTCATCGACTAAAACTATGAAGGATAAAAGTGACTAAGATTATCAGGCATTTTCATCTCAATGCTGAGACTAACCCTAAGATAGCTGCCAGGATTAACCCTGGGAAACAGGGTCCAGGTTGAAAAATTCCAGTTACCCTTTAAATACCTCTTTAGCCTGATTTGCACAGTGATGGAAAAACCAGGTGTTCACCGGCCTGGTGGACGGATGGTGTTAGGAGTGAACAGAGCTGTGCCAAACTGTCTCTTAACCCACCAGTCAGTGCTCAGTGCAGCAGCTGGAGTCAGTATGACGTCTGTCTTTTTGCTCTTAAAGGGAGCATTTTGTTAGTATGAACATACATTTTGATTTCCTATCTGCCGTCCCCTCATGGGCCCGCAGTCACCTGTTTATGTTGTCAATGTTAAAGCTGCCAGAACTGAGAGTATGAACTTTAAACAGCCTCCAAACTGAACGCAGTGTGTGAGGTAAATCGAATCAGCCATGTTTTGAAGTACTGAAGTATCAGAACAGGTTTGCTGCTCCAGAGTTAAACGTGTCTGGTGTGTGTGTGTGTGTGTGTGTGTGTACTTGTACATGATACATTGTGTGGACCAGAAAACATATTTAGAGTGAGGACGGTTTTGAAAAGAGGGCAAAGACTTAGTTTTAGGATTCAGGTTACAGTTAGATTTGGGTTAAGGTCAGGGTTGGGGTTAGACATTTAGTTGTGACGGTTACGGTTAGGGACTGTTCTTAACTTATTAGATGGGGGGGCTGTTTTTATTTTGATCCTCCCTGAGTGACGGGGGAAATGCATGACTGTCTCTCAACTATGAATTAGTTATAAGATTTAGATTAGATTTACCTTTGATCTTTGAAGAAGTTGAACAAGAAGTCCCGACACTGAGAAGCCTCATCTTTTCACTCTTGTTGTGCATGCTGGTTAGTTCATGTCAACGTTTTCATTTTGATCGAATTTTAAGGAGTCGTAGAATAAAGTGAAGTTGATAAAATATCACTATTTTAAGATTTGAAAAAATTAAAGAAATAAATGCGTGGATTTAAAAGGCATGTTTTCTTTAAAAAAACTCCAAAATTTATCTCAAAACTTTTGCCAAAGTTTGGAAAAATAATCAAAATTTGAAAGACATGTTAAAAATCAGTGGTGAAATAAAGACATGGCCGATTGAGCATGTTGAATCGGCGGTGGAGCTTGTCGGTGAGAGAGATCACTCTGATTGGCTGTTCAGGTTTTATTTCCTCGCCCCTGTAGCGAGTGAATCTGCCTGTAGTGAAACCGGGGCTAACCGGTGCTTCCTCCTCAGGCTCCACTTCACTCAGCTGCCCCACAGACCCGCTGCTTCTTCCCACTTTAACCTGAATAACAAACCGGAGCTAGCTGGGAGCGGCTAGCGGAGCGTTAGCCGCAGCATGACCGGAGGGAAGCACAGCCAGTTAGCCTCCGCTAGTCTCTGAGCTAGCCCCGGCTCTCCGTTTGGATCCAACCGGAGCACCGAGCCCTGGTTTGTTATTCAGGTTAAAGTGGGAAGAAGCAGCGGGTTTATCGGGCAGCTGAGTGAAGTGGAGCCTGCGGAGGAAACACCGGGACCGTCTGGATGTAATAGTCCGTGGAGGTGCTGCGGTGCTCGGCTGCACAGATAGGAAACCCCTCGGCTGACAGGATGTACCACTCTCTCACTCCGCTCTCTCTCACGCAGGCGCAGAACGTACGTGCTACTTGGCCGTCGGATGTAGTCCGTGTAGTGTGTTCAAATGCAACTGACACAGGGCGACGTGAGGCGACGTAGACGACGCAACAGTTGGCTTTAATCGCCGGTAGTTCTTTGATGTCGGCTTGGTGTGTCCGCACTTTAAGGGGCGAGAAAGTGCATTATGCCAGTCTGGGTCCCCACAGGGATACAAGTACAGGAAAGTGTGTGTGTCTGCAGTAACTCTAATGAGGCCGAGGAGTACGGGAGGTTCAGTGGCAGGATGAAGAAGCCTTTTTATGGCCATTTGTAAACTGAAACATATGTGAGCATAATTCTGTGTGTGTGTGTGTGTGTGTGTGTGTGTTGACGGTGTCTCTTCAAAGGCTCCACGCCCTCATCTCTCTCTGCCTCTCTTTCCCCCTTTACTACTCTCTCTGTCTGTCAAAGGAGCCATTGTGGATGCTTAGCTAATATTAGGCAGAGCGTGTGTGTGTGTACGAGAGAGAGAAGTTGTGTTGTGCATTTTAAATTTCAGCACACAGGCTCGTTTCCTTTGGCGGAAGTTGATTTGTTCTTGCGTTCGCTCAGAGCTGCTTCAGTATCTTCGGCACATCCTGCACCAACAGGCAGCTCAGACATGTGCTGCGTGTGTCAGTCCACAGTTTGGAGTATTTTAGAAAACATTGCACAAATGTAGTTTCTGAGGGGCAACTGTCAGCCACACCTCCCCCCCTTTCCTGCCAGATTTCATGTGCTGTTCTTACATGTGCAGTTGTGTCAGTGTCATTTCATCACTGCAGCAGGAAATGAGTCGACGCTCTGCTCTGTGTCCTGATCAGAGCTGTGAAACACCTTTCATCACAGACTAATGTTAGACTTGACAGTTTTCAATCTCAGCCGTCCTGATGACAACATCACCTGTGGAAAATTTATGAACTCAGTACATTATAAAATGCAATAAAGTGCCTGAGCACAAGGTGATAGATACATTTCCCTTCAGTAGAGGCTTCAGTCATGTTGTTCTCACACACAGTGCAGTGTAGATTTGATCTAGATGCAGTGGAAACGTGTATTTGGCTTTAAATCTTTGAATCTGCCGACACAGCTTTGACAGTCAGTGCATAAATCAATGAATGCATTTTTTATGCCTCTGCACCAGCCATAGCTGTACCCAGAGGCATTATGTTTGTATGTCTATGTTTGGGTTTCCACCCATCCTAATGAGGTCACAGATACAAGCGTCTGAAATGAGTTTCCTCTGTAGGGTGTCTGGGCTCAGCCTTAGAGATAGGGGGAGGAGTCAGACATCTGGAGGGAGCTCGGAGTAGAGCCGCTGCTCCTTCATGTTGAGGTGGTTCAACATCTGATCAGGATCCTTCTGGGCGCCTCCTGTTAGAGGTGTTCTGGGCACGTCCCACTGGTAGGAGGCCCCGGGGCAGACCCAGAACACACTGGAGGGATTACATATCTCATCTGGTCTGGGAACACCTCGGGGTCCTCCAGGAGGAGCTGGTAAGTGTTGCTTGGGAGAGGGACGTCTGGGGTGCTTGGCTCAGCCTGCTGCCCCTGTGACCTGCCTCAGGATGGGCATTTTGTGAATGCAATATCTCAAGAAAACCTTGAAGGTATTTCCTCAAATTTGGCACAAACGTCCAAGAATAAAATAATGGAATTTGGACTTCAAAGGTCAGCGTGACCTCACAAACTAAGTTTTGTCCATAACTCCAGAATTCATTCACTAATTCTGACCAAACTTGACACAAATGTCTAACAGGATGAAATAATGAAGGTCAAAAGGTCAAAGGTCAGCTTGACTGTGACATCATCATGTTTTAACGTCATATCTCAGGAACAGAAGGGGAGACATTTGGTCAGATACTGAATTGGTGACTCTAATCTTGAAACTGTGCTGATTGTATAGATCCTCTGTGTGTGAAGCATCCATGTTTTCACTGACATGGATGGAGACTGTCAGAGACACTGGACTGGTGTGTGGAGGTGTACAACTCTGAGGCGGTAATTGTAGTTATTATTGTGTCAGGCAAACCGTTCTGCCCCGCCTACACAGGCTTACAAGACACCATGAAATCAGACAGCCAGGACCAGAGTCCAGCGTACATATTTCCAGACAACATTAAGAAAAAAGAAAATGGAAAATGAAGCAAAGCGACAGAAGCCTCCAACATCATCACATCATCAATGTGTAAGACCGAGTTCACAGATTCCACAGAGACGTTTACTGTGAAGCACTGAAAAATCTAAATAAGTGCTAATCAAACTGTCTGGGCATCTGTTTCAGGCTTTTGCAGCAAAACTGGCAAAATGAAACACATCAGAATTAAACAACCATGAAAGCATTTGGTCATCTGAGCACCAGCAGACATCAGGGTTTAGACCAGCCATTTCATGGCACATTAACTCTCTTAAGTCATTTTAGTTTGTGCAGTATAAAAGAAAATGGGACCCACAGTCAGTGTGTTTACATGACATGAGAGAAAATAGATTTATTGTGTCAGTCCAGCGAAAACCAGACTTTTCATGTAAACATGTAAGTCCAACTAAAATCGATCTGAAACTCAGACTAACACACCCAGATCATGTGACTCCTGCATGTATACAGTCAATCAGACCCAAACTGGCCGAGGCGCTCTGAGCATGCTCCACAGTTTCCACCCCGGGCTTTGACCCGGAAGTCCAATAGCATTAAATGTGTAAGAGAAGAAGAAGCCGGTAACAACATGGAGAAATCTACATCCAGAGCCGTGACTTTTTGGACAGACGAGGAGACGCAGTTCATGCTGTCAGCTGAGAGAGTTAAATATTTTAACATACATGGACAAGAGGAAAATATGGAACGGTGACCTTTTCAAAAAAGTGGTGGAACAGCTGGACGACACTACTAACAAGCTGAAAGGGGGCGTGGCTCTACCTATCACTGCTTGTATACTGGGAAACTTTTCTCTTCCCCTAAATCGCACGGCTCACACATTCTGTTTTCCTCCTGAGTATTGTTGACTCGTCTGACCTTTGTGTCCAGAGGAAGAACACTCGCTCTCAGCTGGGCAACTTTCTGGATAAACGAGATGTGACATACATCATTAAAGACGACCAGGGATGATTGGTCGTGGACCAACGTGGAGTCTGTCATGTCGGCCAAGTCACGGCACGATGACTCCTCAGTCGCCTAATCTGACATAGTGACTGTCAGAACAGACAGAAATGTTTTGTACTGTGAACCAGGCCTAAGTGTTTGTCATTACTTCACTAACATTTGCTGATTCACAGACCTGGCTACTGATTTATATCCTCGTTACATAATAAATGCTTGGTCACATGAAGTGAACATATTCTACGCTCTGCTGACTTGTGACTACGACACATTTTGTCATTAGCGTCAGTAATCATCACATCCTTCATGTGTGTTAGAGTTTGTGCTGATTTCACAACTTTAACTCTGCGGCCGCTCTTTTGCTTCCTTATCTCAGCTCCCAGCTGTCACCTCCTACAAAGTCAACTGTTGGACTCTCTGGAGTTACAGATGTGAATATTATGAATGTTTTGTGTTGATGCCTGCTTCAGCATGTGTCCAGATCATTTCTGGCCTCAGACGATAATAATTGTAGAAATTCTACATCATATCCTGTCCAGTATGTTTGTGTTGAAGTGTCAGTGTCACAGTCACAATGAAGAGTGTAGCGTGTCCCTCTGAGTCATGTTGTGCTGTTTGTTGGCTCGCGCTCAGTGTTGAAGCTTATTTTCTGTGGCTCTCTCCTGTCACAGTTTATATCGGGGAGTTTTTGGAGGTCATATTAACGATAAATGGAAACGGATTATCGCTAATAAGACTTAAACTGGCCCATGAACATGGGTGGATTATGAGACAGTGGGCCCCTGGGCACAGATATATAAAAGGCCCCACCCCCTCATTCAACAGGAGCCAGATGCACAGAGCCTGTGGTGGTTTTGCCTTTTTTGTTGTTTTTGTTGTTTTGCACATTTTTGTAGTTCTGTCTCTTTTAAATTGGGTGGGGGGTTTTTTGCATCTTTTTGTGTTGTCATTTAGAGTCTCTTAACCCTCCCACAGACTGTCAGGTTTTATCAATCTTATAAGTTCAGTGCAGCTACACTGTGTCACATGGAGCTAATAAACTCAGATATGACATCCAGTCTGATGTATGCAGACTGTACGATGACAGCGCTGACTGAATCACGATGCAACAGCTTCACATACTGAGTGATGCTGCACGACTTATTACTTCTCCAGCTGTGAGGCAAAACGTAGAGGGGCACATTATTAGAATTAATACAGTTATTGTCATCACAAATAAAATTAATAAAATGTCCGAAAAATATTTTAGCGGGTTGGATGTTTAGGTCTGAGTGAACCTCTCATACATTTATATCACACAGGAACAGAGGCCAGAGATCAGTTGCTCTTGTTTTAACGTACCAAACACTCAACATTTCTTCTGTTCAGCTTTCTGTTGTTTTGATTTGTCATTAACTTTGGAGTGCAGCAGAGAAGGGGAGTTCAGATCAAGGCTGCTTTCATACCTGCAGTTTAGTTAAGACTAGACTCAGTGAAATTTGGGAGAGAAGTGGACACATTGCAGCATTTGTCACTGGGTTTGAGTAGCGTTCACACTGCACTTTGTCGACCGTACCGAACATTGTAAACAAATGTCACATGGTCAAAACGGTCGCTCATCTATTGGACCGAAGATCCGAGTGAAATTCGATGAGAATTCTTGGCTCAAATAATAGAACGGCACCAAATACATGCAGTCTCAGGTTGTCTGCTTTTTCTGTGGTGTTTCTATCAATCAGATAGAAGGGGCGAACAATATGAGCAGCTGATGACACAGTGAGTTTTCCAGCATTTGAGTCTTTGAATGAGACAAGTGAGACGTTACCAAAGGAGAGGGCAGGCCCTGATGAGAGAGATGCAGTGGGATGCACTGTTTCTGGTTCACCACCTATATCTGGGTCAGATCACACTCTCACCCTAAAGTGAACTACGACCCACATTTCCAAGCGGCCAGAGTTAGAGCCCTCACACCACCTTAAACCAACCGGACGATCTGACAAACACTCCAGGCTTCAGTTAAAAGCAGCTGAGGTGTGACAACTGTCAAAGACAAAATCTCAACATCCGGTTTCAGTTTGAGACATGGAAGGTGGCAAACCATGCAGGAAGGATGGAGATCAGATGATAATGAAACCTGCAGAGACGAGAGACGCGGGCTGATCAGGGATTCAAGAATAAACATCGAGATAAACAGATGCAGAGAGCGAGCAGCAGCAGGAGGAGGGAGGAGGAAGAACAGTGATGAATAAATTCAGTGTGAGGGAGCGATGCACGGCTGAGAGGAAGAAAGTGAGATGTCGGAGGACGTCGGAGTGATGCCTCGCTGAGATGTGGAGGTATCATCATCCTGGCAGCCGGATGGCTGCGGTGCTGGAGCCGCATGCTGACTTCCTGTTTGTCAGCAGCATACAGGAAGTAAGAGGCCCCTAGAGGACAGTCTGACTGTGTGTGTGTGTGTGTGTGTGTGTGTGTGTGTGTGTGTGTGTGTGTGTGTGTGAGAGAGAGTTAAAGTGTAAGTGAGAGGCCGAGCAGTGTGTGAGAGGAAACGGGCTGTGAATTTAAATGTGTGGGGGTGAGTCATTAAGATGCTTCATACATGTTTCCGGTCACAACACCTGAGCTAAACTCTGATTTGAGAGCATTTTTTCATCTTCCTCTTGTCCTGTGGATGTCCTCGATGGGGGATTAATAACAAAGTCGTATTTTATCTTACCAGAGATGAACCAGGTGAAGTGAATGCAGGAGAGTCATGTGATGGGCCTGCAGCTGACTGACAGAATTCTGATTAACAGGTTTATCTTTTTATTTGAGATGTATCGTCAAAAACAGGAAGCATGACATCGTTGATATGATGCATCTTTGCCAGTTACAGATGTCACAGTCCCACCATGTTCTTGTGTTTATTTGCTTTTGAAATAAAATGAGTGATAGAAAAGTACCTAAATATCCACTCTGACTTCATGTGGGTCGGTGTGTAACGGACTGAACAGTTTGGGGAAGTGCTGCAGTAAATATGACTCTGAGGTTTACAGACTGTTTGTTTGACTTGTATATAAGTTCCTTTTTTGTTGTTAAATGGAGGTTGTTTTTTTTATTGTTTTTATCGGTGGGTTTAGTTTGCATATAGTTTGGTCCCACAGATCCTCAAAAAGGCATTGAATTTTTCAGTTAACGGGAAATCCTTTTCCAAGAGTGTCCTGGCCGAGACAGGCGACAACATAAAGTTACAGACAACATAGATACAAAATAAAAATATACAGCTCTAAAACAGGCAATATAAAACTCAAAATGACTTACAAATAAAAGCAAAACATTTTGTTAATGTATGCCTTAAGTGAATCATAAAAGTGCAAAAAAGGCGACTACACATGACAACATGAGTGTATTGAATCCATTAATCTAAAAATAAGGCCTTAGTCAGTGTTAAAATGTCTTAAATCAATCTTTCAAAAGTCTCCATAATGCTAAGATAAGGTAAGCCGGATTGTATGAACCTGTTTTCTGATGCGGCATTGAAGCATCTCAGAATAATTGTGAACATCTCTTTTTATACCTCAACGCTGCCAATATGTGTGACTGCAGGCATTATGTTTTTGGGTCGTCTGTTCCTCCCTCCGTCTGTCCCTCTGTCTCATAATAGTATTTCGATATCTCTCAACTTGAGAGTATTTCTTTAAGCTTGGCACAAACGTCCACTTGGACTCATCGAAGAAGCAATTTAAATTTTGTGAACTCAAGAATTCATACACTAATTATGACAGAATTTCACACAGGATAACAGGATAAAATAATGAAGTGATGACATTTTATATCCCATAGGTCAGAGGTCAAGGTCACTGTGACCTTGTTTGTCTAAGTCTTGTGAATGGGATGTCTAAAACACCTTGAGGGATTTTTGTATTTTCAAATTTGGCACAAACGTCCACTTGGACTCAACGATGAACTGATTAGCATTTGGTGGTCAAAGGCCACTGTGTCCTTGCATCTGTCTCATTCTTGTGAACATGATAGCGTAAGAAGGCCTTGAAGGAGTTTCCTCAAATTTGGCACAAATGTTTCCTTTGATCAAGAACTACCTGATCAGGATTTGGTGATTGAGCACGGCTAAAGTCGGTACAAGACTATGCAAAATGTTTTTCAAACTCAGCCCGACAGGAATCAAAGCAGTATAATCCTACATGTTGTCAGAAGCCTTGTTTCAGTTTTGCCAGTTGCTTTGTTGCTCAGCGTGTGTTGCATCTCTGTAAAAGCATCTGTTGTGACAAATATTAAATTATGTTCATAAAATGTCAAAGATGATTCAGACACGGTGACGGTTTACACTCCACACAGAATCTGTCAGGTCGGAAACCTGTTGCTGCTCTCTGTGGGTGGAGGTGTTCATGCGTGTTGCACATCTGGCCACACAGGAGTCAGTGATGTGTCTCAGCTGCTTCTGCATCAGCTCCGTCAGTCTTTAAGAGTGTCAGCTTTTGATGGAATAGTAGCTTTAAAGCCGCACTTCTCCTAGTGGATGTATTACTTCAGCACCAGAAAGTAATGAGATATTATGCTGACACATTAGCCTCTAGTTAGTAGTTACTGTCAGTTTCATGACAGTGGGACCAAACGAGAGATGAGAATGGTTAACAGTTATTGCAGATAGCAGCGATATGGTTAGGATGGGGCGCTCATCTCTGTTGTGGTTTTTTATCGTCAGTTCTTTGAATACGTCCAGAATATTTTCACATAAACATTTCTGCAGAGTGCAGCTTCAACAGTTGTGAGAAAAGCATCATCCTCACGGTCACTAACACAGAGCCAAACCCAGCCTCTTTCCTGTTCTGCACATTCAGGCATTGCGTGATGATTCTTAAGAGAAAAGGTGTCTCTCCTTGTGAAACCAAACTCCAGGTACATGATGTGTGTTGAAGTTATGTTCTAAGGAACTTAACCCTCAACTTCCTGTTAGGTAAAACATTTATTGTAAGTCTGTTATTGCCTGTAAACTCACTCTCAACTGACCGGAGTATTGATCTGTTGTTCATCACATATTTGAAGCATTGAAATCTCCTCTGCTCAGTCGATGTCTGCTGTATCTGCACCGTCACTCCCTCCAGGAATTCACTCTGTTGTGAACACACTCTGCAGCATTTACAAGAATTAGCATTTTTTTCAAATATCTGAAATTTCTCCACCAAAACAAAGTTCCTGGATGATGAAGACATTGATGCCACTGACTGGCCCTCTCGTTCCCCTGACCTCAATCCACACTACACACTGCTGAGTCACATGATGAGTGGGATCAGCTGTGATTTCAATGTTTTACTTTGATTTTCAGTGTGACTTTGATTCCAGCCCTCAGTGGGTCGATGATTTTGGTTTCCATCGACCATTGTAATGTCATTTAGTGGAGCAGAAGTGTGGCGACCAAACGACAGCCACTACAGCTCAGCGTGATTGTTTGAGATCTCTGTCAATTCTCAGCAAACCAATTCTGAAACTTGTCACCAAGACAGATTCAAGGAAGTGAAATTAACTACTGTGACCACGGCTGCCTGTGGAGAAAATGTATTGACTGTATTTTCACAGAAAAGTTGAACTCATTCACTTCAGCACAATCAAATCCTGCAGTCTCATTTCCATTTAGCCTCCCACAGACTGTGAGATTTTATCAGTCTTACAAGTTTGGTGCAGCTACACTGTGCAACATCGAGCTAATAAACTTGGGTACGACATCCAGTCTGATGTCTGCAGACTGTACGATGACAGCGCCGACTGAATCACAGGCTACGACGTACGATGTTACAGCTTCACATACTGAGTACGTAAGGATGCTGCACGAGTTGTTACTGCTCCAACTGTGAAGCTCAACATAGAGGGTCACTATAATAATAAAAAAAATAAATATTTTTATATATATATATTATTATCAGCAATAAAATTAATAAAATGTCAGGAATTTTTGTAATAAAACACAAAAAAATATATAATATAATATATCCGAAAAACATTATTAAAATGTCTCAAACAAATGTTAATTAAATATCTGAAATATATCAAAAAAGTCTGAAAAATAAAGGTTGATAAAATGTCCCAAAAATATTACTGAACTGTCCAAAAAAAATGTTAAACATTGATTCAATGTCAGAAAAATATTATGAAAGTGAAATGATAAGAAAATGTCCAAAGAAATCTTGATAAAATGTCTGCAGAAATGTTGATGAAATAATATTAAGATATTAATATTAAGATGTCTGAGGAAATGTTAACAAATGTCAGAAAAAATGTTATTGCAAAGTCTGAAAAATATTGATAAAATGTCTGTTAAACATCATGAAAATGTCCAAAAAAATCTTACTCTAATACCTGGAAAAATGTTGATAAAATGTCTGAAAAATACTATTAAAATGTAGGAAAGAAGTTAATACAATGTCTGGAAAAATGTTGATAAAATGTCCAGAAAAAAAGTTGATTATATGTGAGAAAAAAATATTATTGCAAATGTCTGAAAAATATTATTAAAATGGACAAAATAATATTGATGAAATGTCTGAAAAATGTTAAATATCATTAAAATGTCCAGAAATAAAATAAGCACCTGCAGCATTGTATCATTGGCTCCAGCTGCATTCAGCTGTGTGTTTTCCTTTTGCCTCAAACTGTTAATTATGCTCATGTTTAGTGCACAAATAAGTGTTGAAGCTTTCATGACACATTCTGAATGAATTAATGCTGAGACTGAGTTCACTCTTGGTTTTATGGGGACGACCTGAAACTCTCTCAAGGACCTCAGATCCTCAGTTTGGGGATCATCTGTTAAAACATCATGTAAACCCTGTTTCTGTTGTTTTATGAAGTGTGTGTGTGATCTGTGCTCCAGGGTGCGGCGTCCAGTGCAGATACAGTAAAGTGGACCCAGGAAGATGCCAGCCCCTCCTCCCCCACCACCCCCAGGGCCTCCCCCTCCTCCCACCTTTGCTGCTGTAAGTCCTTCTGCCTGTCTGTCTCTCTGTCCAGCGAGACCTGCTGTCCTCTCGAAGCTGCTCAGCAGAGACATCTTGTGGATAAATCATGTCCTAACATATCTCCTCCAGTTTGGTCTGTGTGACTCTGAGTTTGCTCCTCTCAGATAAATGAATTTAGCACGCAGAGATCAGTGAAGTCATGAGTGTTTGCTGCAGCGTCACTCCGTCTCAGTGACTGTGTGTGTGTGTGTGTGTGTGTGTGTGTGTGTGTGTGTGTGTTTCAGGCCAACACAGAGAAGCCTTCTCTGAACCGTTCAGAGCAGCAGGGAAGGAACGCTCTGCTGTCCGACATCTGTAAAGGCACCAGATTAAAGAAGGCTGTCACCAATGACCGCAGTGGACCTCAACTGGACAGTAAGTCTAACCTGTCTAAAACAGCCGCACTCATTGTGTCCTCTTCGCTGTCCCCACAGAGGACAGTTGCTCTGTAGCCAGGTTAGTCACATAACTTAAGTCACACAGCTACGTTGAAAGATTTAGGGAGATATAATGTACATCTTTGATCAAACATGCAGCAAAACAGCGCCAAATATATCTTGTAAATTACCTACTGATTTTAATGTTTGTTGTTTGTCCTCCCAGAACCCAAAGGAGGAGGAGGAGGAGGAGGAGGAGGAGGAGGTGGAGGCGGTGGTGGTGGAGGAGGAGGAGGAGGAGGAGGAGGAGGTTTTGGAGGTGGGGCTCCTGCTGGTTTAGGAGGCCTGTTTGCAGGAGGGATGCCAAAACTGAGGTCTGCAGCAAGCAGTGGTAAAAATGGTGAGAACAAATGAAATATTATCATTTAAATTAAGGTTTGCATGTTCTCCCTGTTCCTGTGGGGGTTTCCTCCAGGTGCTCCAGTTTCCTCCCACAGTCCAAACACAGGCAGGTCAAGTTAACTGGCAACTTTAAAACTGCCTCTGCTCTGGTCTGCCCCAGGCCTCCTACCAGTTGGAGGTACCTGGAGGACCTCTAATGGGGGGCACCCAGGAGGACCCTGACTAGATATTGAACCACCTCAGCTGACCCCTTTCAACATGGAGGAGCAGTGGCTCTACTCTGTGCTCCCTCTGGTTGTCTGAGCTCCTCATTTCGAGTGTTTGCATCTATGATCTTATTCTTTCAGTCACTACCCAGAGCTCATGACCATAGGTGAGGGTTGGGACATAGAGGCACCAGAAAAGCTTTGCCTTCAGGCTCAGCTCCCTCTTCACCATGAAGGTTTGACAGAGCACCTGCATCACTAAAGACACCTGTTCATCTCACACTTCATTTCACCCTGCGGGATACTTTGCTCGGGGCAGAAACTCTCTCCCAACCCAGACATGTTCATGTTGAATAGCCACATTTAGTTTGGTTTCGTTTTTGGTTCATGACCCTGGAACTCCAGCAGAGTACCCAGGAGGAGGGAGCGAGGCCAGACTGTAGGCTTGGCCTACACCAGGGACCCCCAGTTGGCTATCTTCCCTGCCCCACACAGCCCATGGTCCTAGATGCCTAAGTGAGGAGAAACAGGAAGTTCACAGCCTCTGGAAGAGAGCAGGGCATGCCACCATGGCAGAGAAAAGTAAGCCAGGTCCCCCCAACCCTCAAGGCACCCCTCAACCCTCTGCTAAAGCGTCCCGTCGAACTTAAGCACATGTAACACTGTCAGCACAGAGACCAGATGTTCACCAGCAGCTGTTGGAGGCCTGACAGGTGCCCCTGTCCACCCAGTACACTTTTAGGGTCGTAGGACTTTAACATGCTGTCCAGAGTCAGAAACAGGCTGTGATAACAAAAAGGAATAAAAAAAAGGGGGGCACCAAACGGGAGGGCTCCAGGCCCCCTGTGACCCTCAAGAATGAGCAGTTAAAGCTGATGGATGGTTAATAATGATAATGAACGACACAGAAAGCATCCCCTCGCACATGTTCTTTATTAAATCATTGCCTTTTCTTTCTTCCAGACTCAGGACCCAGCCGAGGGCCCGTGCTCCCTCCAGGAGGCCGCTCTTGTGGGCCCAGCCCCTTTGGTGGCGGTGGAGGCTCCGCTGGCCCGCCCAAACTCCCAGGCGCCCTTGCTGGTGGCCGTGGCAACGTCCCTGACCTCCCAAAGGGCCGGCCAAATCTCTCCTCCAGACAAGACACTCCGGGAGGCCCCCCTCCTCCTGTGCCCAACACTCCTCGACCAAACCAGAGCTTCCAGCCTCGTGGGGGTCCGTCTCCGCCGTCACTCCCTGCAGCACCCAGGCCCAGCCCGGCCTCCGGACCTTCACCTCCCAGTCTTCCACTGGGGAGACACGGACCTCTCCCTCCACCACCAGGAGGCTCCTCACCTGGACCAAGACCAGGATTCTCTGCACCTCCTCCCCCACCCCCGAACAGCAGCCGACCTTCCTTACCCCCTGCTCCTGGAGGGAGGCCCCCACTTCCTGACGACCGGCCCCCACCACCACCACTAGGAGGTCATCGCCCATCTATGCCCCGTGATGTTCCCCCGCCTCCTCCCTCTGTCAACTCCAAGCCTTCCTCCTCCGTCTCCTCCTCCCCTGCCTCTCGTCCCTCAGTTGGTGGGGGTGCGCCTCCTCTCCCGCCGGGCCGACCGGGTCCCCCTCCTCTCCCACCCACCCCGGCCGGAGGGGACGACCACAGCACCCCTCGTCTGCCCCAGAGGAACCTGTCGCTCAACAGGTACAAGTTCTGTCTGTCTGTATCATTGATCTGTGTTTGTTACGTGTTAATAACGGATGAGTTGCGTTAAAGCGAGACGTGTGCACAGTGTTTCCTGTCAGGCATCAGACACATAACTAACAAAGATGACACTTATGGATGCACCGATATGGATTTTTAAACCAATACCGAGACCATTACCTGCTTCTCATGACGGTAACCAATAGAGTTAATGATAATTTCACATTTCTGTATTTTAAAAAGAAGTGTATAACCTGTAGTTCATGTTCACCTGAGGGTGAGAAAGACTCAGATGATGTGAGAAAATAAAAAATGATGTAATATTCCACAGCGCTGATCAGACCAAATCAAACTGACATCACTCATGTTAACACAACAAACACAAAGAACGGTTATGACTCTTCATACCTGCCGACATCAGGTCTGCCCTCACTGTGTCGGGTGTGCAGATGCTGCCCTTGTTACATCAGTGAAAGCAGTCTGGCTTTGTTTTATCGGCGCTATTTATCGGCTGTAACTTTAATTATTGGAATAATGCATAAAAATAAAAATGTCCCATTATCGGCTGATAATTCATCAGGCTGATATGTATCTTGCGTCGCTAACACAGAGTTTATTCTTCAAAGCTGTGATGAGATTTTGGAAGCAAAGAAACAATGATTGGCACTTCCTGTAGTGAGATCTGCTTCAACTGCTCGTTCTCTGTTTATTTATTTTTTACCATAAATAGTGTTTATCGTTTAAAATGAAGTTTCTTGTTGCCAGCCATGGTCCAGCTCCACCACACGGTCGGACAGGACCTCTCCCTCCTCCGCCAAATGAGAGACCGCCATCTCTTGGAAGGAACCAGTCGTCACAACGAACAGGTGAACAGCTTTGATTCATTACTGAACAGTGTGTTACTGCTGCTTACAGAGCACGTGGAAAAGATGAGAGAGGTTTAAGATACAGTGCGATGCTCCTTTGTGAAAACACCGCTCACAGGATCTGTGACGGAGGCTCAATTCATAGATATTCAGTATCGTAAAAGCCAACACGTCATTATTTATTTCTGCCTCCGTAGGGCCTCTTCCTCCTCCTCCTCCCTCAGGTCGTAGCATAGGTGGGGGCAGTGTGAGGTCATCGCCAGCACCTTCTCCTATTGGTCGGCCAGGCCCTGAGCCTCCTCGCGGGGGACCTGGTGGGAGACCTCCCCTCCCTCCAGACAGGCCGGGGACAGGAGGGGCCCCTCCTCCTCCTCCTCAACCACCCATGGGTAACGGCTTCCAGAACTCTCACCACAACCAGATACAGGGTGAGTGAATCCCTCCAGGTGCTGCTGTGTTTATTTAATGCACCGCAAAATACCTGAAATACTGTTTTACACTTGTGGAGTGAGACAAAGACGAGAATGGACATCTACAGCTAGGGCTGAGCCATATGGCCTGAAAATGATATTGTGATGTTTTTAGGCTGTATCGTGATACATGATATATATCGCAGTATTTTGACATCCTTTCTAAAGTACTGTAGACTACTGAAATACAAAATTATTAAGTTAAATAAACTGCTGTTATAAAAAAGTAACATAAAATACTGTTATAATAATGTTAAATAAAATATTGTTATAATTAAATCAAAGGGGAACCGCTGGTGCTTTTATTTTGAAGCACCTGGCTCATCCCGGGCAGGAAGTGTTGATGTTTTTGCTGTGAACTGAAGCCTCCGGTCAACAGTCAGACGTTAGCAGTTAGCACAAAGTTAAACAGTTGTTGCTGTGCCTCTAAATGTGATGATTTATTCACTGTAAACAGGAAACAAACTAACAGCTCTCCAGTTCATGTGTTAACAATATTTGCATAAGTTGTACCGGTGCTCCATGGTTGCAAAATGTGACTTAACCATCGCAGTCTGAAGCCCTTAAAGGGAAATTTTGGTTTATTTCAACCTGTCTCCTATCGTCCTAAATTTGTTTCAAGTGACTAGTGACATAGAAATAATAGTTAGCATGTTAGCCGTTAGCCTAGATACAGCCGGGGCACATAGTAGCGTCAGACCTGTTAAAACGTAAGTGAACGGGCAACCTTCAAGTGCAAAGTTAGTCCACTAAACAAGCTTTTTTTTTCCACAAAGACTGCCTCATATCGTTAGGATAAATGTCAGAGAACATATAGAAAACGACATGTAAACGTGTTGTCTTACCTTACCGGTGTGCTGCCATGTTTGTTCACCATTTAGCTCTGCTTTCCAAAGCGCGGCCGAAATATCGCGAGAACAAGCAGCGATCTCATACAGTGCCTGAAATCTCGCGAGAACAAGCAGCAACAGCTGGAAGGCAGAACCGGACAGTAGCCTGAAAAGTTCATTCATTTATTTTATGAAAGATTTATAGAATAATGGCTGACTTTTTGCCAGACTTCGACTTTGTGGAGGAGGAATTTGATTTTGCAGAGTTTGATGGCTGCCCTTATTTATTTGAGCCAGAATACACTGACGAAGAGCTTCGTGAAATTGAAGAACGGAGGAGGAGAGAGAGAGAGAGGTGCAACAGGTAGAGGACGAGAGAGGAGGAATGGCTGCTGCAAGGCTGCGTAGCTCTGGAGATTGGTGGTGTACCTGTGAATGCTGTGCCCCAGTGCCCACAGAAGAGGAATGCGAGGACGAGACACTTCCACCTGAAGTAGTATCCAGCTGGGCTTTATCTAGAGCTTGTGAGATTTCAGGCATGGTATGAGATCACTGCTTGTTCTCGCGATATTTCAGCCGTGATTTGGAAAGCAGAGCTAAATGGTAAACAAACATGGCAGCACACCGGTAAGGTAAGACAACACGTTTACATGTCGTTTTCTATATGTTCTCTGACATTTATCCTAACGATATGAGGCGGTCTTTGTGGAAAAAAAGCTTGTTTAGTGGATTAACTTTGCACTTGAAGGTTGCTCGTTCACTTACGTTTTAACAGGTCTGACACTACTATGCGCCCCGGCTGTATCTAGGCTAACGGCTAACATGCTAACTATTATTTTTATGTCACTAGTCACTTGAAACAAATTTAGGACGATAGGAGACAGGTTGAAATAAACCACATTTCCCTTTAAAATACAAAAACACTCACCTCACCTGCTCACACTGTCGTTAAACTCATGAGGTTCAAGTGTTGTCATGGCAGTATTAAATGTGATGATGTATTCACTGTAAGCTGGCATCAAAGTAACAGCTCTCCAGTTCATATATTAGTAATATTTGCAAGTCTCACTGGTGCTCCATGGTCACAAAACATGACTGAATAGTGGGGGTCTGGAGCCCTGCAGATAGAAAAACGCACACCTTGCCTGCTCAGGCACTGTTGCTCGGTAGAAAGTGATGTTAACCGGACCTTGAAGCGAGTCTCATGCTGGTGGGTTAAAGAAATGACGTGACCCGTGATAAAGTAATTTTATACATCTCATATGGAGCAAGCCACGATACAACGAGTAGATTCGATATATCGTCCACTCCTATCTACACTGTATTTAAGGAAAACAAAAACCCTATCATTCAGTAAAATGGTATAAATCTGTGTGTGCAGGTGGTAACTTTGCTGGTGGATAGTTCAGACTGCCTTATAGAGGACCAGCTGTGTGTTTCAAAGACTGCAGTCTCTCTGTCTCTTCGGGAGAATCTGTTGCCCTCAGTGTTGTTTTTACCACATGAGCTCCAGTGTGTTCACTATGGCAGAGAAACCCACTGACCTCCTGTTCGTGTTGTTTTTATCCCTCTGACCCGAGGGAGTTCGGCTGAGCTGGAAGGCAGCGGGGACAAGAAAAGACGAGAGGTCCTAAAATCCTGCTGCAGAAAAATCTGACTGTTTTTAATCATATTCCCTGAAGTCACAATAATCTGTAAATATGTCAACATAGTTTAAATTTATATCTTATTACACAAGAATTGTTTTTCATAGATACAGTGAATGTGAGTGGATTTGGACACATTTGGATCTGATATCAAACTGACTCAAAATAAAACTTTTATCACAAAGCAGCTGTTTCCCAACGTCTACAAACCCGTCAACCTCTATTTGTTTTTTCTCGCATTTTGTCAAATCCAAAGAATCCTGTTTAATGTGAGAAGCATGATGTGTGGTGTATCATGGGAGATTTGTCGCTGTGACAGAGACTCACCCACTGACCTCCATTTTCTCTCCGCTGACAGATGAGTGGGAGTGTCGCTTCACTTTCCATCCGGTGTCAGACTTTCCTCCACCTGAGCCCTACGTGCCCTTCCCCAAGACCTACCCCAGCAAGATCGCCAAGACTGACGGCAGAGGTCACACACACACACACACACACACACACACACACACACACACACACACACACACACACTCTTGTACTTGTCCTTGTAATTAGCCTCACTGATATAATGCATTCTCTAAACTCTTACCCTAAGGGACTGTTTGTTATCTGTGACAGATGTGTTTAAGCACTGGGGAGGGACTTATGTTTTTAATTTTGGTTCAGGGGAGGGGTATACAAATTCAAATGGTTGTATTTTGGGTTTATTTTATTCCAGATTTTTAAGAAAACTTGACATCCCAATTTTGGCGATTTTCCACATCATCACATTTTATCAATTTTTAAATAAAACATGCCAATTTTGGAAATAATTTTTGGCGTTAAATTTTGATCATCATTTTGGCAATTAATTTTGGGGATAATTTTCTGCAATTTAAAAAAAAAAGATTTAAAAGGTAAAATTAATCACTAAATGATTTACATTTTAAAAAATCACCATTGGAAAAATAGCAAAAGTGCAGACAAGAGGTGCAAGTTTAAAGAAATATAAACATATACCTGCATGTGTATTCAGAATCTGTCGGCATTGGGAGAGGATGTTGGTATCAGGAGTTCTGTGTAGTTCCAGGAATATTGACCAATCACATTTTAAACACAACTTAGCCTTAATTTAGCTTTTCATGCCTCTGTGTTGGCGATAGCCAAGGCCAGAGGCTTTATTTTTTCGGGGTTGTCTGCACATACATCTGTTTCATTCCTTTGAACGCAATATGTCAAGAACACCTTTAAAGAATGTCTTGCAATTTGGCACAAACGTCCACTTGGACCCAACGATAAACTTATTTAGAATTTGGTGATCAAAGGTCACAAATCAAAAATGAACTGATTAGATTTGGCTGGTCAAAGGTCATTGTGACCTCACAAACAATGTTTTGGCCATATCTCAGAAATGAATATAAATTATAAAACTTGACACAAATGTCTGACAGGATAAAATAATGATGGTCAGGAGGTCAAAGGTCAGCTTGACTGTGACATCATCATGTTTTAACGTCATATCTCAGGAACAGAAGGGGAGACATTTGGTCAGATACTGAATTGGTGACTCTAATCTTGAAACTGTGCTGATTGTATAGAATATTTAGCAACACAGCTGAAGCCGGTTCACGGCACTGCACGAGGCATGTTACATCTTAAGCAAAAAAAATTCTAACTCAGCACAATGGGAATCAAAGCAGTGGAATCCTACATACAGAGAGAAACACAAATTTGCCTCCTAACGCCACGTAGTACCCAGTTCTACTCCACCCCCATGACCATGACCATGAGACAAAAAACATTTGTGTTTTATGTTACAACATTTGGGCTAAATTGTCCTGAACCCAGAGTCATGATGTCGCTTCATGTTTTTGTTTCTTCAGTTTTGTTTTTTGTAAAACTGGCCTTTAATTTAATTCTGAGTGGCGTTAAAAAGTCTTGAATCTAACTGGCTTTCAGTTTTACAAACCATGCTCAGTTTTGCCGGTTGATTTGTTGCTTAATTTGTGTGACATCTCCACCCTACAGTACAACCATCTATTGCAACAAATTAAATGTGTGAAGCATTCATGTTTTCACAGACATAGATGGAAACCATAACTGCAGCTTGACTAGTTTGCATGAAGCGACCACTGTAGTTTAGAAATGTATCTGCATGTAGGTATCTGTTTATGAATCACAATGAGCGATGCACAGAGAAATAAGTCTTGGCCTGGATATCTGCTGGCTGCACCAGATCAGCCCCAAACATTGGCTTTATTGTTGTCAGACTTTTTGATGAGATGTTTCTCCAGCGCTCATTAAAACAGAGCGTTGAGATACTGTAGGTCTGGCTGTGTGAGACGACCTCAGTCACACTGTGACACAGCTCCACCCTGTGGACGAAAATGAAATCTCCTTTGTAAATCTAAGAAACTAACTTCTCTGTCTTTGCTTTTGTTCCAGGCTCTGGCAAAAAGGAGAGAGGTGCTCCTCCTCTTCCTCCCATACCCAGGTGAAGAAGAGGTGACAGCAAACGCAACCCCTGGAACTACTTTTCCTTCCTGTCTCTCTCTTTCCTCTCTTCTCTGCGCTCATTGTGCTTTTACCTGCGGCATGTGGTTTCATCTGTGGACTGCAACGTGTACAACGGACCTGAAGTCTGGTCGACCAAGTAAAAGTCCAGACTCCCAGTGTGGAGTTTACGTCATGTGCCTCTGTAGCAGCAGAGTGGCAGCGTTCAAAGACCAAAGCCTGTTTAAACTCCGGTACACTGTGTTCGGATAAAAAGAAGAAAAAAAACTTGTACCTCTTTAGGCACTCGGAAAAATGTGTTTAATAACCGATGCTGTGGCTGGAAAATAGTTTCTGGATGGGCTTTGTTGACCTGGTTGCTGTGAGACAGTATTTTAAAAAACTTGATCCACTTTATTCCATTAACTAACCTTTTCATTCTTTGCTTACGGCGGGTAAAAGATTCCATAGATTGCTTGCTAGATTTATATTTTACCAACCAGCTACACTTTTATAAAACAATACAAACTTGACAAATTAACCAGCATTTGGCACGTGTTCCTCTCCCAGCCTGCTCCCAGCTTTAGATGAAGCTCAGTCAACATCATCGTCATCATCGGGTCACAGTTCAGGGCTTCTAACGCAACCAATCAGCTTCCTCAAACGTGTCGACTAGTGTCTTTAGTGTTTCCCTTGTGCCTTCTTCTATTCAGGATTGTTTCCTCAGGCTGCTTAAAGAGTTAAGGGAATTCGCCTTTTGTGCCTTAAAATAAGTGTGTGTGTGTTTGTTCACCTGGATCTGATCACCTCTGCTGATGTCTGTGTGTAAACAAAAGCAATACAGCAGCTCGACTGCCACAACGAGGGCTGCAGCGGTATGAGTTCTTTAACAGTATGATAACCGTCTCAGAAAATATCATGGCTTCACAGTATGACAGTAAATGGTGTTACACAGTTTTTATGATCAGTTACAGTGATCCTAAGGGCTCCAGTGTGGAGGATTCAGGGGGATATGTTTGCAGAAATGGAATATAATATAATGAGTGTGTTTTCTTTAGTGTATAATCACCTGAAAATAAGAATCATTGTGTTTTCGTTCCCTCAGAATGAGTCGTTTATATCTACACAGGGAGCAGGTCCTTGTCTACACAGATCACCATGTTGCACCGCCATGTTTCTACAGTAGCCCAGAACAGACAAACCAAACACTGGCTCTAGAAAGGGACCTCATGTTGTTGCATTTAAACATCGCAGCGTTGGAAACACACTGATTTTAAAACATGAAACTGCTTTATTCAGTGTTTTACCGGGGTAAATCAGCTGGTCTGTTTTGGAGAGGAAGACACCTCTGTGGATACTTCAGCTCCCGGTAAAAACTTCATGCACATTTGGATCTGAAGTTATCAGAGAAAAAAGCTGAGCACACATTGGCAAATGTAAAGCTGACAGCCTGCTCCAGCGTGCCAAACAGCATCAGAGAAACACTGATTTGTAACATGAAATTACTTTATTCAGTGTTTTGACGGGTCTAAATCACCTGGTCTGATTGTTTTAAAGAGGAAGAGACCTCTGCTGATGATTCGGCTCCCGGTAAAAACCTCCTGAACATCTGGATCCGAACTAAGTTATCAGAGAAACGTGAGCACACATAGCAGGCGCTGGATGAGCAGCCTGTCTGCGACATGCCAAACAGCATAGAGGAAACACTGATTTGTAACATGAAACTTCTTTATTCAGTGTCTTTACCCGTTTAAACCACCTGGTCTGTTTGTTTCAGAGAGGAAGAAATGTCTGTGGAGAATTCGGCTCCCTGTAAAAACCTCCTGAACACTGAATGTTTTCTAACCAGGAGAAGTTTCAGCTGGTTGCTATCTGCAATCCTCACCACTAGACGTCACTAAATCTCCTTAAATCGTACACACTGCTCCTTTAAAGGAACAAACCTGGAGGATTTTTGTTGAGCAAACGCCTTAAAGTAAAGCAAATTTTTTTTTAGCACCGTAGATAAGCAAATGTATGATAACCGCCAATTTTCATATCATGCCATACCGTGAAACCAGCGTACCGCTGCACCCCTCGCCACGACATCTAGAGAGCTGAGTACAACAAAGTGTCTTAACATCAGTACGTAGACACACATGGAACCAAACTGGCCACAACGTCTTGCCACGGCTGCAGAAACCATCAGGGGAAACGCGGGTGTTTAATTTGCCAAAGCCACATGTGCCTTCACAGTTGATGCACATCTGTGTGTTTCTGTTGGAACCACTCAACGGTACGTTTCATTTGATTGTAAAATGTGACGTGAGCATGCAGTTAATGTTCATGATGGAGATGGACATTATACGGTCTTACGGCAGCATTGGTTTACAATACAACTGATTCTTATTTTGCTGTTTTGTTAAAGCTGCGATGAAGGACCTGTGTATGTGTCTGTATGATTTAATCAAGTGGTTTTGAAGGACTGTTTTATTTTAAGTTATGTTTCACAACTGTGCAGTATTATGGTTTGTTTGTTTTGCTTCACCCAGCACTGCTTGGAACGGTCTCTTGTACGTGTGATGTCTTATTATCATGTGCTGGTCAAAGAAACATTCTCTTACAGACAATCATATGGAAGTAAACATATTTACATCAATAAATAAAATGCTTTAAGATGCTTCATGTGCTCTGCTTGGTCTGGAATGTGCTTTTATTGGACTGCACAGACACTCGTGCACAAAGGAGGATCATCAGATCACAGATGAGGACGGTGAAGTGTGTCAGCATCCGTTTGAAGGGGTTTATTATGTATTATTGGATAAATAATATGCATCATTTACATGTTTGTGCAATAAAGCTGGAGAATACATTGAGTGATCAGTGTGTTGTGATGTGCAGGACAGTTGGATAACCGCTGTCAACAATCATCTGATCATTTCTCCATTTTTCTGCCTCTACGTACAGTACAGGCCAAAAGTTTGGACACACCTTCTCATTCAATGCATTTTCTTTATTTTCATGACTATTTACATTGTAGATTCTCACTGAAGGCATCAAAACTATGAATGAACACACGTGGAGTTATGTACTTAACAAAAAAGGTGAAATAACTGAAAACATGTTTTATATTCTAGTTTCTTCAAAATAGCCACCCTTGGCTCTGATTACTGCTTTGCAAACTCTTGGCATTCTCCAGGTTCCAAGAGCATTTTGAAATATTTCCTCATCAAACTATTGAGCAACCTTAATATGACAGTCCTGAGATAGATAAAATATCATAAAAAGTATTTTATTAAAAATTAATTTTTCAGTAGACAATTATAAAGTTCTTTTCAGCTGTGTTTTCAAGATATATAGAATAAAAGAATCAACTTAGTGTTAGTATAAAGTTATAAAATAAGTGCTAAAAATAATAAAATAATAAATATCATAATTTGTGCTATAAAAAGGTAAGGAGCAGTACAGTATGCCAAAAAAGTCATGGTACAGAATGTCAAAGTCATAGTGGAGTATTTTGAAAAAAGACATAGTGCAGTGTAGTGGCCGTTTTTGTCCAAGTCGCTACTGTAGGCCACTTAATCTGCAGTAAGTATTTTTTAGTTCTGACTCGTGTTCGATTAATTAATCCACTCTTCTTGAGAAACCCAGTGTTACTCACAAGTAGTCCACAGGAGACAGGGAAAACGTTGATGTCACTTTATTTGAAGACACACACAAAAAAAACGTGGTCCAATACCAGTATAAAGCAGTCCAAAACTACAAGTTGTCACCTGCTATCTGTACACACTACTACACACGTTATGCACGTTATACACGGTCAAAAACTTATTTCAATCCACGCTAATGCAGATTCCTCTACATCCTAGCTGCACACATGATTGTCCTCACTGCGCACATGTGGCAAATTGCCCTAAAGCCCAATTAACTGTCGTAAAGGAACAAAACAATATACTTTACTGCATTTAGCATCAGAACACAAAAATTCATTCATTCATTCATTCATTCATTCATTCATTCATTCATTCATTCATCTTCTAACCACTTCATCCTCTTGAGGGTCGTGGGGGGGCTGGAGCACCTGGAGGAAACCCACGCTGACACAGGGAGAACATGCAAACTCTGCACAGAAGGGCTCCCACACCCGGGATCGAACCAGGAACCCTCTTGCTGTGAGGCGAGAGTGCTAACCACCTCACCACCGTGCCGCCCGAACACAAAAATTGCAAACCTTTTAATTTATAAATCTTAAAATACACATAACCTGTCCATATACTGTTGTTTAACTGTTGTGTGAACCAGCCAGAACATATTGCATATACTTGGCAACAGAAACGCTTTATCAAATATTACTTTGTGCCTAAGTGGCTCTCACATGCAAGTCAAGTCAGTGCAGTATGTCAGAAAAGTCATTGTAGAGTATGTCAAGAAAGTCATAGTATTGTTGAAAGAAAAAAGGGTTATAAAATAGCATGTCAAAAGACTGTTAAAAAAGTCATAGTACAGTATGAGACATGGCCTCCTTCCAACCCTGACACTGAAGAGCTATTAAGAACGCTCCAGGTACCAAAAACAGCCAGGATTTCAAACCCACACTCTGGAACATTGGCACCTTATTGCCACAGTCAGTCCAACTATTCCACCAAGTACCTGTCTCACTTAACCTTTTAATCTTTTCATTTGGGTGTTGGAATTAAAAATTCACCTGCCCTGGATTGAACCTTTAACCTGAGATTCTCCAAGCACTGTGTGTCACCAGGTCTTTTACTCAGTACACCAACCTTAAAACTCACTGACCCTTGATACAGATAAAACCCACAACCTCAGGATCTCCAACTAGTCCTTTAGCATCCTGAGCTATCAGGCTCAAGACGCTTTGTTTGTGTTCTTTTCAGCTTTTATACTTTTCATGTGTCGGATTTTAAAATTCACCTGTCCCAGGGAAGGATCAACCTTTCAACCGCAGACTCTCCAAGCAGCCCTTAAACAGTCTGAGCTATTCACCTCTCACTTCACACTCACTCACAGTGTTTCACTCAACCTTTTACTCTCTCCCTTGAACACCTGCCTTTAAATTCTCTGAGCCTCAATAAGGATCCAACCAACAACCTCAGAACTTCCAACCAGTCCTCTAATAGCCTGAGCTACTGCATCAGACAGTTATTCCATCTTTCCTCTGAGTGTTGCACCTTAAAAAACATCAGACTATTGGACTGAAGACTCAACAAGGCAGTTCGGGATTTACTTTATATGCCACTATGCTATGATAGCCTTTCTAGATACATCTGCCCAACAACAATTCCTTCAAAAAGAACAGCGTCAGTAACTTCCTCTTATTAGGTTTGTTTAATAAGTACAAAATACACACTTTTTAATAAAGGGTGGACTTAAGTTACATGTAAACAATTAAAGACATCAAACACATCAATGTATTGATATTTTCAGCAGCAGTTATAAAGAATGATTAGTTGCTTGTTTGGAAAGTTAGCTTGCAAACTTTGTCTGCCCAGAGTCGTAACTTGTCTCTACTATGATTTAGAAGAGTTTTGTCTTTTCTTTGCTGCATCATGCAGCAGAGATGAGAAGAAGTGGGGGAGGGGTAGCAGCTCCAGCTAAAAAGAAGATGGCCAAATCAAAGATGGCCACAGAGGGAGGTCTTCTGAGCACATTGGTCAGAAAAGCAATAGGACATGTGAGAGAGGAAGTTTTAAGTTCCCTCTCTGAGTGTAGTTATGTTGAAAGCCAAAATGTTTGCGTGTAATCTAAGTTTCATAGAGGTGCCAGGTTACTAAAAAGGATTTTCATTGCTAACAAGACCCTAGGTCTGTGTGAAGCATTACCTACCTTAAATCAACTTTGCTTTTGCAAAGCCAAATACTCAATAACCTGACTGCAAAGATATCACAACAATAACTGTGAAATCAGTATTGACAGAGGTCATGGTCCTGTACTGTTGTACTAATTCTGTGCCCAGTTTTTATGTTACCAGTCCATGAATGGAGGGAAGAGTTGGTTGTTTTGTTGTTCTGCTTGTTAGCCAATAGTTGTCTGTTATAGATGAGCCTGTCTTAGAAGAGTTGTGGTTCCAGTGGTGCAGGTCAGAGGACCCCGGTTGCTCTTTGTCCTTACAGAGTTAGCAGTACGGCACTAACTTGGCCTTGTTCTCATTTGCTCAAAAAGTTAGCTTGCAAACGTTGTATCTGCCTGGAGCATGAAGGTGTCTGGTCTCTTCTACCATTTAGAGAGAGCTTTTGCTGGCTGGGAGCAGGCCACATGCAGAGTGTCTTTTCTTTGCTGCTACTATAAGTCCATGATCTTAACTGTCGCACCACCCTCAGGACAAACTCACATCCTACACACATTCTCTGAGCTACCATCAGCTGCTCTGTACAGACTGAACTATCTGTTGGGAACATAAAGTCGGGCTTCACACGGTGGCACCAAATATGTAGGGATTTAATTGGCTATCGGAAATAATTAATAATTATTATTAATAATTAATAATCATGTCAAATAATGTGACTTAATTAACATTAAATCATCTCGTGGGGCACCATTCCCGTAAAGGGAAAAATGATAGCCAGTTAAATATATCAGTCTCCTAAAATATGCTGAACTATTAATTTGGAGTTTGATTAATAATTAAATTAATGACAACAACCAAAATTAACGGTAATGCCTGAAGGATTTCGGAGTTCTTGATGCAGCAGAGGTTGACTATTCATTCACTCTTGTGCAACATTAAACAGACAGCAGGTATGATTCCAAAGAATTATATTTATTCACAAATTAGCAAAGCACACCAAAACACACAAATTCTAACTAACTATATACAAGATTGGTGTGTATATATGTGTGTGTGTGTATGTGTGTGTGTGTGTGTGCGAGAGAGAGAGAGAGAGAGAGAGAGCGAGAGAGAGAGAGAGAAAGACAAAGGTGGGTGTGGTGATCAAAGAGCCGTTTGGCCAACAAAACAAAATGGCTGACAACAGAGAACTACCAAAATGGCCGAATCAAGGCTGGCTTCAGGTCGGGGGAGGTGTTTGTCTGACCGTGTGGTCAGGACAAAGACAAAGGAAAAGAAGCGGGAATTTTGAGATGCCTGTTTGGGTGTAGCTCTGTTGAAAGCCTATTTGTTAATGAGTCTATGTCAGTGTGACGTGTGTTGCAGACAGTCTGAATTAGTGCAGAGATTGTTTAGTTGTGTGCAAGAATCTGTTTGTGATCAGCATTAGCAAACTAAACACTTAGCTGTGGTGAAGCCAACTAATCAATGACCTGACTGCAATCTATCACAACAATAACTCAGTAAACAGCATCAAATCACACACAACAAGTCAAACAGTCTTGCTTAGCCTGTAAAGCTGTGATAAGCTATGCCCAGTTGTTACATTACCGATCCTTGAGTGGATGGGAGAAAGAGTCACTTGGTGGTGGTGCTTTGTTAGCCGGCAGAAGAAGGCTGAGAAGATCTGTGGTTTCAGCTGCAGTTGTTGTTGTGTCCTTTGTTCCAAAGGTGAAACTCCAAGGAAGCCGGTCACTCAGGGTTTAGCAGAGTTAGACGCTGGGTGCTAACTCACTTGGTTCTCTTCGTTGATGGAAAGCTAGTTGCAAACCTTGTGTTTGCAAGAGAGTCTATGATCAATTGCCCTCCCTTTGGGTTGGGCTATGGAGCAAGGGTCTGGGCTTCTGTGCTGGTCCAGACCCAGCCGGAAAGAGGTGTGAGCTGCTCAGCAGCTGGAGCAAGAGAGTGAAGGCTTGGAGGGGGCAGACCTTCTACAGGGTTTGGTGACATCACAGAGAGGCATGCCACTGTAACAGTACTGTCCAATTAAGTTGTGAGACTTGTTTCTCACTGAGGTGTGAGGTGAGACCTCCTGGGGATGGGTGTCAAATAGTTGTCTTTGTTTGGAGAACAAAGAGCATGCAGAGGAAAAAGCCTTTAAATGTCCAGTGATGATTTTACCAAATGATAAATCATCTGTGGTCCTGTGAATCCCAACGTATCTGTTCAGCAGTGAGAAAGTTTCTCTAACAGGAGGAGACTCTCCCTCCTACAGAGAACACAGAGACACTGAGGAACCAGGTGACAAGACTGCAAACCCAAACCCAGGATAAAGAGGTTTAGTGAATGTGGTGTTGAAGGTGTGGAGGTGGATCAGTGTGTCAGAGGAGACTCTGAAGAAGGACAGAGTGCCAGCAGGACAGTCCACATACACTGCTACTCTACCAGAGGAGGAGGAGGAGGAGGAAGATGTTACTCTGTTTTTGTGCCAGACAGTGTAACCACCATCAGAGCAGATCAGACTCCAGGACTGATCATTCCATCCAAACGCACAGTCATCACTGCCTCCACTCCTCCTGATTCCTCTGTAACTCACTGATATATAAACTCTTCCTCTCCACTCGACCTCCCAGTAACAGCGACCAGTCAGACCAGTTCTACACAGCAGCTGTGGCCAGTGGTCAAATCTGTCTGGATGATCAGGATATGACTGATCCTCCTCCACATGTGTCACCTTCCTGTTGTTGTCAGACAGTTTGAGGTGTCTGTTCACTGTGTTTGTGTCGATTGTGAGTTCACAGGAATCTGATGGAGAGAAGAAGACACAATACAGCTGCAGTTATTCATCTATCATCACTCTGATGATGACATCAGAGATTTGAATGAGTGATGTCACAGTTTGAAGATCAAATGAAAAACACACTTACACTTCCTCAGACCTGGTGTCAACCATCGGACTCCAGCAGGCTCCACCCTGAAAGGAGGAGGGGGGTCAGAGCAGCACTTCCTCTTTCACCATGGAAACATGGACATTACATCACTCTCATACACACAGCTTTGTTATTGTCTCCACATGGACTGACATGTTCATCACTTATTATTAATCAGCTGATATTGTTTTAGTTCAGTGTACCTGAGCAGGTGGTGTTTCAACAGTTTATTGTGGGTTCATCACCACCACACAACACTTGACCATTACAGTCAGCTGATCCATTGTCAATATACAAGTATTGATTATTGGAGCTTTGAAACCACCTGTTTTACTCCTGATGAGTGACCTCCTTTGTTTGTGTCATAATGACTGTTGTCTGTCACAAGTAAAGGAGACACAACCTCTGATGGAGGAGGTTGAATGTTGAAACAAGACAAGGCTCCAGAAACATTTCATCACTTTCCCTCCCTGTTTTGGCCCATCCTGGCTACTGTTCCCTGACTACTTGTGTCTGTATTGATGGTCTGATGTGGGACACAAACAGTTTGCTGAGTCAGTGTTTATCAGCTGTGGTTGTTTGAGGTCAGCTTGGTGTGTCAGGGTCATATGAGCCAGGCTGACAGTGTGACAGAGACAAAGTTTCCAGCTCTACCTCCTCTATCAGACTGAGTGTGTGTGGCTGCAGCAGGCCTCTTCATACCTGAGAGTGTCCAGTCTCCAGTGTGGATCCTTCAGTCCAGCCGACAGCAGCTTCACCCCTGAGTCTCCTGGATGATTGTAGCTCAGGTCCAGCTCTCTCAGATGGGAAGGGTTGGAGCTCAGAGCTGAGGCCAGAGAAGCACAGCCTTCCTCTGTGATCAGACAGCCTGACACACTGCAAACACACAAAACAACACACATGTCACATAATGTGAGGGTGGGTACCACAGTACTGCCATACTGTCGCCTACTGTGGGGTTACATCAACATTATTACTGACTTTGTTCTAGTCCCAACCAAACACCCACTAATGTCCACCAACTATCTGACAACATTACTGATTCCTCTCTGATATTTCAAGTTCCAACAACAGAAAAAAAAACAAGATAAAACATGTTGATGGAAAGAGACTGAAACACAAAACACAACTGGTTTGAAATCATATCAGCAGAGACAATCCTGTGATGGTTATGAGTTTATCAACTAATGTAAATCAGGATTTAAGTGGCCATCAGTTGAACATGTTGATGAATCCTGACCTGAGAGTTTCCAGTGTACAGTGTGAACTCTTCAGTCCATCAGACAGAAGCTTCACTGCTGAATCCTTCAGGTGGTTGTTACTCAGGTCCAGGTGTCTCAGACTGGAGGACTGGGAGCTGAGAACTGAGGACAGAGCTTCACAGCTTCTCTCTGAGAGGTCACAGACACTCAGCCTACAGAGACAACAATCAACAAGAAGGAAAAAAAACTAATTTGTGTTAAAATGTAATCCTCTTTGATTAATGAGTGTCAGGGTGCTTTCAGACCTAGAGTCGTCTCCTTTGGTCTGAATCAGGGACTAATGTTGTCACAAAGTTGCATAATTGCCTAGAGATCAAATGCCTTGTGTGAGAAAGCGACTTTTCTTTGATCAGAATTTCCATGTGGGAAAAATCCAGGAAGTAAAGCAAAAGTTGAAGAAGAGTACACTTGCAAGACAAATGTGACACTTTCTAATGTCACAATGGAGGGACAACTACGCAGGTTGATTTTAGCGCTGCTCATCGTGGACTATATTGCTGTGAAAAGCAACCACTTTAAATTTGTTCAGTAAAACATAACATGATATGAAAGCATGATGGTCTTTTCTATATCAGCCAGAGTTCATATCTGTATGTTGTTCAGTAGGTGGAATTGAAGCAGAAAAGAGTTTCTGAACTGTGAAGTTTCAAATCCTGATTGAACATTTGTCAGATTCAGAAATGCTGACATGAGAGAGAATGTTTAAACTGTATGGAGTTTAGAGAAATATGTGAAATCATTGCAGATGGTCTGCAGCTTGATCTGACCTGAGAGTTTCCAGTGTACAGTGTGAACTCTTCAGTCCATCAGACAGAAGCTTCACCCCTGAAGCCTTCAGGTCATTGTTACTCAGGTCCAGGTGTCTCAGACTGGAGGACTGGGAGCTGAGAACTGAGGACAGAGCTTCACAGCTTCTCTTTGAAAGGTTACAACCACTCAGCCTGAAGAGACAATAATGGAGAAAACACAAGCAATTCATTGAAAAGACAACAGAGCATTTAAGTTATGATATATGAATCCAACTGTCTCTGTACTTACAGAGCTTTGTTGGAGGCTTTGACCACTGGCAGCAGCCTCAGAAGAGCCTCCTCTGAAGCAGAGTATTTCTTCAGGTCAAACATGTCCAGATCTTCTTCTGATGACAGTAAGATGAAGACCAGAGCTGACCACTGAGCAGGAGACAGTTTATCTGTGGAGAGACGTCCTGAACTCAGGGACTGTTGGATCTCCTCCACTAGAGAACGATCATTCAGTTCATTCAGACAGTGGAACAGATTGATGCTTCTCTCTGCAGACAGATCCTGGTTGATCTTCTTCTTGATGTACTGGACTGTTTCCTGATTGGTCTGTGAGCAGCTTCCTGTCTGTCTCAGCAGACCTTGAAGGTGTTTCTGATTGGTCTGCAGTGAGAGACCCAGGAGGAAGCGGAGGAACAAGTCCAGGTGTCCATTTGGACTCTGTAAGGCCTTGTCCACAGCACTCTGGTGGAGATACTTCAGATTCTGTTTGTTTCTGATGACTTTAGACCAAAGGGAAGTTTTTTGTTGTTCTTCCATCAGATTGACTCCAGAGTTGATGAAGGTCAGATGGACATGAAGAGCAGCCAGAAACTCCTGAACACTCAGATGGACGAAGCAGAAGACCTTGTCCTGGTACAGTCCTCTCTCCTCTTTAAAGATCTGTGTGAACACTCCTGAGTACACTGAGGCTGCTCTGATATCGATGCCACACTCTGTCAGGTCTGATTCATAGAAGATCAGGTTGCCTTTCTGCAGCTGATCAAAAGCCAGTTTTCCCAGAGACTCAATCATCTTCCTGCTCTCTGGACTCCAGTGATGATCTGTCTCAGCTCCTCCATCATACTTGATGTTCTTCACTTTGGTCTGAACCACCAGGAAGTGGATGTACATCTCAGTCAGGGTCTTGGGCAGCTCTCCTTCCTCTCTGGTCTTCATCACATCCTCCAGAACTGTAGCAGTGATCCAGCAGAAGACTGGGATGTGGCACATGATGTGGAGGCTTCGTGATGTCTTGATGTGGGAGATGATTCTGCTGGCCTGCTCCTCATCTCTGAATCTCTTCCTGAAGTACTCCTCCTTCTGTGGGTCAGTGAACCCTCTGACCTCTGTCACCATGTCAACACAGTCAGGAGGGATCTGATTGGCTGCTGCAGGTCGTGTGGTTATCCAGAGGCGAGCAGAGGAAGCAGTTTCCCCCTGATGAGGTTTGTCAGCAGCACATCCACTGAGGTGGACTCTGTAACATCAGTCAGGATCTCATTGTTGTGGAAGTCCAGAGGAAGTCGACACTCATCCAGACCATCAAAGATGAACACAACCTGGAACTCTTCAAACCTGCAGATTCCTGCTTCTTTGGTTTCAGTAAAGAAGTGATGAACAAGTTCCACCAAGCTGTACTTTTTCTCTTTCAGCACATTCAGCTCTCTGAAAGTGAATGGAAATGTCAACTGTATGTCCTGGTTGGCTTTGTCTTCAGCCCAGTCCAGAGTGAACTTCTGTGTTAAGACTGTTTTCCCAATGCCAGCCACTCCTTTGTCATCACTGTTCTGATTGGTTCATCTCTTCCAGGTGAGGCTTTAAAGATGTCTTCTTGTCTGATGGTTGTTTCTGGTCTGTGTGGTTTCCTGGATGCTGTTTCAATCTGTCTGACCTCATGTTCATCATTGACCTCTGCAGTCCCTCCCTCTGTGATGTAGAGCTCTGTGTAGATCTGATTCAGAAGGGTTGGGTTTCCTGCTTTAGCGATCCCCTCAAACACACACTGGAACTTCTTCTGCAGGTTAGATTTCAGTTTACGCTGACAGACTGCAGCAAGATGTCCTGAATGAACACAACAAAGAAGATCAGTAAGACAAAGAAAATATTTCAACATGTCATTTCCTCAAAGAATGAGTATATGAATATATTTTGGTCCGTCTCTTGAGACATTAGTAAACGTCCCATTTATCCATCATGTTAAATCTTTATAGAAATCCTCTTACTGCTCTGCAGACAGTCAGCCAGCTCCTCCTGCTTCATTCTCCTCAGGAAGTTCAGTGTGATCTTCACAAATGCCTCTCTGCTGCTCCTCCTCTGCTCTTCATCCTCACCATGCAACACCTCCTCATCCTCCCTCTGACTCTCTAAGCATTCTGGGTAATCTGAACTCAGAACCTTCTGGATCTTCTTCAGCTGGTTCTTCACAAAAGTGAGGATGTTCTCCTCCAGCAGCTGGAACAGAATATTATATGAATGACACACTCAAACATCAGATCCATGTTGGACACACTGACAATCCACTGGTGTAAAAAGTGCAGCATGGAGATGATTGTGAACAGAATAGATGTCAAAGTAGTTGTTGTACATGTACAGACCATAAATATGGAGTCCAGGTGTGTTAGATGCTGCTGGGCAGACTGAGCACTGGGAACCTCTGAGCTCTCCTGGTCCACTCTGTGGAGGAATTAGAAATAATTAGTGCAATGCCTGTTTGGAAGGAGCCAACTGTTTGGCCTCTGGAATAGCTGCTTGCAGCTTTCTTTAGAAACGTTCATCCAAACAGATTTACACATGATGCCATTTTTGTTCGGGTCCTGAACAATACACCCGCCATGACATACTTGTTTGCCCTGACAATGCTACAGTGCACACATCATTTGCTAACAGCTAGCTGTTTTGGAGAAGGCCACATCTGGGAACAAAAGTGTTAATTCCAATGCTTGATGCTTGAAATGTTTGATTTTGCTGCAGGGTAAGATCCCATAAAGTGTTTCTTTATCTGTTCTTGAATGTGCTATAGCAAGTGATGGAGTAAGCTGTACCCATGCCCAGCATGCCGTTCACCGTTGTAGATCTGAAGTGGTCACACTCGACACTGCACTATATATATATATATATATATATATATATATATATATATATATATATATATATATATATATATATATATTATAGTTTGTAATTTTCAAACACAACTATTTAAAGATGGCGTGTTCTTTTATGATTGATCCTGATGAAGACCAGATGCAAACAAATGATGGGCAACCAATTCTGTATCAGTCTCACTGCAAACCCATCTGTTGAACCAACATTAAGTACTTACAGTGGGTCAAAAGAAGGTTGTCCATCTTTTAGGTCAATCAGACGACCGAATGACTGATCACTCTTCATGGACACACAGCTGGGTACAGGGGACTTTTCTCTCTGCTGCTGGAAACTGATAGAAACACTGACATTTACTGAACATACAAGATTTCTATTCATCATAAAACACAGCATAGATATTCCTTGACCTGACTGGTGGATGTGTGTGAGGCAGCGGCGTGTGTGCTTAAAGGCACTGATCACCACAATCTGATGTGATACTTGGAATTTTGGAATTTTATACCAGTGCCAGGCTTACACTTGATGCTGTTGACCTGCCCCTACACTTGAAACTGTGACCTGTGTTTGTCTTTGGACCACAGCACATCTGGGAGCACGGCCAGTTTCTGTCAGTGATAAAGCTTTGTCTTGGTCATTTGTGGGTGGAGCCTGCACTACATTCCCTGATTATAATTGCAATTAGCAATCTGAGGCTTTAGCTTTAAAGCCTCAGATTGCTTCAGATTGTTTCTAGAGGCATCTGCAAAACAAAAGAATAGTTACCTACAAAGGCTAGGACATAAGGGCAACCCTTCAAAAGAGATTTATTACACTGACTAACTTACTGACTCTCTCAAATTGTGCTCTGCACCCAAACCTCTGCAGGAAGTCCTCAATCTTCTGCATCTGATCCACAGCCTTCTGAAACCACACCCCATGCCCTTACGCGTAGTCCCTAAGAATTTGGAGCTAGTCCACAACCTCCTTGATTTCTTTCCAGACCACTTTAGTGAGTCCTCAGGCCCCTGTATCTGATCCATAGTCCTCAGAAACTACTCGCCATGCCACTGCAGGTAATCCTTTAAAGATCTGCAACTACTGCCCAGAGGGCTTCAGCTTCAGCAGATGTAGTGCTCTGCCATTATTGATTGTAATGAAAACCAGATGTAAACAACACTGTAAATCAAGAACTACCAGTTCTGTATCTGTAACTGATAGCCCATCTGTTTCAGTTGACAGTTTTAAGTACTTACAGTGGGTCAGAAGAAGGACGTCCATCTTTGAAGTCAGTTAAATCCTCTTTTGACCGATGACTCTTCATGGACACACAGCTGGGTACAGGGGACTTTTCTCTCTGCTGCTGGAAACTGATAGAAACACTGACATTTACTGAACATACAAGATTTCTGTCTCTGATTTCACTGGTTTTATTGGATAATAAAAGTTATTTTATCTCAATGCTTGTTTGTATTCAGTGTATGTGAATGTTTAACCAGTGTGTTGTCAGTCAGATGTGCTAAGACTTAACACTGTTGAGCTGCCACTCCAATTGAAACTGTGGCCTGTTTTGGGTTTTGGACGCAGCACATCTGAGTGCAGGGTCAGTTTCTGATAGTGCTAAATCTTTGTCTTGTTGAACTGCAGCTTGTCTTCAGACCTCTGCAGCTGGTCCTTCATACTAACAAGCCATCAAACCCTACCCTCCTCCTTTACCTCTGGACAGTTAGCTGCCCTGTCCCTGGTGGTGTGGTCTTTGATCTCGGTCAAGACTCTTTTCTGTTCTGGTTCCTCTGTCTTCCTCTGAAAATCATCTTTAAAACGATACGAGAGCCCTGCCAGTACATTCTAACTCCGACCTTGTCATATATTGACGTTTGGTCACAGACTTTCATCGTCCACATACAACGCACAAGGTACCCTGGGTGTGTTAGCTGTTGACGTTCTGGGACACCATTTCAATTCTGCCTGTTACATGCATTGTGTGTTTTCAAAAAACACATCCTTTTTCACAGAAAACTTAACGTCTACATACAGTCTCTTTAAAAACACACACACTTCAACAGTACAACACTGTGAATTGATGTTTTTTTTCCTTCAACAACAAACACATAGTTGGGTTTAGGCAACAAAAGCATGTGGTTAGGTTTAGGATAAAATAACATTGTTGGGCTCTGGAATCTTATGGGACATGAACACCGCTCTCTCAGGTGAAAGTTGGAGTTTGTTGAATCCATCCACCACCCCTCCCTGCCCATCCCAGTAGGACTTTCACTGCCGTAACTTTTGTCTTTGTCCCATTGCATTTCCCCCTGAGGTCGCCGGGTACTGTGAAATTATAATGGCGTCCAGCCCCATATCATGCCAATGGTAAAGGCCTTTTTTCATTGGTTTGTGACACCACAAGTCACTGCCCAATTGACAGATTTTGATGACCTTGGAGTGAGACCAGGCTTGCCCTGCACAGTTTTCTTTTTAGCACTTCCGTCCACTCCTGTTGGATTTCCAACTACGACTGCCTGGCAGATCATAATTGGGTATGGATTAGAAAAACAGAAGATGTCTTGAATGGGATCTATTTCAATGGACACTGTAAATAGTTTGCACTGTGAAACTGTTGCAATCCAGTTGTTTGTGGTGATGCAACAATCTTAAACTCTACAGATTGAGAAAAAGAACAGGTGTGTTAACGTTTCAGAGTTTTTCTTTGGGGGTGATGATGGCCTCCAGAAGAGAGCTCATGTTGACGGAGCAGCGAGCATGACGACTGAAATGAGAGAATTCTTTTAGCATTAGGCCACAGTTGTCGGGACAATGGAGGGAGGCTAAAGTTACATGATGGATTTTGTGTTTTGAGTGGAGATTGACTGAGTGGGATATGGACCGTGGAAGAGACTGTGTTGAGGCTGTACTTGCTCCCTCCCTTTTAGATGACAGAAAGCGAGGCTTGGGGCATGGAGATGATGGAGATGATGGAGATGATGGAGACAAGACCAGTTATACTGGGAAGCTGTCAGGTTCATTTAACATTTAATGTCAGCTTACTGTGCAGCAGAGACTTTTCGTCCTTTAACATCGATGCCATGTTCATGTGACGTGTCAGTCTGAAGGGACACACAGCTGGGGTCAGGTTCAGGTTCAGGTTCAGGTCCAGGTTCAGGTTCAAGTCCAGGTTTGGGTTCTGGTCCAGGTTCAGGTCGAGGGTAGTCTAGACTCTGATGGATCCTAGCACACAGAGAGGAAGAGCAGCAGGGAGGGAAATTCAGTTTTCAGTCTTCAGCCTCAGTATCAGCAGCTATCAACAGGAGAAGTAGAATCCTACAGGATGACAGCAGACTGACAGGAACACTGAGAGCAGCTGTAAACCTCACTGACCACCAGGGGGAGCTCACAATCCAAACCTCCACCCTGTGGACCTGCACACTGAGCCCTCCCACACTTCACTCACTCTGTCATGTGTTTAAATTCTCACTGTTAACACTGTGACACTGCTGAGTCCACAGGGTTAACATGAGGACTACAGTCGTTGCCATGGATACAGCATGACATATAACAAACAGTTGAAGCTGTGATTAATCTCAGAGTTTGTCTCCAACAGTTTTTGTATCAACAGTTTCTGCGACATGTGTTCAGTCTGCTGCTTCAGACACTTTAACAGAGACACATCATGTAACGTTCACTATATATACAACACAAATACATACATACAAAGAATAAAGTGTGAACACGGCTCATGTTATTCTGACATGAAACCGTCAGCTGATCGTCCTCACACTCACAGATGCTCTCATTTGTTTCTGTTGGATTCACTTTGAAAACTTTTGTCTCTGTGACTGCAGATAACACACAAATCCACATTATCAGAGTTCAAAGCTCAGATCATGTAAAATAACTACAGTGGTCCTTCCTTCATAGACTGGTTATTTCATCATAATAAAACATTGTTATTGAGTTGATTCAGTTATTAATTAACAGAGTAGAAATCATCCTCTGATCTATGAGAGCACTTTGACCAACAGAGGCCTCAATAAACATGAAATATGAGCCTTGATAAAATAATTCATAATAAAATAATAATAAAGTATCAGAGTCCAAACTGCAGTCCAGTATCAACTGTATGTGTTTGATACAACGTGTGGAAATGACTTTTGTATGATATTTACATGAAGTTATATTGACACACTGTGGCTCTTTGAGTACATTTACAGGTTTATTATGAGTCAGTGTTGAGGTGAGAGAGCAGAGAAACAGGAAACAGAGAGTTGATGAACATGTTGAAGGTGAAACACGATCAAATGTGATGAGTGTGTTGAGTGTGATACCTTTTCATGTTGGTGATAACCTGCAGCCTCCTGATGAAGACAGACAGACAGACAGATAGACAGGTTCATCATTAGACTTTAAAGTGTTTGTTGTCAGATAAACTTTGTGCTGTGGAGTCTGGATCAAAGACAGGAGGTGGACACATGAATCAACAGAGACACATTAGAGACTGGAATCAATCAAAGGTCCACTTACTCAGTTTCTTCTCATGGACTTCATCACTCTGCAGCTCTCTGCTGTCTGGACCAGGTCTGTGGACACAAAGAGTTTTCTGTTGTCCTCCGTCAGGATTCAGTCCTCTGTGTCTGCAGGCTACTGTCACACTCAAACACTGTGATGAACCAACCTGCAGCGCTCAGTTCAAAGTTCAGCTGCTGCGTTTTTATATGACTTTATATGATACATGTTAAAGTTTAACCCACAGCAGCAGCCACTCTGATACACTGCAACAAACCTGAGAACGAATAAAGCTCCCCATCACTGACAACATCAACACTCAATCACGGATATTATTTTACAAAAGAACATGACGGATAAAAGAGACTTGGATTGTACTGTAGGAGTTGTGAGAGATTTTTTAAACAGAAGTTTTGATAGAGTTTGGCACTGTTAAATACAGACCCCCATGACTTCAATTAAATTAAAAAATATTTAGTGTTTTTGTAAAATGCATCTACGCTGAACAGAGAACCAAAATAAACAACTATTCTTCACAAAGTCAATGCATGCACAAAGAGTAATTGATATACAACTTGTAATTTTGTGGGTGAAGTATTACATTAAATACACTGAACAAAAATATAAACGCAACACTTTTGTTTTTGCTCCTATTTTTCATGAGCTGAACTCAAGGATCTAAAACATTTTCTATATATACAAAAGACCATTTCTCACAAATATTGCTTACAAATCTGTCTAAATCTGTGTTAGTGAGCACTTCTCCTTTGCCGAGATAATCCATCCCACCTCACAGGTGTGGCATATCAAGATGCTGATTAGACAGCATGATTATTGCACAGGTGTGCCTTAGGCTGGCCACAATAAAAGGCCACTCTGAAATGTGCAGTTTTGCTTTATTGGGGGGTCAGAAAACCAGTCAGTATCTGGTGTGACCACCATTTGCCTCACACAGTGCAACACATCTTCGCATAGAGTTGATCAGGTTGTTGATTGTGGCCTGTGGAAATGTTGGTCCACTCCTCTTCAATGGCTGTGCGAAGTTGCTGGATATTGGTAGGAAGTGGAACACACTGTCGTATACGCCGATCCAGAGCATCCCAAACATGCTCAATGGGTGACATGTCTGGTGAGTATGCTGGCGATGCAAGAACTGGGATGTTTTCAGCTTCCAGGAATTGTGTACAGATCCTTGCAACATGGGGCCGTGCATTATCATGCTGCAACATGAGGTGATGGTCATGGATGGATGGTACAACAATGGGCCTCAGGATCTCGTCACAGTATCTCTGTGCATTCAAAATGCCATCAATAAAATGCACCTGTGTTCATTGTCCATAACATACGCCTGCCCATACCATAACCCCACCGCCACCATGGGCCACTCGATCCACAACATCAGCAAACCGCTCACCCACACGATGCCACATCCATCCATTCATCCATGAAGAGAACACCTCTCCAACGTGCCAGACACCATCAAATGTGAGAATTTGCCCACTCAAGTCGGTTACGACGACGAACTGCAGTCAGGTCGAGACCCCGATATGGATGACGAGCATGCAGATGAGCTTCCCTGAGATGGTTTCTGACAGTTTGTGCAGAAATTCTTTGGTTATGCAACCCGATTGTTGCAGCAGCTGTCCGGGTGGCTGGTCTTAGACAATCTTGGAGGTGAACATGCTGGATGTGGAGGTCCTGGGCTGGTGTGGTTACACGTGGTCTGCGGTTGTGAGGCCGGTTGGATGTACAGCCAAATTGTCTGAAACGCCTTTGGAGACGGCTTACGGTAGAGAAATGTACATTCAATTCACGGGCAACAGCTCTGGTGGACATTCCTGCAGTCAGCACACCAATTGCACGCTCCCTCAAAACTTGCGATATCTGTGGCATTGTGCTGTGTGATAAAACTGACCATTTTGGAGTGGTCTTTTATTGTGGCCAGCCTAAGGCACACCTGTGCAATAATCATACTGTCTAATCAGCATCTTTATATGCCACACCTGTGAGGTGGGATGGATTATCTCGGCAAAGGAGAGGTGCTCACTAACACAGATTTAGACAGATTTGTGAACAATATTTGTGAGGAAATGGTCTTTTGTGTATATAGAAAATGTTTTAGATCTTTGAGTTCAGCTCATGAAAAATGCTAGCAAAAACAAAAGTGTTGTGTTTATATTTTTGTTCAGTGTATATTTTGACATGTAAGCAATGAAATTATTTTTTGTGTAGGAAAGAAATAGCACAGAAAAAACACTTGCGAAAATAGCTGATTATGAACACATTCATAAAAGATGCAGTATGTGGAATAACTTATATGAGGTAAAGACTTTAAAAAGAAGGTGGTTGTACTGTTTAGACATTTCAAGAATTTAGTCTGTATTTCTCCACTAAGAGGTCTTTTCAGTGATTTTTACAGATTTCCAGGAAATGATGACAACTAAGATATGCAAAAGACTTTTGTGTGTTGTGAAAATATGATCGTTGATGACATGCCAGGAACCCAAGACAGCTACAGTCAGTTAAGGATTCAGTTTATGATGCTTGAGTGTGAAATGAGAACATTTATTTAAATGAGACAACAGAGACAGACAGGGCATGAGGATAGAGACAGATGGACATGACATGACATGCAACAAAGGTCCCTGAAACGTGTTCATAATAAAATGTCAGTAGATATCAACAGGGCAGACTGCACAACCTGCACACAAAAGATAATACAGATGGTTCATTCAGTGGATTCATCCGTCATGTGAACATCCTCATCCAAAATCAGAGGGCAGAGGTTAATTGAATGAGGAATGAAGCATCGAGTACTGAAGACAGGCAACAAGTCCTAAACCATGCTGTACTGATATTAAACATGACATAAAAACAAAGTTTTCAATGTAACATGATAAATAATTGCAAATGATCATTTTGCAGGTGAATTACTGCTTTAAACATAATTTTAACATGGAAGAAATGTAAGTATTTTTTAATGAAGCAGAGAATACAATAAATAAGGAAATAGCTGACTATAAACACATTTATAAAAGATGCAGTATGTGGAATAAAGTATCTGAGGTAAAGAATGAAAAACAAAGGAGGCAGTACTATTTGGACATTTCAGTAATGGAGTCTGTATATCTAGAAATGCCTATGAAAATTTTTATTATTATTGTTTATTATTAATGACATCATTATGATTATAATACTTATTATTATTGTTCTTGTTGTTATGCCTGTTGTTCTGAGCAAATATTGTTTCAGTTTGATGATGGGTTCCATTTTTTTTAGAGCTATTAGAGGTAGCCCAGCTTTTTGGCAGAGAGCAAAGCATGACCTCTTAGCTTATGTCTGTCAGCTTGGTGTCCCTCTGTAGTTCTCTTCATTTCTTTCTGCAGTTTTGTGTTGGACAAGTCTTCTCCTTAGCATTTTGAAACAGGAAGAAGAAATACAGGCAGTTGGCAATTTAAAATGGGCAGACAGGTGTGAACTGTTGCACCGTTGTATTGTCACTGCAGTAAAGATGTTTGATTTTAGATGGTATTGTTTTTGAGGAAAGTACTCATGTCTCCATCACAGGAAAAATCTTGGACTACTTTTATTTTGTGGAATTTCAACAATGTTGTTCACCTTATGTTCATTGCTTGTTCTGTATTGAGAATGCACCACAAATTGATAAAAAACACAGATGAAGAGGTAATTTGTTTTATTGATCAATAAGTGACATGCAATTTACCATCACAAGATGAGCCTGTAAAGACATTATTCTGAAAGACATTCCAAAACATGCAAGGAAAAAAAAAAGAAAGACAGAAAAAAACAGTTTGACAGTTTACATTTCCCAGGCCACCCTCCACTTCTATATTTATATGTCACAGCAGTGAAAAGGAATGTATATTAAAAGGGCAGCGTGTTGCTGATAAAATATAAGGTGAGAAGGTAGTTAAGATTATGAAAGCCATTACACTGGCTATTCAAATCAAAATCAAATCAAATTTATTATATAGCACATTTTAAAACAACCGCAGTTGACCAAAGTGCTGTTCATAAAAAAGAATGACACACAAAGCAATATAAAATGTACACAAATAAAAACAGTAATAACAATTACAAATGTAAAAAAGATTAAAAATTACTAAAATATTAAATTGACTACAGACAACTGAGGGCCATTGAAAACATCTACATTTTAAGATTTGTCTTAGAAGTGTCAATGATGGGGGAGTATTTAACTGAGAGTGGGAGGCTATTCCAAAGCTTTGCCGCAGCTACCGCAAAAGCCCGATCTCCCTTACCCACCAGCCTGAATCAGGGGACAGTTAAAAGACAATGTTCCCAGGATCTGAGAGGTCAGGCACTGGAATAGAGGCAGAGAAGTTCAGCAATATACTGTTGAATAAGAATAATACTTTCAGTAGCGTGGAGGAATTATTTACTATTTTAAGAAAAGATCAAGCCACTTTTAAGGCTGTATAAAAACTTATTGGCAGAAATACACACGTTGTATTAAGAAGCCAGGTTGATGAAATTTGGATTAATCAACACAGCAAGCCACTTAAAAATTGTGGAATGCAAACTTGAGTTTGCTTGAGTTCTAGTTGAATAATTTTTGAATATTTCCTGTTAGTAAATTGTTTTTCTCAAACTATGTATGGTATGTACACATACTCACATGTACATAAACAAAACCAAATGGTAATAAATAAATTAATAAATAAAGAGTAAACACCTGCTGATAGTCAAACACCTTCTTCATTCTTGTACCTTGTGAAAATCATCTCTTTTTAAACTGCTTTATGTTTGGACATTTCTTGAGCTCCACTTTCAAACGCTTCCATTGTTTCACTCCACAGACAGAAATACATTGCTTTATATTAGCATAGCATAACAACATAGGAAAAAAGTGTCTCATTTGTTTCTGTTGGATTCACTTTGAAAACTTTTGTCTCTGTGACTGCAGATAACACACAAATCCAGATTAACAGAGTTCAAAGCTCAGATCATGTAAAATAACTACAGTGGTCCTTCCTTCATAGACTGGTTATTTCATCATAATAAAACATTGTTATTGAGTTGATTCAGTTATTAATTAACAGAGTAGAAATTATCCTCTGATCTATGAGAGCACTTTGACCAACAGAGGCCTCAATTAACATGAAATATGAGCCTTGATAAAATAATTCAAGTATCAGAGTCCAAACGTGTTTTGTGCAGTCTGTCATTCCACAAGATCTTTAGATTGTCAGAGTTTTGACTGTAAGAATAAAGAGTCTGTATGATCCCTATATCCTGCCCCATGAATGATCTGAAGTGCTTTCTTTTGCGAAATAAGTCATGGATGAATTGTACTGATGTAGTTGTTGCCCAAACCTCTGCACAGTCATTTAGATATGGAAGAACTAGTGAACAGTACAGAATGTGGATTTGATTTATTTAATACTGCAGTACTTTTTGATACTTTGGTTTGTACATGCTTCATATGTGATTTCCAGCAGATTTGGTCATCTGTTGTCACCCCAAGGAATTTGATTTCATTAACTGTTTCAATATTAAACCCATTCAAATTCATCTTTATCTCTGTATTAGTTCTGCAGTTCCCAAAAAGTGTCAGTCTTGTTTTGTTCAGATTTAATGATCATTTATTTCTATCAAACCATATTTTTAATTTGTATCATCAGCAAATAACACCAGTTTGAATAGTTTTGATACGTTGCATAAATCATTGATATGAAGAACTAACAATTTAGGGCCCAACACTGACCTCTGGGGGACACCACGAGTAATCTCCAAACATGTTGAACACTGATCACCCAGCTTCACAAACTGCTTTCTGTTAGACAAATAACTCCTCACCCAGTCCAACTCTTTACCCCTGATGCCACAGTGTTCTAGTTCATTGAATAATATATCATGGTCTATTGTGTCAAAAGCTTTTTTATGTCTGTGAATATTCCAACTGTATACAGTTTATGGTCCAGTGAATCTGTGATTTCCTCAGCTGAATCTATTAATGCCAGTGATGTTGCTGTTTGATCTGAATCCATATTGACTTTCAGTGAGTCATTTGTATTTGTCTATGAATTTTTCCAGTCGGTTATTGAAAAGCTTTTCTAGAATTTTGGAGACTTGAGGTCGTAATGAAACAGGTCTGTAGTTTGTGAAGTGGTGTTTGTTCCCAGATTTATACAGAGCTATGACTTTTGCTATTTTCATTTTGTCTGGAAATGTAGCGGTCTGTAATGATAAATTACAGATATACGGCACGGTGGTGTGGTGGTTAGCACTCTCGCCTCACAGCAAGAGGGTTGCCGGTTCGATCCCGGGCGTGGGAGCCCTTCCGGGTTCTCTCCGGGCACTCCGGCTTCCTCCCACAGTCCAAAGACATGCAGGTTAATTGGTAACTCTAAATTGTCCATAGGTGTGAATGTGAGTGTGAATGGTTGTCTGTCTCTATGTGTCAGCCCTGTGATAGTCTGGCGACCTGTCCAGGATGAACCCTGCCTCTCGCCTGATGTCAGCTGGGATAGGCTCCAGCCCCCCCGCGACCCTCAAGAGGATGAAGTGGTTAGAACATGAATGAATGAATATGTAAACAGTATATCCATCAAACTAAAGAAGAGACCTTCTGTTTTTATAAACTTTTTTATTCTGTCTTATTCCATTTCTTTTTTTTATCAGCACTTGAATTTGTGCATTTTAACATTTACATTTTTGTTTTCTTCAATTCAGTTTGAATTGTATGAAAGAAAATTATAATACTGAAAATGATATTCTATTTTGAGGTATAGTGGAACATTGTTGTCTCATTCAGTGATCGTTCAGTGTTCTGTTCCTCTGTCTCCTCTGTGGGCCCTGGGTTCCTCCTGGTGCAGGACAATGCCTGGCCTCATGTATCCAGAGTGGATGAGTTGGATCAGCTGTGATTTCAATTTTTTACTTTGATTTTTGGTGTGATGTTTAATCCAGCCCTCAGTGGGTTGATGATTTTAGTTTCCACTGAAGGTTGTAGCGTCATTTTGTCTCAAGAACTCAACAAGTCCTGTACACACTGAACTATCTGTTCAGCAGTGAGAAAGTTTCTCTAACAGGAGGAGACTCTCCCTCCTACAGAGAACACAGAGACACTGAGGAACCAGGTGACCTGAGCCTGAACCCAGGATAAAGAGGTTCAGTGAATGTGGTGTTGAAGGTGTTGAGGTGGATCGGTGTGTCAGAGGAGACTCTGAAGAAGGACAGAGTGCCAGCAGGACAGTCCACATACACTGCTACTCTACCAGAGACAGAGGAGGAGGAGGAGGAGGAGGAGATATATGTTACTCTGTTTTTGTGCCTGACAGTGTAACGACCATCAGAGCAGCTCAGACTCCAGGACTGATCATTCCTTCCAAACACGCAGTCTTCACTGTCTCCTCTCCTCCTGATCCCTCTGTAACTCACTGATATAAAAACTCTTCCTCTCCACTCGACCTCCCAGTAACAGCGACCAGTCAGACCAGTTCTACACAGCAGCTGAGGCCAAACGTCAAATCTGTCTGGATGATCAGGATATGACTGATCCTCCTCCACATATGTCACCTCCCTGTTGTTGTCAGACAGTTTGAGGCGTCTGTTCACTGTGTTTGTGTCGACTGTGAGTTCACAGGAATCTGATGGAGAGAAGAAGACACAATACAGCTGCAGTTATTCATCTATCATCACTCTGATGATGACATCAGAGATTTGAATGAGTGATGTCACAGTTTGAAGATCAAATGAAAAACACACTTACACTTCCTCAGACCTGGTCTCAACCATCGGACTCCAGCAGGCTCCACCCTGAAAGGAGGAGGGGGGTCAGAGCAGCACTTCCTCTTTCACCATGGAAACATGGACATTACATCACTCTCATACACACAGCTTTGTTACTGTCTCCACATGGACATGTTCATCACTTATTATTAATCAGCTGATATTGTTTTAGTTCAGTGTACCTGAGCAGGTGGTGTTTCAACAGTTTACTGTGGGTTCATCACCACCACACAACACTTGACCATTACAGTCAGCTGATCCATTGTCAATATACAAGTATTGATTATTGGAGCTTTGAAACCACCTGTTTTACTCCTGATGAGTGACCTCCTTTGTTTGTGTCATAATGACTGTTGTCTGTCACAAGTAAAGGAGACACAACCTCTGATGGAGGAGGTCGGGGTGGATGGTTGGATGGGTTAGGGTTGCTGTTCACATCCTGTCTCCTAGCAACAGTCAGCACTGGTTTTATCATCTGTAATCTGGATATCAAATATTCCAGTCAAAGTCCATCTGCAGCCACAGTGCACTGCCTGTTTCCCCATAATGTTGGTCCAGTTCGAAATAAAGCTCTTTGGTCTCTGACACACCACGTCCACAATCAGCTGTTAGTTCTTCATTGAGCGTCTGTGGCTGACTGTCACCTTTAGTTTCTGTGGTGAGTCCCACTACAAGTCCACTCTTATCAGCCAGGGAACTCTCTGTCAGTGCAAAACAAACCAAATCCAGGTGAAGCTAAACTCCTTTTAAATCAGGAAACATTCCCATTATGATGACACCCATTGGTGGCAGATGATGAAGACCAAAACATCCCCCACTATTGTTTCATATGAGCCCACAAACCTGCAGCATGACCACATTGACACCGTCAACCCACCATGAACCTCCAACGTGTCAGGATACACCACTGTCCTATTATCCAATGTTGAAACAAGACAAGGCTCCAGAAACATTTCATCACCTTCACTCCCTGTTTTGGCCCATCCTGGCTACTGTTCCCTGACTACTTGTGTCTGTATTGATGGTCTGATGTGGGACACAAACAGTTTGATGAGTCAGTGTTTATCAGCTGTGGTTGTTTGAGGTCAGCTTGGTGTGTCAGGGTCATATGAGCCAGGCTGACAGTGTGACAGAGACAAAGTTTCCAGCTCTACCTCCTCTATCAGACTGAGTGTGTGTGGCTGCAGCAGGCCTCTTCATACCTGAGAGTGTCCAGTCTCCAGTGTGGATCCTTCAGTCCAGCCGACAGCAGCATCACCCCTGAGTCTCTTGGATGATTGTAGCTCAGGTCCAGCTCTCTCAGATGGGAGGGGTTGGAGCTCAGTGCTGAGGCCAGAGAAGCACAGCCTTCCTCTGTGATCAGACAGCCTGACAGACTGCAAACACACAAAACAACACACATGTCACATAATGTGAGGGTGGGTACCACAGTACTGCCATACTATCGCCTACTGTGGGGTTACATCAACATTATTACTGACTTTGTTCTAGTCCCAACCAAACACCCACTAATGTCCACCAACTATCTGACAACATTACTGATTCCTCTCTGATATTTCAAGTTCCAACAACAGAGAAAAAAACAAGATAAAACATGTTGATGGAAAGAGACTGAAACACAAAACACAACTGGTTTGAAATCATATCAGCAGAGACAATCCTGTGATGGTTATGAGTTTATCAACTAATGTAAATCAGGATTTAAGTTTCCATCAGTTGAACATGTTGATGAATCCTGACCTGAGAGTTTCCAGTGTACAGTGTGAACTCTTCAGTCCATCAGACAGAAGCTTCACTCCTGAATCCTTCAGGTGGTTGTTACTCAGGTCCAGGTGTTTCAGACTGGAGGACTGGGAGCTGAGAACTGAGGACAGAGCTTCACAGCTTCTCTCTGAGAGGTTACAGACACTCAGCCTACAGAGACGATATAATAAAGAAATGAAAAGACAGTAAGTTGAAAAGACAACAGAGCATTTAAGTTATGATATATGAATCCAGCTGTCTCTGTACTTACAGAGCTTTGTTGGAGGCTTTGACCACTGGCAGCAGCCTCAGAAGAGCCTCCTCTGAAGCAGAGTATTTCTTCAGGTCAAACACGTCCAGATCTTCTTCTGATGACAGTAAGATGAAGACCAGAGCTGACCACTGAGCAGGAGACAGTTTATCTGTGGAGAGACTTCCTGAACTCAGGGACTGTTGGATCTCCTCCACTAGAGAACGATCATTCAGTTCATTCAGACAGTGGAACAGATTGATGCTTCTCTCTGCAGACAGATCCTGGTTGAACTTCTTCTTGATGTACTGGACTGTTTCCTGATTGGTCTGAGAGCTACTTCCTGTCTGTCTCAGCAGACCTCGTAGGTGTCTCTGATTGGTCTGCAGTGAGAGACCCAGGAGGAAGCGGAGGAACAAGTCCAGGTGTCCATTTGGACTCTGTAAGGTCTTGTCCACAGCACTCTGGTGGAGATACTTCAGATTCTGTTTGTCTTTGAAGACTTTAGACCTTTGGGATGTTGTTTGTTGTTCTGCCATCAGATTGACTCCAGAGTTTATGAAGGTCAGATGGACATGAAGAGCAGCCAGAAACTCCTGAACACTCAGATGGACGAAGCAGAACACCTTGTCCTGGTACAGTCCTCTCTCCTCTTTAAAGATCTGTGTGAACACTCCTGAGTACACTGAGGCTGCTCTGATATCGATGCCACACTCTGTCAGGTCTGATTCATAGAAGATCAGGTTGCCTTTCTGCAGCTGATCAAAAGCCAGTTTTCCCAGAGACTCAATCATCTTCCTGCTCTTTTTACTCCAGTGATGATCTGTCTCAGCTCCTCCATCATACTTGATGTTCTTCACTTTGGTCTGAACCACCAGGAAGTGGATGTACATGTCAGTCAGGGTCTTGGGCAGCTCTCCTTCCTCTCTGGTCTTCATCACATCCTCCAGAACTGTAGCAGTGATCCAGCAGAAGACTGGGATGTGGCACATGATGTGGAGGCTTCGTGATGTCTTGATGTGGGAGATGATTCTGCTGGCCTGCTCCTCATCTCTGAATCTCTTCCTGAAGTACTCCTCCTTCTGTGGGTCAGTGAACCCTCTGACCTCTGTCACCATGTCAACACAGTCAGGAGGGATCTGATTGGCTGCTGCAGGTCGTGTGGTTATCCAGAGGCGAGCAGAGGAAGCAGTTTCCCCCTGATGAGGTTTGTCAGCAGCACATCCACTGAGGTGGACTCTGTAACATCAGTCAGGATCTCATTGTTGTGGAAGTCCAGAGGAAGTCGACACTCATCCAGACCGTCAAAGATGAACACAACCTGGAACTCTTCAAACCTGCAGATTCCTGCTTCTTTGGTTTCAGTAAAGAAGTGATGAACAAGTTCCACCAAGCTGTACTTTTTCTCTTTCAGCACATTCAGCTCTCTGAAAGTGAATGGAAATGTCAACTGTATGTCCTGGTTGGCTTTGTCTTCAGCCCAGTCCAGAGTGAACTTCTGTGTTAAGACTGTTTTCCCAATGCCAGCCACTCCCTTTGTCATCACTGTTCTGATTGGTTCATCTCTTCCAGGTGAGGCTTTAAAGATGTCTTCTTGTCTGATGGTTGTTTCTGGTCTGTCTGGTTTCCTGGATGCTGTTTCAATCTGTCTGACCTCATGTTCATCATTGACCTCTGCAGTCCCTCCCTCTGTGATGTAGAGCTCTGTGTAGATCTGATTCAGAAGGGTTGGGTTTCCTGCTTTAGTGATCCCCTCAAACACACACTGGAACTTCTTCTGCAGGTTAGATTTCAGTTTACGCTGACAGACTGCAGAATAACTTCCTGAATGAACACAACAAAGAATATCAGTAAGACAATGAAAATATTTCAACATGTCATTTCCTCAAAGAATGAGTATATGAATATATTTTGGTCCGTCTCTTGAGACATTAGTAAACGTCCCATTTATCCATCATGTTAAATCTTTATAGAAATCCTCTTACTGCTCTGCAGACAGTCAGCCAGCTCCTCCTGCTTCATTCTCCTCAGGAAGTTCAGTGTGATCTTCAGAAATGCCTCTCTGCTGCTCCTCCTCTGCTCTTCATCCTCACCATCCAACACCTCCTCATCCTCCCTCTGACTCTCTAAGCATTCTGGGTAATCTGAACTCAGAACCTTCTGGATCTTCTTCAGCTGGTTCTTCACAAAAGTGAGGATGTTCTCCTCCAGCAGCTGGAACAGAATATTATGTGAATGACACACTCAAACATCAGATCCATGTTGGACACACTGACAATCCACTGGTGTAAAAAGTGCAGCATGGAGATGATTGTGAACAGAATAGATGTTAAAGTAGTTGTTGTACATGTACAGACCATAAATATGGAGTCCAGGTGTGTTTGATGTTGCTGGGCAGACTGAGCACTGGGAACCTCTGAGCTCTCCTGGTCCAATCTGTGGAGGAATTAGAAAGAATTAGTGTAGTGCCAGTTTGGAACGAGCCAACTGTTTGGCCTCTGGTATTGCTGCTTGCAGCTTTCTTTAGAACACCAGATGCAAACAAGTGATGGGCAACCAATTCTGTACCTGTCTCACATCAAATCCATCTGTTGAACCTACATTACACAAATTGAAGAGGGTCTGGACTACCTCCAGAGTTTTGGGGACTTACAGCAGGTCAGAAGAAGGACGTCCATCTTTGAAGGTAATCCAAAATTCCTTTGACTGATCACTCTTCATGGACACACAGCTGGGTACAGGGGACTTTTCTCTCTGCTGCTGGAAACTGATAGAAACACTGACATTTACTGAACATACAAGATTTCTATTCAGCATAAAACACAGCATAGATATTCCTTGACCTGACTGGTGGATGTGTGTGAGGCAGCGGCGTGTGTGCTTAAAGGCACTTATCACCACAATCTGATGTGATACTTGGATTTTTGGAATTTTATACCAGTGCCAGGCTTACACTTGATGCTGTTGACCTGCCCCTACACTTGAAATGTCAGAAGAAATGTCCCCTGGTCGACTCAGTGAAAGAATTAGCTCACATTGTGTTTGCACCAGGAGACTGCTTTAAGTTATGAATTACACATGTACACACCAGTTCGTTAGAGATGTTGTGTTTTGTCATATTTTATTGTCATGAAAACCAGATGTAAACAACACTGTAAATCATGGGTGACCAGTTCTGTATCTGTGTAACTGATAGCCCATCTGTTTCAGTTGACAGTTTTAAGTACTTACAGTGGGTCAGAAGAAGGACGTCCATCTTTGAAGTCAGTTAAATCCTCTTTTGACTGATCACTCTTCATGGACACACAGCTGGGTACAGGGGACTTTTCTCTCTGCTGCTGGAAACTGATAGAAACACTGACATTTACTGAACATACAAGATTTCTGTCTCTGATTTCATTGGTTTTATTGGATAATAAAAGTTATTTTATCTCAATGCTTGTTTGTATTCAGAGTATGTGAATGTTTAACCAGTGTGTTGTCAGTCAGATGTGCTAAGACTTCACACTGTTGAGCTGCCACTCCAATTGACACTGTGGCCTGTTTTGGGTTTTGGACGCAGCACATCTGAGTGCAGGGTCAGTTTCAGATAGTGCTCAATCTTTGTCTTGTTGATCTGCAGCTTGTCTTCAGACCTCTGCAGCTGGTCCTTCATACTAACAAGCCATCAAACCCTACCCTCCTCCTTATAGTGGTGGGCAATAAAACGATAACATATTGTCTTGCGATTAACACTTATGTGCAGTCGATAGAAAAAAAGTTTGACGTAACGTTCGATAATGTAACTGTATTCTGTCGGGGTAAAAACACAAGGAAAGCCGAGCATGTTACCCTCGAGTCGGGCTGTGCAAGGTTGGTTGCATGAACACACTCACTTGCTCCCTGGTAACCTAGCAACGGTGTCATGCAAACAGCTAACAACGTCTGGTTTGGTTGTGCCATCCTCGTGTGTGAACACAGGTACGCTTATTAGCCGCGACTTTGGGCTTGTTTTTTTGTAAAGTCGCTTACAAATATTGGTAGTCGCGGGTTGTGGTTTTTTGGGCTTGCTTCTAAAGTGGAGTTGCTTATTTGGGCTTGCTCTCTAAACGTCGCCTTTCTCTATATCCGTCTAATAGGTTATTTAAACGCATGATAGTATGTCGGACTGCAGGATGTTTCCACAGCTCCGCCCCTCTCCTTCTACACATACACACAGGTGACGGTCAGTCAGTGAGAGTTTTTAAATTGCGCGATTAATGGAGATTCTTTAACTATTTCGTTAACAAGTGGGCGAAATATGGAAAGAATACAATAAAGATTTTTAGAAAGAGAGGATTAAAAGATTCGACTTCAAGAGGGGGACGATTCAAAGGCAGTGTTCAGATTCAGATTCTGCGTGAAATATCAGTCCCTTCAGAAAAACGCAATTATGCAATCGCATAATTCAACGCATAATCAGCCAAAGTCCACATATTTATGCAGGGGCCGTATTTTTTCAAAGACACCGCACTTTCGCCGCATAAATCGCCGATTTCTGCGCAAAATGTGCGAAATATGCGGGGCTTGCATGATTTCATAATCCCCGCATTTTCGTTGCAAAAAAGTAGGGATAGACCGATATGGATTTTTTTAGGGCCAATGCCGATACCGATTTTTTTCCATCACCCTTAGCCGATGACCGATTATGGACTGCCGATTTTCTTGAGCCGATATTTGGGGCCGATACTGCTTTTGCCTCCTCAATTTACATCAAAAAATGACACAATGATAACAAATATTACAGGTCTCAAGTTTAAAATAAGAAACATTTATTGAACAGTAAAAAATACTAAAACAAGATGGAAAGTTGAGGTAGAACAGGTAGAATATTATTATTATTTGTTATTATTATTATTATTATTATTATTATTATTATACATTCAAATTAAAAAAAGAGTTCAGTGCTCTTAACTCTTCCAGTAATGTCTTTATAAAATAAACAAATATTTAAGCTGAAGCATAAATAAAACAACAACTACTGTACACAGTAGGATTCGCTGCATGTGCGCTGCAGGGTCTTTCGGCAACACAGAGCTGCCCGTGGATGCCTGTCTGTAAATCATGCCAGGGAAAAATAAATCCGCGAACCCACACGCATATCGGCCAATGCCGATACAAGTAAAAAAAACTCAAATATCGGCCCGATATATCGGCCGGCCGATGTATCGGTCTATCCTTACAAAAAAGTCACATATATCTTAGCAGAAAGTTGAAATATTAATTGGAGGGGTTTTCCTTGTGAATGCTCTCTGTAATGTACAAACAGCTGTTGTGTCTGTCTGAGGCTCGCTGTGTGAGTCACGTAATGAGACAGAGCGCGCACTGGGCAGAGTCGGTGTGATGTTTCTTCTCCTCCTGTGGGGAGGAGGGAAGAAACCTTCCAGTGAAATAACTTTTGATCTAAAAGAGCTGGTTATGATTTTAGGCATGAATGTGGGATTCGGCCTCAGAGTAGCTGCGCTCCCGTCATCTCTGATAACGAAACAAGACGGGGAGACTGAAAGCGCACATAAATCACTCCCTCTCTTACGAAGTCAGGGCTAAGAGAAGTGCTGTCTTTAATGACAGTAGTTTGAGAGATATTGGGACAGAGGCTCGAAGGGAGGTTCTCCCAGAGCGCGTAACACCAGGGGTAAATCCCACTGCGGGGCCAAAGAACGCGTGACAGGTCTCTGTCGCCTGACTCCTTTCAAAAAGCGCTTAACCAGCGGGTGTGCAAAAACGGATCTCTCTCCATAGCCTTCATGACATAATATATATTTTATTTATTCATTTTTACAGAAGTTGTAGCATATTCCTTTTGTAAAGCTACAGAACTTGTTTGACTCAGCAATGTTTTGTTATATTTTATTTATTCATTTTTACAGAAGTTGTAGCATATTCCTTTTGTAAAGCTACAGAACTTGTTTGACTCAGCAATGTTTTGTTATATTTTATTTATTCATTTTTACAGAAGTTGTAGCATATTCTTTTTGTAAAGCTACAGAACTTGTTTGACTCAGCAATGTTTTTTAAGTTTGAGCCATGTGTTTAAGGTCTGAACTAAAACAAGATGAGAACTTAAATATCCCCTGCACTTTATGTGATGTAGTATGCTTGCTTATCATAGGAAGTAATTAGAAATGACTCTTTACATTAAGGTAGTGGCCTAGTGACAACAGGGTTTTGGTGGAATCACTTTTTTTTCTCTTTTTTATCAAACCGCAATTTTTACAAGTTCCCGCAAATGTCATTGCTTAAAATTGCATAAATATCCTGCATATTCCATCGCACTTTTTAAGAAAACGTGCCGCATAATCAAGGATTTTTGCCCACAACAATCACAAAAAAACTCATCATTCAGATCTTGTTCAGCATACCAGCACTTTACTTTCATTTTCATTCATTCATTTATTCTTTACATGCTTTTGGTCGGCTAATTGGTTTGCTAGAGTTCAAGGGCAGTAAATATAATGTATTTGTAAAGTAATTTTGGTTGTTGGTCCTCGTTGCTTGTTTCTCTCCCAAGATCTGGCAACACTGAACACAACACAGTGTGGAGTGAGTAGCAAGAATGAGTGCGGATAGCGAGGAAATAGTCGAGTAGTAGTTTTTATACCATCTTGTGTATGTTCATTTATTTGAGTGTTTTCTAATGGTTGTATTACATTTCTTCCATGACTGATTACTGTGATTGAATTCAGAAGAAAGCTACTGAGTTTAAAACAAATGTGTTAAAATTTATTTATTTTCTCCTGGTCCTTATTTTAAATAGGTTATAAAAAAATTAGCGATAATTATCGTTATCATTCAATATGAACCAGCTATATCTTGATATACTTTTCAGCCATATCCCCCAACTCTACTAGTCTACAACTCTACTACTTTAGTAGGGTGCTGTGCAAGGGAAGTTGTCATGTGGGGTCAGCACGGTGTCCAAAAAAAATGAATGAAGAGAGTGTAAATAAGAACAGGGCAGAAAAGGGGTTGTCTTAGTGATGGCCAAATGAGGCCTCATGAAGCATTTTCTTTATTTTCTGTTCCCACTAGATGGCACTTTTTGTTCATCAAAAGGTTGAAAGCACACTGAATTGCTATTCTTTGAGCCTCTCTCTTTAAACCAAGAGAACCATCTAGTGGGCTCAGAAAATAAAGAAAATGCTTCATGAGGCTTCAATTGGCCGTCACTAGTTGTCATACAGTGATGCTGCTAACAGAATGGAAAGACACAACAAAATGGAGGCAGTACGAGAGGAATTGGAACAGAAAAGAAATGGAGCTGATCAGAATATCTGCAGTGACAACAGTGGGTTTTGGGGCATTTATTGCCATGGTGATAAAATTGTGCTGTTAAAATACAGATGAAGTTTTGGGGCATTTATTGCCATGGTGATAAAATTGTGCTGTTAAAATACAGATGAAGTTGGAAAGGATTAAGATGATGGATACTGGGGATTAACACTTGAATGGTGTGGACGTATCCAGAGAAGATCTAGATACTACACTGAGGGAAGGGTTTGCAGATCATAATTGGGTCTGGATTACAAAACGTAAGATGTCTTGATTGGGATCTATTTGAATGGACACTAAATAGTTTGCTCTGTGAAAGTGTTGCAATCCAGTGGGTGGTGGTGATGCAACAGTCTTAAACTCTACAGACTGAGAAAAAGAACAGGTGTGTTAACGTTTCAGCGTTTTCTTTATTTTATTCTTTGGGGGTGATGATGGCCTCCAGAAGAGAGCTCGTGTTGACGGAGCAGTGAGCCTGACGACAGACATGAGAGAATTCTTTTAGCATTAGGCCACAGTTGTCGGGACAATGGAGGGAGGCTAAAGTTACATGATGGATTTTGTGTTTTGAGTGGAGATTGACTGAGTGGGATATGGACCGTGGAAGAGACTGTGTTGAGACTGTACTCGCTTCCTGGTTGACTTCTGGACTACGGAAGGCTTGGGGCATGGAGATGATGGAGATGATGGAGACAAGAGCAGTTAAACTGGGAAGCTGTCAGGTTCATTTAACATTTAATGTCAGCTTACTGTGCAGCAGAGACTTTTCGTCCTTTAACATCGATGCCATGTTCATGTGACTGGTCAGTCTGAAGGGACACACAGCTGGGGTCAGGGTCAGGTTCTGGTCCAGGTGAGTCTGGTCTCTGATGGATCCTAGCACACAGAGAGGAAGAGCAGCAGGGAGGGAAATTCAGTTTTTAGTCTTCAGCCTCAGCAGCTGCTGGAGAAACTATCAGCTATCAACAGGAAAAGGATCAACACAGCAACTTTTAACTAGAACTGAATTTACTGAAGAAAATGTGTGTGAGTGCTGACAGCTGAAGATTATGGTTTAACAAGGTGGAGTTATGTGTCACATAAGGGGAACTCAACACTATATTTTCTGTCACAGCTGGGATTTGAACTGATAATGTTTAATCAGTGAGGTGCACACTGCACCAAGGAAGCTAATGTCTGACACAGAGATACATGTATACTTGTCTTTATGCTGCAACACATGATTAATTCATCGTCAATGAATTAGCTGTTTATAATACTAATAATGATAATAATGACTTTATTAAGGACACAGAGAAAGGTCCATAGCATACCTGCTTTATAAATAAAATTGAAAATTGAATTAATACCCCACACAAAAAATACACAATCATCTCCGTACAAAAATAAATAAATAAATACTATACATATTTATATGAAGACAAGAAATACCTGACACTACATTATACAAGTTCATATAACAAGACATAATTCAATAAACTGCAGCCACAAACAAGCTGAGGGCCAGTGGCCCCACAGTCTGGATGGAAACAGTCTGGAGAGCTGCACATATATCAATATATAAGATTATGTATTGAAGCAGGGCAGGTAGGCACACTGACATTTACAAACATTTGGCTGGCACTGCACTATCAAGGAAGTTTAAGAAGCAGTCTCATGCCATCGTTATAGGCCACATTAAGTCTCTGCATGATGCCCTTCTATTGGAGCGCCACTAGTGGGCAGTTTATACAGCGGAGTGCAAAATGCTCTATAAAGAGCGATCTTCACATGAACTGAACACAGGCTGAATTTGAGAGCAAGCATATTAGCTTGTGCACACATCTTCAGACACTGTCTATGGATATCTGTATCATCAGATAAATCATTGACAGTATGATGACCAAGATGTTTAATCTCATTACACACTTTTAGAGCAACGCCACATAACAAGAATTCAGGAATACTAATTTTCTGTCTTCTTTACTTCTAACTATCATAATGTTGCTCTTGCTGGTGTTATATTTGATGGTCAAAGTTTTAACCATAGTCTGAGCAAATCTTCAACAGCTGTTGTAGGCTGGCACTATATGGGCAGAAGATCACCAGATCATCTGCATACATAAGATGATTTATTAAAACATTACCAACCATCCATGTCATCCATGTTCACATTAAAGAGAAAAGGAGACAAAATGCTGCCCTGTTGAACTCTGTTACTAACAGGAAATGATTCTGATACAGAGTACCTCCATCTAACCTGCACAGACTGATGAGCAGACCAGTAAACACTAATGCTAATGATGCACGTAGGGACCCCTCTACCATGTGATTTATTATTTAATTATTATCTATAAAGCACATAAACATTGTGTTCTGACGGTTATATATCTAAAATTTCTAGGGCTGTAGTCTCCTGGTCGACTAGTCGATTATTTGGTCGCTATGCTCTCGTCCGACCAAATTCTCATTAGTCGAATAATCGTCGTGTTACTTTCATAAGGAGAAAAGTGCTACATCAACAGCTTTCCAGGATTAATCCATTATTTCCTGCGGCGGGGGGACAGGCTAAGTTACCTGTGAAAATGGGGGTGTTTTCAAAACACCCCCAGTGTTGACCTCCTGTCTGTTTCTGTAAGCTGACATCATTTCCCTCAGTGGAAACAAAGCCAAATTATGTGCCGTTACCTTTGTTACATGTTGCTGTTGTCCCTGGTTTTATATGAGAAGAGAAAAAGATTGCTAGCTGCTAAGCTAATTTATATAATGTAAAATGCCATAGGCTTGTGCTAATAACGTTAGCATTTTGTATTGGTGGGGAAATGTGTCCAGATAAAGACAAGTGTTTGTCTGTGAACGCTGCGAGTTATAGTGAAGCTGATTTGTGTTTGACACTGTCTCTATTAAGCCATGTTTAATGTGTGTTTACTGTGTGTTTTGAATCAACTAAACTTTACAACACAGTCCTCCACCGCCCACTAGTGTTTTGGAGGTGTAACTGCAGAGTGACACAGACACACCACCACACAAGTAAAAATAAAGTGCAGATTTTTTTTCCACGACTAATCAATTAGTTGAAAATTATGTGCGACTTTAGTCGACCAAGATTTTCTTTGGTTGACTACAGCCCTAGAAGTTTCCTTGAAAGCAAAAATACACGTCAGTACTGTGTTTACGTTTGAAACCAAACTGGTTGTCAGTGGTAGTGATGTATATCACCAACATGTGACATGCTCATTCCAGCCACGCTTGATATTAGATCTCTTTGGCTGAGGTTTATAAAAAGGCTTACTAGAGATATGAAGCGGCTTCGCAATAGACTCATATAAAACACATAAATCAATAAAACGTTGTGGGTTACTACAGTTCACATTATCACATCTTATAGCATCTTTAGGCAGTTCAGTATTTCTCAGCAAAGTGTCTGTGAGGGAAGCATATTTCTGAACATCTCCATTAGTTAAAGTAGACCACTCCAGATTCCCAGTATCCATGCTATTTGCCACTGTTGGTATCACCACTAGCTTTTCTACATTGAGTAACATTCTACATTCTCAATTAAGTTTTATGTACAACTGTCCAAAAAAACAACTGAAATATTATCCAGTACAGTTTTTCAGAGCCCAAGGTGACGTCTTCAAACTGTCCACAACAAGATATTCAGTTTAAAGAGCTGATGAACATGTTGAAGGTGAAACAGGATCAAATGTGATGTCAAGTGTTGAGTGTGATACCTTTTCATGTTGGTGATAACCTGCAGCCTCCTGATGAAGACAGACAGACAGACAGACAGACAGACAGGTTCATCATTAGACTTTAAAGTGTTTGTTGTCAGATAAACTTTGTGCTGTGGAGTCTGGATCAAAGACAGGAGGTGAACACATGAACCAACAGAGACACATTAGAGACTGGAATCAATCAAAGGTCCACTTACTCAGTTTCTTCTCATGGACTTCATCACTCTGCAGCTCTCTGCTGTCTGGACCAGGTCTGTGGACACAAAGAGTTTTCTGTTGATCTGAGTGGGACCATGTGCTCCATCAGGACTCAGACTGGAGGCAGACTGGCTCTTTTAAGCCCTCTTCACACAGGAAATATGTGACACTGCTGCCGTCATGGATTTGTTAAAGTGATATTTGCTCATTGAGACAAAGGAGACGTTTACGCTGATGTTTCTTACAGCTTCATTCACACATGGCAGCACATTTATGGACAGAGACTCCATGAGAGAGAGAACAACAGTGAGTGAAATGATGTGAAGGAAGAAGAAGAAGGTTTTCTCAGCCTCTGTTAGAGTTCATAATGTGTCCTCTTCTACACCACAGGGACACACTTCATGTTGCTTTGTCTTTGTCTGTCTTTGGGGATGACCTCACTTTTCACTTGTGTGCAGTGTGCAGTCTAACAACTCATGTAGGACACAGGTCACATGATATACTGGTGTAGGGCTCATGTGACACAGGTCACAACAGTGAGATGAAGTAAGAATTGTTCTATATTGTGACAAACCTGCACATTAAGTGACAGGAAATGAAAAATATGCATTTTTGGACTGCCTGCCTGTACCATGGACTTTTACACTGAGTGAGCTGGACAGTCCTTGTTTTTTATCTGTATGTGACTATTTGCCCCGTCCTCCAAGAGCACCTGATGTTTTACAGCTAACTACATAGAGCCTTAACCCAGTGCAGCACTCCCTGTTTGTTTCCTCATTATCATATCTACAAATCTAAGTACAACAACTGGAGACGCTCATTTGGTAGATTTGAAAATGAAACCAAACAACACATCAAAAACATCTTCTCCTCAGAAAATTAGAAGGCTATTCACACCATGAATTTGTGCACCCTCTTTAATGTGTGTGTATGAATCAATATTGTCTTCTGGCTCTGTAGCTGTGGATGATAGAGGCGTTAGCTTTGTCTCCATGGTCACAGGTATAGAAGCAGGAGGGTCAAAGTTCAGGGCGTCCTGTTATGAGACAGTAGTCTGTCCTGATTGTGTGCAGACTGCATGGAACAGGAGGTACTTTTTAAGGGCAGCTGCAGGACCTACTAAAAGTAGAAAGGATGTGATTCGGAGCGCACCCAAAGTTTCCTCTGAACAAAAAGGATCCAAAGTGTCCGTGCGTCATGACGCGGAGAGCTCTGCGTGTAAAGAGGATGCAAAGACTGAATGTGATTGGCCATGATCGTCTCAGCCTCTATGATATAACCTCTCTGATCCCAGCACACAGGTGCGTAAAAGAGGAAATGAACCCAAAGTGTGATTTGCGCGCTGCCAACCCCGACGCACTGAACCGAAAGTAACTGAGTGCGACCTGCGCGCGCCGTCCCCGTGCGCATGCGTAGACCTCTAACTTTTCTTTTAGATTCTAAATAGTTGGTGACAAACTGTGAGAGTAAGAAGTGAAGAGTGTTAAAGTCCGGACTGAAGAGTTTGTGTTCTTCTTCAGAGGGTTTGGAGGGACGTGTCTGTCCGGTCCTCACTGATCCTCCTCTCATGGTGGAAACTGAACTCCACTTTAACAAGTTTCTACAGGAAGTGAACTAACAAAGAGTCATTCAAGAGTCACACAGTGAAAAGTGTCAAAGCTTACAAACCTTTAGATGGAGACAAGAAGCTGCGACACGACGACGAGCACACAAAGTGAAACTAAAGTGCCAACAGGAAGGAAGGGGCGGTGACAAACAGCTGCTCTCACATCAGTCTCATTCTTCACATCCACCCAGTGCCGCCTCCACACTGCAGGTGGCGCCCTCGGCCCAAATATACAGCAGCTCCAATATGAATGGACAGCAGCAGAATCTTCATATAGTCAGTGAGACATATTAATACACAGCTGCCCAAATGTCTCTTACAGTCCTTCTGTCAGTGAGTTCAGACAGATTAAAGCCAGATGTTAGGTGTTAGTATTCTGACTGAGAGGCAAGCTGAGGATTGTTTTATTTATTTTGAGGCTGATGTTGGCCAAAAGTTCATCTGCTCACTACAAGATATGATCTCCTACACACAAGACATTATCCTGACTGAGGACATATTATCTTCTACATACCAGATCATGTCTCCTAACATGTGTTCACTATCTCCTAACCTTATGCACACCCACTTCAGCACTGAGATATTATCTCCTACGTAGGAGATGTTGCTTTTAAAGCCACATGATGTTGAACTTGTGTTTGAGGAGAGACTCCTTCAGTGTGAACAGGAAGTGCACAAAGTTCTGTTAGAAAACAAGCATTTTCAGAGATTCTTAACTGCACACCCATTGCCACTGATGTCTTCTAGTTTTGAAGTTCTGATGTTTAAATCCAGTAACTCATGCCCAGTCCTGTGTGCTGTTGTGTACCGCCCCCCCAGGCTGGATGTCACCTTCCTCACTGAGTTCTCTGAATTTTTTTATCTTCAGTTGTTGTAATATATGATAACATTTTAATCACTGGTGATTTTAATTTTCACGTTGACATTGTGTCAAACACCAAAGCCTTGGAATTTCTCTGCATCATGGAGTCTTTTAACTTTAGGCAACGAGTCTCGGGCCCAACCCATAACCACGGCCACACACTTGGTTTTTACTCTTGGCCTGACCACTCCCACTCTGACTGTTGAGGAGTTGGGGATCTCAGATCACCTGTGCATCAAGTTTTCCACTACACCACATTCAGATCCTAAACCTCAGCTGCCTGCCTCATACTCCCGTATAGGCTAGTTTCCTCCTCCACAGCCAGACAGTTTACTGAGGCATATATAACCTCTTCTTCATCCCGGATCTCTGAGGCCCCTCCTTCTCTTAATCTCCCAGTTCAACTCAACCTGTGTCAACATCCTGGACTCTGTTGCTCCACTCAAACTCAGAAAATCCAAACATAAAACTCATCCCTGGCTTGTCAACAACAACATCCATGCTCTCAGGCAATCATGCAGAAAGGCAGAAAGAAAATTGAAAAAGGACAAGCTGCAAATCTCCTTTGAGATCCGAAGAAACCACCTACACAAATATCAGGAAGCAGTCAAGTTGACAAGAATCACATATTTCTCAAATTTAATATCCAATAACTTCTATAATCCAAAGGTCCTATCCAACACCATAAACTCCGTCATTTGTCCTCCTCCCAACACCAGCCTTGATGTGTCCCCTGACAAATGTGAGGAATTTTGAAACTTTTTCATCAGTAAAGTGAAAGCCATCAGGAAAAACATCCATCCCCCACCCGTGACATAGCTGTCTCCCTGGCCTGTTCATCCAAACTGGACTTCTTCCAACCCATCTCTCTATCCACCCTTACACACACCATCACCAGCATGAAAACAGAAACCTGCTCTCTTGACATCATTCCCACTGCTCACGTCTTTGACATCACTGGTCCAACCATCCATCCCGACCATCCCGTCTTTCTACTTTGTAAAATATTTTAGATCAAACACACACACTTGTTTTCCTCACACTGACTTTACAGTCTCAAACAAACTCAAGAATGTTTGGTGTCAAAAGATGAAAACCTACATGTCCATATGCTTAAATGAACTATTTAAAACTGTCTAAGAAATTCCTCCTCCAATTCTCATGATTTTTATTCTATAATCTTCTAAATATTCTAAAGAATTCCTCACTTGCACAATTAATGTCATTGCTCTTGTACAGTATATGGTGTCCCAGTTTTGTGCCATGAAGTCATTTTTGAATGCTCTTATTGATTCCTCTGTTCTCACTCTTCTGTGTACTGTTTTGTCGTCAGGTTGATTCGTCTTGTAGCTGCTGTCAAATACTGTAAAAATTGGCAAATGGTCACTGATATCACTGATTAATAGTCCACTTATTGTGTTGTTCATCATGTCAGTTGTGAATATATTGTTGATTAGCGTGGCACAGTGGGAAGTTATCCAGGTGGGTCTGGTGATTTTTGGATATAAGTTCATACTGTTTATTGTATGAATGAAATCATCAGTCATTTTGTGTTTATTTGTATGAAGCAGGTCGATATTGAAGTCTCCACAGATGAAAATTGTTTTATGACTTTTTTTTGCAAACATTTCCTCCATCCAGTCCTTGAACAGTTCAATACTGGAACCTGGTGTCCTGTATATGCAGCTAATAATTACAGATTTATTTTTCTCTTTGTATATTTCAGTTGATTTGCATTCAAGCGTGGTGTTAACGACAGCTGACATATTGTCCAACACCCTGAAGTTCATTTTATTCTGCCGATCCATGTGCATAAACTCAAACCCCTCCAGCTCAAAGTCCACCCCTTTTTCCATGTTGATCCATGTTTCAGATATTGCAATGATGTTGAATAAGTGTGTAAATTGACTCAGGGAATCCTTGATGTTTGTAACATTTGCATACAGACTCCTGCTGTTAATGTGTATGATTGATCATCTACCATCTTTATTGATGCAGTTATATTGTTCATCAGTGTAATAGCAGCAGTTATTATTGATGGAGTTGAAGAAGTAGTTATCCATATCCAGTAAATGGTGATCAGTGTATTGAAATGTTTGCAGCTGCAGGTTGTCATGTTCACTGATCCTCTGAGTTGTGCTACTATTGCCTCCAGATGTGGATGAGTGAATTCTTTCAGTGTGTGTCATGGTTGTGTGTAAAGAGGTTTGTTACCTTCCAGTCCAGCTCATGTTGATCATCAGTATTTGTCCAGCTCCTCCATACTTCTTACCATCAACACGTTGGCCTCCTCTGGTGTCCCGTTAAGCTTGATGAATATTTTGCAGTTTGTGGTCCAGGTGTGTTTAATTGAACTGCAGTTTACACACTTGTATGGCTGCTCTTAAAAAGACATACTTTTTGACTTTTATGTTCCTAGTTACATTTGTTTTTGTGCTATTCTTTGTATCGTGTTCTTCAAATCACATCAAGTCAATGTCACGTATATATCCCAGTATCACAAATCACACTTTGTGTCATGGGACTTTACAATCTGTACGACATACGACACCTTCTGTCCTCAGACCCTCACAGCAGATAAGGACGCTCCCCCAAAAACCCCTTTAAGGCCCCGATCACACACAAAGTGTTTTGCAGGTTGCAAAATTGGAGGCGCGCCACACTGCCTTTTTTTAATTGTATGCCACTTAGTTTATTTTATTGTATTTATCCTGCAGTAATCAGTGTGTAGCTGCTGCCATGTTGAGGCAGAGGGTACTGTCTGTAGCTCTGGTTGAGGGTGAGAGGCTGTCAGCAGATAAACAGAGATCTGTGTGGGTACATGAGACCCTAAAAAAGAGGCTGGATCATGGGGAGTACCACCAGTTGGTCCAGGAGCTTCTCCTCCATCATGGACGTTTACAGGCAGATTTTAGGATGACTCAGGGGCAGTTTGACAACCTGCTGTCTATCATCAGGCCGTATAGCTCTGGGTATCCAGCAACCACTACCACCAGTTTCTCCTCCATTGTTTACCAACTGTAAACTGGTTGTCGTGACCACCACAGAAGCCCCGCCTCTCAAATCATCCCATTGGACAATGGGGAAAAAGATGACGAAAAAAGATTCCTTATGTCAGTTTGTATAAATTAAAATACTAATCATAATGAAAATAATATTCTCTTTGAGGTATAGCGGAACACATTGTCACCTTCAGTGATGGTTCAGTGTCAGGAATTAAAGTTAAAAAGTCAGGACCCTTTCTGCAGGTGGATCCTCCCACTCAATTCATATAATTTGGAAATAATTTGATGAAGATCAGGGGGAGCAATGCTTCACTGTGCAGATTGAAAAGTGCTCAATGAAACATTAAATAAGTGCTAATATGTGACGTCCACACAAGTCACAGAGTCACAGTATAGTGTGTCAAAAAGACTCAAAATAATGTTAAAACAAGTTCATAAAAAACAAAACATGTTGAAACACCTGCAAATAAAGGCAGAGCTGTGCATGTTTGGACGCTGGTTCCTGTTTGCAGACAAAAGAGAGGAGGAAGATATAAAATGCAAAAAGGGACTGAAGATGTAAAATATGACTGTAGCCGAGTCAAATTTTCTTATTTTATTTTGTTTATTTATTTTCCCTAAAATCCTTCTTTTGTGTTGTGAACTTCCCCAAAATTGTTTCCTGCCTGTAAAAAGGTTCCTTCAGTGGTTTCTATTTGCAGACCTTTTGTTTGTTCCCCTGGGGAATTGTTGTGGCGTTGCACCACCTAGCGTCAAAGAGCTGTGTGTGCTGGAAACTGGTGAGTCACGTCATGAAGCGCTCTCTCCTCTGTCTGATTTATTTTCATTTTTCTCCATTTTAAATCACAATATATTGATGTCTGCTGTAGTGTAACATGCTAACGAACCTGTTGGTCTAGCCTTCGTCGCATTAACAACTTGTAAATTGAATCTTAAACTGTGTTATTCATACAGAGTTAGCTAACTAAGTCTTATGCTAGCTGAAACGTTTTTTTGCTCCTCATCTTTCTTTTTCATGCTGATCTTATTGGGCTGTGCTCAGCATGTGCTGGCTAAATAATAACTGTGTTATCTCATATGTAATGTGGAGTTTTATTGTGGTTTATGTGAGTTTTATTTTAATTTTCTCTTGTAGAGTGGTGGAGAGATGCTGTGTGGCTCGTGGTGTGTGACGCCTCTGTGAAGGTATGCTAGCTTGAAGTGTTAAATTTTTTTCATGTTCTTGATATTCATGTATTATAAAGAAAATGGGCTGATGTGGGTGAAATTATTTTTTTAATCCTGGAAGATGTGTGGAAAAGAGTTTGAATATATTTTCACTGCGTTTTGTATCCTGCTTTAATGAGGGCTGGATACTGTTTTATACAGTGCGCTGTCTTTCACTGTTAATATTACAGTTTGAGCTATATACCGTATATTGTGTAATATACGCAAAAGAGTTGTGTGTGCTCGAAACTGAGTGGTGGAGAGATGCTGTGTGGCTCGTGGTGTGTGACGCCTGTGTTTTTTCTTTTTCTGTGAAGAATAAATCCCACAAATACTCAACTCCGGTGTGTGTCTCACTTGCTAACTACACAACACAACGCAGAAAGGAGAGCAGAAAGCCATCTGCTACAGACACACAGGTATTTCTGGACTCCTAACTGCACTCTGTCTCATCAATGTGTGGACTTTATTTGTCTTCATGTGCGTCCATGATAAAGTAAGTGCAGAATGATTATTCCTCTGTCATAGTTTGGTTGAAGTGAAATGTGCCTTTCACTGCATTTTGCTATTTATGTACAATGTGTGCTGTGTTGCCGTTTTTAATGCTGATTGTAAAAGCAATTTCTCCCCAAATCTCCTTTGTATAATTGTAGGAATAAGTGATATGAGTGTCTGCATGTTTTTAGTTTCCCTGTTGTTGGTTTGCTCCTTTCAGGAGACTCATTGTTTCATTGATTCTGGGTTCATTTAGAGTGTGTTTTTGAAGGTGGCTGCGCTACAGGTGTGTGCCAAGTCATGGTGGATTCTGCCATTAGAGGGCGCTTTGCCAATATAACAGGGTTAACAAGGGGAGTTTGATTGACTTGACAGTTGAATATTGATTGGTGCTGTCTCACAGCCTGAACTGCTGCCTGTTGCATTGAAATATTATGTTGGTGTGTCTGTTTGATTTTGGCAACCTTTCTAAATGTTTCAACCTTTGTTGTTCAGGTTGAATTGAGTAAGATAGTTTGTTGACTTCTAAATATGTATTAGGCCAGGAGCCAGGTCCAGCCCTCATGATGTTTTCTGCCACCTTTGTTTCATCATTACTTCCTGTTAGCCTGTATATACCCTGGGCCATCATAAGTTGATAACCAGCACCCCCAGCTCGGGGCCGTTTGGTCTCAGGGGGCCTAAAACCCCTTTTTGGGACATGCTTCTGGTGAAATGATGGAAATGCAAATATTAGGGCACTACGTCGACATAAATAGTCATACAAGTATGACATTTGGCAGGAAGTGTCCTGACACAAAGGGGGAAGTAGCAAAATAAGACTCTGGGGCTTGTTGACATTTTATTTCAAAATATCACACACAACATCCCAAAAGTATTATTAACTTATTGTAAAATGAGTTTTACTTCTTGGAAATATATCCCTTAAATTCTCTTTCATTTTCTGTGTACAGAAGCACAGGTTCACAAATGTAGTCAAAGTTCCTTGTTGTGGATGAGCGCCCTGTGCATCGCTGTGTCTTCATCTGAACACTTTCCCCACCAGAGTATTATTTTTAAGTTTCCAGCCACCGCAGCATTTTTGATCCTATTCACTGATCTTTCAAGACCCACAGAATAATTTGTTCTATGAATATGTAAACAGTATATACATCAAACTGAAGAAGAAACCTTTTGTTTTTAGAACTGACAAACGTTTTATTCTATCTTATTCCATTTCTTTTTTATCACCACTTGACTTAGTGCATTTTCATTAAAGAGGAAAAAACATTTGAGACAAAAAGCTGAGAAAAATGCAATTTGTTGAAAGTAGTGTTGCTTTCGTCACCGAAAAGTATGACTAAATATTGTCGTCAGCGAACCTTTATCACATGACGAAAACAAGACGAGACGCAACGTAAATGGTGGTCATGTGACGATAACTATGATTAAATATATAATGCAATGTTGTTGACGAATAAAAACAAGACTTAATGTGGTTTACAAAATAAAACCTCTGCTAAAATGTCTCTTCATTTTCGTTGACCAAAACGAGATGAGACGAAATAACGTCATAATGTTTAGTCGTGTTATTATTATTATTCTGCAGTATTTCTGTTTCCTAGGCTGTGTGTCGCACTGAGCAGACGGATTACAGCCGTGACGATATACAGTATAACATCACTCGCCCTCATGTGATATTGCTTTTTTACAACAGTTCAACAGCAGCTTAAACAGCAATGCTGAGTAAGGAAATGTTAACAAAAGGTGATGAAATAAATCTATATCAGCACCCACGGAATGCCTCTCGTCCAATCAAATTACACGGTCGGAACTAACTGTTGTATAAATAAATATATATTTAGCTGTAACTGGGAGCTAATTTAGAAAAGAAAATTTTGGTTTGGTATAATAGAACTGCATTACTAAAAAGAGACTAAAATACAATTTTCATTGACTAGACGAAAATGTCATGGATTATTCTGACTAAAATAAGACTAAAATGCTCAGACTTTTAGTTGACTGAAACTCGACTGGACAAAAAAGAGTATGAACATGACTAAAACTAATAAAAACTAAAATGACAGTTTGACACAAAAGAGTCATTTTCAAGTACAGAATCAATTTTTGTCATTTACTTTTTTTTTCTTATTTCCTTATGTCAGTTTATATTGTATAAATGAAAATAATAATAATAATGAAAATAATATTCTCTTTGAGGTACAGCAGAACATGTCACGTTCAGAGATCATTCAGTGTTCTGTTGTCTCCTTCTCTGTGGGCCTCATGTGTCCAAAGTGGATGAGTTAGATCAGCTGCGATTTCAATTTTTTATTTGGATTTTCGGTGTGATTTTGAATCCAGCCCTCAGTGGGTTGATGATTTTGGTTCCCACTGACTGTTGTTACATCATTTTGTTCTCATCAAGTCCTGTACAGACTGAACTATCTGTTCAGCAGTGAGACAGTTTCTCTAACAGGAGGAGACTCTCCCTCCTACAGAGAACACAGAGACGCTGAGGAACCAGGTGACCAGAACCTAAACCCAGGATAAAGAGGTTCAGTGAATGTGGTGTTGAAGGTGTGGAGGTGGATCAGTGTGTCAGAGGAGACTCTGAAGAAGGACAGAGTGCCAGCAGGACAGTCCACATACACTGCTACTCTACCAGAGGAGGAGGAGGAGGAGGAGGAGGAGGAGGAGAGCTCTGTTCCTCTGTTATTGTGCCAGACAGTGTAACCACCACCACAGCAGATCAGACTCCAGGACTGATCATTCCATCCAAACGCACAGTCCTCTCTGTCTCCTCTCCTCCTGATTCCTCTGTAACTCACTGATATATAAACTCTTCCTCTCCACTCGACCTCCCAGTAACAGCGACCAGTCAGACCAGTTCTATACAGCAGCTGAGGCCAGTAGTCAAATCTGTCTGGATGATCAGGATATGACTGAACCTCCTCCACATGTGTCACCTTCCTGTTGTTGTCAGACAGTTTGAGGCGTCTGTGTACTGTGTTTGTGTCGATTGTGAGTTCACAGGAATCTGATGGAGAGAAGAAGACACAATACAGCTGCAGTTATTCATCTATCATCACTCTGATGATGACATCAGAGATTTGAATGAGTGATGTCACAGTTTGAAGATCAAATGAAAAACACACTTACACTTCCTCAGACCTGGTGTCAACCATCGGACTCCAGCAGGCTCCACCCTGAAAGGAGGAGGGGGGTCAGAGCAGCACTTCCTCTTTCACCATGGAAACATGGACATTACATCACTCTCATACACACAGCTTTGTTATTGTCTCCACATGGACTGACATGTTCATCACTTATTATTAATCAGCTGATATTGTTTTAGTTCAGTGTACCTGAGCAGGTGGTGTTTCAACACTTTACTGTGGGTTCATCACCACCACACAACACTTGACCATTACAGTCAGCTGATCCATTGTCAATATACAAGTATTGATTATTGGAGCTTTGAAACCACCTGTTTTACTCCTGATGAGTGACCTCCTTTGTTTGTGTCATAATGACTGTTGTCTGTCACAAGTAAAGGAGACACAATCTCTGATGGAGGAGGTCGGGGTGGATGGTTGGATGGGTTAGGGTTGCTGTTCACATCCTGTCTCCTAGCAACAGTCAGCACTGGTTTTTATCATCTGTAATCTGGAGCTGAAAATATGACAGTAGTAGTAGTACAGTACGTTCTGTGGTGAGTCCCAAAAAGAGTCATTTATCTGTTTTTGCATGATTAAATTTTCGATGTAATACGCCTTCTGTATACTGGGTGGCGGTTATCTACAATGGAACTGCATTTAAACAGGAAGGGTAACTGTAGCCAGGTGTGTTGCATGCCAGGGGAAAGCATACCATTTTGATAGTGTCACTGGGGTCTGCAGGTAGCGTGACGGTACCTTAGAGTGGAGTTAGGCTACTAAACTGTGGAATTTGACAATGTTCTACATGGATGCAAGAAGTTGTAAATAGTTGTAAGCAATTAATGAAGTGACCAAGAGACAATGTAAACACTTGCTGATAGTTTTGGTGATGTGTTACAGCATGTGTCAATTAAGTGTGCTAACATTGCAGCACCATTGGCTTAACGAAAGTATGAGCACATTTCACCTGTTTTAGCTTCACTCCACTGGCTGCTGTCCATTTTAGGATTCATTTTAAAAAATCCTTTTATTTGCTTTTAAAGCCTTAAATGGTCTTGCCCCACCCTACATCTCTGAGCTGCTGCACCCCTACACACCCAGTCAATCTCTCAGGTCAGCTGAGTTAGGCTTAAGCTCAGAGAGGATTGAGCTTTTGCTGTTGCAGCACCAAAACTTTGGAATGAACTGCTGCTGCACATTAGACAGGCCTCCTCACTGACTCATTTTAAGTCTTCTTAAAACCCACCTCTTTTCTTTGGCTTTTAACACCACGTAGGTTGTTGTTTTTATGTATATGCATATTTTTATCTTGTGCGGGGCAGTGTACTTTATTTATTTTATTTCATTGCTTTTATCTTTTTATTGTGAATTTTATCTTTTTGATCTTATTCGTATTTATTGTGTTTTAGCTTGTTGTGCAGCACTTTGGAAATCTTGTGTTTGTTAAAATTGTGCTATATAAATAAAGTGGATTGAATTAGATTAAAGCAGCTGTGCGGAACTTTTTACCATTAATAAAACTGTCCCTAGTTCGTATCACCTCCCCTTGAAGATCCGCATATTTATTTGAACCCATCAGTGACAAAAAAGCCTTTCTCTATATGGCTATTTAGCGTAGCCTCGGTGGGGTCAGACACAGCAGAAGTCAGCAAACCAGAATACGGCACCCGGAGGCGGAAGTAAGTCTGCACGCCTGCGGTGGCCCGCAGCCATTAAACCGCAGAAGAAGGAGCCGTGTTTACAGAGAGTGTTCTGCGAGTAAACGCTACACAGCGGGCATTGCTGAACACATGACAGTTTTACCAGATGTATCTATCTATAAGGACTTGGTTGTACTTTCGATGTCATGGCGGTTAAAAGAAAAAGAACAGAAGAAGGCTAAACGGGACAGCGATAGATAGGGTTGGGTTCCGGATCCGGTTCTTTTTTGGAACCGGGTCCAATGTTCCGGTTCCGGAACCGGTTCCATCACAGTTGGAGTAACGGTTCATGCAAACGGTTCCTAGGTTGTAAAAAAAACCAAAACGTCACATGCATTTCCATTAGAGTGTGGCACGGGCCGCATATTTCTGTCCGAACCAGACCGAGCCCAACATTATCTAATTACTAAAGCACTGAGTTTGTGTCACACAGTTGTCATGGTTACAGGCTATTTAACAGGCCAGGTGTGCACTGTGGTTGCTCCGCGGAGAGGAGACCTTCGTGTTTGAGACGGGAGCGGGCGGCGGGAGGTCCGAGGCTTCCAGCGAGAGGAGATGGAGAAACAAACAGCCTGTGTGTGTGTGTTATGTTCAGGTGTTGTCATGTATGAATGCATATAAGTATTTTTTATTACATTGCTGTGGTTAATTTGAGCTAATAGTGTTACTGTAGAAATCAAAAAATCACTTTTTGTTGTTATATATTCTCAGGGAGATGATACAAGCTCTAAATCTGAAATACACACCACACACAAATGTGTATTTTCATCTAATTGTACTGTGCAACAGTTAGAATAAAGTTTTTGTATTTGTATGATTGCATTTGTGTTTATTATATACTTGTTTAAGTATAGCAAGTATAATGAATATAATGTAGGAATCGGTAAGAGGAATCGGACAGATAAGAAGGAATCAGTAAGGAATCGGAATCGTTAAAATCCTAACGAGTCCCAACCCTAGTGATAGGGCTCGAGCCCAAACGCGTGTAAACCTCGGTCGGGCATTCACCAAGTGTAGAGAACTGAGAGATTTGTAAGGTTTTAAAACTGATCCCGAGTTGGCCATTTTCCTAATCGACAGGTATGTCATTTTTGTTTTTATTTAGAGAATATACCGCAACTTGTTAGACGTTGTTTCACTTCAATATACGACGACAGGGACGTTATAAGCACGCTAAATGTAACATTAGCTGATGTGAACCGCTTTTGTGTAGTAGCGTTACAACAAACGCCACAAAATTATCTGTGACTGTGACCATGAACACAAATATACAGCAGGCAGTTGTCCTCAGTTTATAAGAAATTCAGAGTTACACCAGAACATTTATGATTTTCCTCTCGCTCTCCAAAACAAATGCATGCGGTAATTGCCGGTTGCAGTTGAGATTTTACGAATGAACCCGAATGCTGGCTGCAGTGGGAATTTTACGACCCCAGGCTGTGGGTGTCATATCGCTTTGACCAAAGGGGGCGCTATAATCAACCAAAACGTAAAGTTCCGCACAGCTGCTTCAATCAAAAGCCACTATAGACGGTGTTTATCAGCTGTGGTTGTTTGAGGTCAGCTTGGTGTGTCAGGGTCATATGAGCCAGGCTGACAGTGTGACAGAGACAAAGTTTCCAGCTCTACCTCCTCTATCAGACTGAGTGTGTGTGGCTGCAGCAGGCCTCTTCATACCTGAGAGTGTCCAGTCTCCAGTGTGGATCCTTCAGTCCAGCCGACAGCAGCTTCACCCCTGAGTCTCCTGGATGATTGTAGCTCAGGTCCAGCTCTCTCAGATGGGAGGGGTTGGAGCTCAGTGCTGAGGCCAGAGAAGCACAGCCTTCCTCTGTGATCAGACAGCCTGACACACTGCAAACACACAAAACAACACACATGTCACATAATGTGAGGGTGGGTACCACAGTACTGCCATACTGTCGCCTACTGTGGGGTTACATCAACATTATTACTGACTTTGTTCGAGTCCCAACCAAACACCCACTAATGTCCACCAACTATCTGACAACATTACTGATTCCTCTCTGATATTTCAAGTTCCAGCAACAGAGAAAAAAACAAGATAAAACATGTTGATGGAAAGAGACTGAAACACAAAACACAACTGGTTTGAAATCATATCAGCAGAGACAATCCTGTGATGGTTATGAGTTTATCAACTAATGTAAATCAGGATTTAAGTGGCCATCAGTTGAACATGTTGATGAATCCTGACCTGAGAGTTTCCAGTGTACAGTGTGAACTCTTCAGTCCATCAGACAGAAGCTTCACTGCTGAATCCTTCAGGTGGTTGTTACTCAGGTCCAGGTGTCTCAGACTGGAGGACTGGGAGCTGAGAACTGAGGACAGAGCTTCACAGCTTCTCTCTGAGAGGTCACAGTCACTCAGCCTACAGAGACAACAATCAACAAGAAGGAAAAAAAACTAATTTGTGTTAAAATGTAATCCTCTTTGATTAATGAGTCTCAGGGTGCTTTCAGACCTAGAGTCATCTCCTTCATCTGAACCAGGGACTGATGTTGTTACAAAGTTGCATAATTGCCGAGAGATCAAATACCTGCACAAGAAAGCTGCTCTTGATTGGTCAGAATTTCAATGTGGGAAAAATCCAGGCAGTAAACAAACACTGAAAAATAGTACATTTACAAGATAAACACTTTCTAATGTCACAATGGAGGGACAACTACGCAGGTTGATTTTAGTGCTGCTCATCGTGGACTATATTGCTGTGAAAAGCACCCTCAGTTTGCACTTTAGCTCACAGGAAACTAACAGACCTGCATTTTAACTCTGAGTCAATAACAAGAACACTTTAAATTTGTTCAGTAAAACATGACATGATATGAAAGCATAATGGTCTTTTCTATATCAGCCAGAGTTCATATCTGTATGTTCAGTAGGTGGAATTGAAGCAGAAAAGAGTTTCTGAACTGTAGTTTCAAATCCTGATTGAACATTTGTCAGATTCAGAAATGCTGACATGAGAGAGAATGTTTAAACTGTATGGAGTTTCGAGAAATATGTGAAATGATTTCAGATGGTCTGCAGCTTGATCTGACCTGAGAGTTTCCAGTGTACAGTGTGAATTCTTCAGTCCATCAGACAGAAGCTTCACTGCTGAATCCTTCAGGTGGTTGTTACTCAGGTCCAGGTGTCTCAGACTGGAGGACTGGGAGCTGAGAACTGAGGACAGAGCTTCACAGCTTCTCTTTGAGAGGTTACAGCCACTCAGTCTATGGAGTCAATAATGGAGAAAACACAAGCAATTCATGAAAAGACAACAGAGCATTTAAGTTATGATATATGAATCCAACTGTCTCTGTACTTACAGAGCTTTGTTGGAGGCTTTGACCACTGGCAGCAGCCTCAGAAGAGCCTCCTCTGAAGCAGAGTATTTCTTCAGGTCAAACACGTCCAGATCTTCTTCTGATGACAGTAAGATGAAGACCAGAGCTGACCACTGAGCAGGAGACAGTTTATCTGTGGAGAGACGTCCTGAACTCAGGGACTGTTGGATCTTCTCCACTAGAGAACGATCATTCAGTTCATTCAGACAGTGGAACAGATTGATGCTTCTCTCTGCAGACAGATCCTGGTTGATCTTCTTCTTGATGTACTGGACTGTTTCCTGATTGGTCTGTGAGCTACTTCCTGTCTGTCTCAGCAGACCTTGTAGGGGTTTCTGATTGGTCTGCAGTGAGAGACCCAGGAGGAAGCAGAGGAACAAGTCCAGGTGTCCATTTGGACTCTGTAAGGCCTTGTCCACAGCACTCTGGTGGAGATACTTCAGATTCTGTTTGTCTCTGAAGACTTTAGACCACCAGGATGTTGTTTGTTGTTCTTCCATCAGATTGACTTCAGAGTTGATGAAGGTCAGATGGACATGAAGAGCAGCCAGAAACTCCTGAACACTCAGATGGACGAAGCAGAAGACCTTGTCCTGGTACAGTCCTCTCTCCTCTTTAAAGATCTGTGTGAACACTCCTGAGTACACTGAGGCTGCTCTGATATCGATGCCACACTCTGTCAGGTCTGATTCATAGAAGATCAGGTTGCCTTTCTGCAGCTGATCAAAAGCCAGTTTTCCCAGAGACTCAATCATCTTCCTGCTCTCTGGACTCCAGTGATGATCTGTCTCAGCTCCTCCATCATACTTGATGTTCTTCACTTTGGTCTGAACCACCAGGAAGTGGATGTACATGTCAGTCAGGGTCTTGGGTAGCTCTCCTTCCTCTCTGGTCTTCATCACATCCTCCAGAACTGTAGCAGTGATCCAGCAGAAGACTGGGATGTGGCACATGATGTGGAGGCTTGGTGATGTCTTGATGTGGGAGATGATTCTGCTGGCCTGCTCCTCATCTCTGAATCTCTTCCTGAAGTACTCCTCCTTCTGTGGGTCAGTGAACCCTCTGACCTCTGTCACCATGTCAACACAGTCAGGAGGGATCTGATTGGCTGCTGCAGGTCGTGTGGTTATCCAGAGGCGAGCAGAGGGAAGCAGTTTCCCCCTGATGAGGTTTGTCAGCAGCACATCCACTGAGGTGGACTCTGTAACATCAGTCAGGATCTCATTGTTGTGGAAGTCCAGAGGAAGTCGACACTCATCCAGACCGTCAAAGATGAACACAACCTGGAACTCTTCAAACCTGCAGATTCCTGCTTCTTTGGTTTCAGTAAAGAAGTGATGAACAAGTTCCACCAAGCTGTACTTTTTCTCTTTCAGCACATTCAGCTCTCTGAAAGTGAATGGAAATGTCAACTGTATGTCCTGGTTGGCTTTGTCTTCAGCCCAGTCCAGAGTGAACTTCTGTGTTAAGACTGTTTTCCCAATGCCAGCCACCTGTGTCATCACTGTTCTGATTGGTTCATCTCTTCCAGGTGAGGCTTTAAAGATGTCTTCTTGTCTGATGGTTGTTTCTGGTCTGTCTGGTTTCCTGGATGCTGTTTCAATCTGTCTGACCTCATGTTCATCATTGACCTCTGCAGTCCCTCCCTCTGTGATGTAGAGCTCTGTGTAGATCTGATTCAGAAGGGTTGGGTTTCCTGCTTTAGTGATCCCCTCAAACACACACTGGAACTTCTTCTGCAGGTTAGATTTCAGTTTACGCTGACAGACTGCAGATAGATGTCCTGAATGAACACAACAAAGAAGATCAGTAAGACAAAGAAAATATTTCAACATGTCATTTCCTCAAAGAATGAGTATATGAATATATTTTGGTCCGTCTCTTGAGACATTAGTAAACGTCCCATTTATCCATCATGTTAAATCTTTATAGAAATCCTCTTACTGCTCTGCAGACAGTCAGCCAGCTCCTCCTGCTTCATTCTCCTCAGGAAGTTCAGCGTGATCTTCAGAAATGCCTCTCTGCTGCTCCTCCTCTGCTCCTCATCCTCACCCTCCAACACCTCCTCATCCTCCCTCTGACTCTCTAAGCATTCTGGGTCATCTGAACTCAGAACCTTCTGGATCTTCTTCAGCTCGTTCTTCACAAAAGTGAGGATGTTCTCCTCCAGCAGCTGGAACAGAATATTATATGAATGACACACTCAAACATCAGATCCATGTTGGACACACTGACAATCCACTGGTGTAAAAACTGCAGCATGGAGATGATTGTGAACAGAATAGATGTCAAAGTAGTTGTTGTACATGTACAGACCATAAATATGGAGTCCAGGTGTGTTTGATGCTGCTGGGCAGACTGAGCACTGGGAACCTCTGAGCTCTCCTGGTCCACTCTGTGGAGGAATCATCAACAGTGAGCTCACATGATGTTTGCACCAGGAGACTGTAGAACTTATATCATTTACAAAAACACACACAGACCAGTTAGTTAAAGACGTGTTCTGTCATGACTGATCAGAATGAAAACCAGATGTAAACAACACTGTAAATGATGGACACCTGATTCTGTGTCTCATGACTGAGGATGACAACAGTTAGTTCATCTGTTTCATTCAACAGTTTCATTCACTTACAGCAGGTCAGAAGAAGGACGTCCATCTTTGAAGTTAATCAGACGACCCTTAGACCGATCACCCTTCATGGACACACAGCTGGGTACAGGGGACTTTTCTCTCTGCTGCTGGAAACTGATAGAAACACTGACATTTACTGAACATACAAGATTTCTATTCAGCATAAAACACAGCATAGATATTCCTTGACCTGACTGGTGGATGTGTGTGAGGCAGCGGCGTGTGTGCTTAAAGGCACTGATCACCACAATCTGATGTGATACTTGGAATTTTGGAATTTTATAGCAGTGCCAGGCTTACACTTGATGCTGTTGACCTGCCCCTACACTTGAAACATCAGGACAAATGTCCCCTGGTCGACTCAGTGAAAGAATTAGCTCACATTGTTGTGAAATAGTTTGGCTCGAGTGTCAAGGAAGGTGGTAAGTAGGCAGACTCAGCAGACTTCTTAACTCCACCAAAGTGTAAATTTATTTACAGTGCTCGCCATTACGTGTGCAAATTAGGCAAAAACAAATAAAAACCCACACGAAAAGCCAAGCAAATAACTGAGGAAAATTAATTCATAATAAATCAAACATAAGGGCACATGTTCACAGCAGCACGACCACTCCTCTCAGCCTCGAGCCCAAACCTCAACTGCCTTTATATAGAGGGACTGACTCACACTTAGACTGCCTCAGCCCCTACCAGAACAAAAGGAGGTTGCAATACACAGTAACCTTAACACAAGGAAATCAAATAAACACCTAGTATTAACTTACAAGCACATTTACATCACTAAATGAACTACTAAAAGTAAATAATCCTAACCGGTTACTTTAAACTGCACTAAACAAACAAAAGAAATATTCCTATAAAAAGAAAACCCCTCTACTTAGTTCAGCCCAATGATGTCATTGATGACATCACTAACACTATAAAAGACAGGAAGTGCTGGGCGGCGGCCTTTCAAACAGTCCTGCATGGTGGGTCTGAACAAAGGAACAAACAGAGCTTAGTACAGACAAAGGAACAAACAATTCGACTAAGTTCAAACCTGAAACACAATAAAGGTAACTGAAACCAACTTATGACTGTGTGTTTGTTTTAATTTACTCATATACACTGATGTTAACTGTAACATAACAAGAACACAAACCCGGGATAATAAGTGGTGTAATGTTACGAAAGCAATGGTAAATTATAGCAAAATAAACGTATGTAAAAGTAACATGGTATACTGTGTACACTGAGCATGTAAGGGACAAGTGGTGAGTGAAGCTGCATTCTCACCCACTTCGTCACAATTGTGTTTGCACCAGGAGACTGCTTTAAGTTATGAATTACACACACACCAGTTAGTTAAAGATGTTGTGTTCTGCCATATTTTATTGTCATGAAAACCAGATGTAAACAACACTGCAAATCATGAACTACCAGTTCTGTATCTGTGTAACTGATAGCCCATCTGTTTCAGTTGACAGTTTTAAGCACTTACAGTGGGTCAGAAGAAGGACGTCCATCTTTGAAGGTAACCCAAAACTCCCTTGACTGAGCACTCTTCATGGACACACAACTGGGTACAGGGGACTTTTCTCTCTGCTGCTGGAAACTGATAGAAACACTGACATTTACTGAACATACAAGATTTCTGTCTCTGATTTCACTGGTTTTATTGGATAATAAAAGTTATTTTATCTCAATGCTTGTTTGTATTCAGTGTATGTGAATGTTTAACCAGTGTGTTGTCAGTCAGATGTGCTAAGACTTCACACTGTTGAGCTGCCACTACAATTGAAACTGTGGCCTGTTTTGGGTTTTGGACGCAGCACATCTGAGTGCAGGGTCAGTTTCAGATAGTGCTAAATCTTTGTCTTGTTGAACTGCAGCTTGTCTTCAGACCTCTGCAGCTGGTCCTTCATACTAACAAGCCATCAAACCCTACCCTCCTCCTTTACCTCTGGACATTTAGCTGCCCTGTCCCTGGTGGTGTGGTCTTTGATCTGGGTCAAGACTCTTTTCTGTTCTGGTTCCTCTGTGGTGGAATGAACTCCCTACTGATGTCAGGACAACACAGTCACTGAACATCTTGACCAACATCTGAAAACCATCTTCCACATGATACCAGAGCCCTGCCAGCACATTCTCACTCCAACCTCGTCACATGGACATGGTCATAGACTTACGACATGCAAGGTACCCTGGGTGCGTTCTGAGACACCATATCAAGTTCTTCCTGTTACATGCATTGTCTTCTTTCAAAATACACTTCAGTCTTGATTGGGATCTATTTGAATGGACACTGTAAATAGTTTGCACTGTGAAACTGTTGCAATCCAGTGGGTGGCGGTGATGCAACAGTCTTAAACTCTACAGATTGAGAAAAAGAACAGGTGTGTTAACGTTTCAGCGTTTTTCTTTGGGGGTGATGATGGCCTCCAGAAGAGAGCTCATCTTGACGGAGCAGTGAGCATGACGACTGACATGAGAGGATTGAAAGTTTTGCTTTGTTGTCTGTTGTGAGAAACAGAATTCTTTTAGCATTAGGCCACAGTTGTCAGGACAATGGAGGGAGGCTAAAGTTACATGATGGATTTTGAATTCTGAGTGGAGATTGACTGAGTGGGATATGGACCATGGAAGAGACTGTGTTGAGACTGTACTTTCTTCCTGGGTGACTACAGAAAGTGCGGCCTCTGACAAGACCAGTTAAACTGGGAAGCCGTCAGGTTCATTTAACATTTAATGTCAGCTTACTGTGCAGCAGAGACTTTTCGTCCTTTAACATCGATGCCATGTTTATGTGACTGGTCAGTCTGAAGGGACACACAGCTGGGGTCAGGTCCAGGTCCAGGTTCAGGTCCAGGTTGAGGGGAGTCTGGTCTCTGATGGATCCTAGCACACAGAGAGGAAGAGCAGCAGGGAGGGAAATTCAGTTTTCAGTCTTCAGCCTCAGTATCAGCAGCTATCAACAGGAGAAGTAGAATCCTACAGGATGACAGCAGACTGACAGGAACACTGAGAGCAGCTGTAAACCTCACTGACCACCAGGGGGAGCTCACAATCCAAACCTCCACCCTGTGGACCTGCACACTGAGCCCTCCCACACTTCACTCACTCTGTCATGTGTTTAAATTCTCACTGTTAACACTGTGACACTGCTGAGTCCACAGGGTTAACATGAGGACTACAGTCGTTGCCATGGATACAGCATGACATATAACAAACAGTTGAAGCTGTGATTAATCTCAGAGTTTGTCTCCAACAGTTTTTGTATCAACAGTTTGTGCAACATGTGTTCAGTCTGCTGCTTCAGACACTTTAACAGAGACACATCATGTAACGTTCACTATATATACAACACAAATGCATACATACAAGGAATAAAGTGTGAACACAGCTCATATTATTCTGACATGAAACCGTGGGCTGATCATCCTCACACTCACAGATGCTCTCATTTGTTTCTGTTGGATTCACTTTGAAAACTTTTGTCTCTGTGACTGCAGATAACACACAAATCCAGATTATCAGAGTTCAAAGCTCAGATCATGTAAAATAACTACAGTGGTCCTTCCTTCATAGACTGGTTATTTCATCATAATAAAACATTGTTATTGAGTTGATTCAGTTATTAATTAACAGAGTAGAAATGATCCTCTGATCTATGGGAGCACTTTGACCAACAGAGGCCTCAATAAACATGAAATATGAGCCTTGATAAAATAATTCAAGTATCAGAGTCCAAACTGAAGTCCAGTATCAACTGTATGTGTCTTATACAACGTGTGGAAATGACTTCTGTTTCATATTTAAATTAAGTTAATGATGTTTAAATGAAGTTATATTGACACATTGTGGCTCTTTGAGTACATTTACAGGTTTATCATGAGTCAGTGTTGAGGTGAGAGAGCAGAGAAACAGGAAACAGAGAGTTGATGAACATGTTGAAGGTGAAACAGGATCAAATGTGATGTCAAGTGTTGAGTGTGATACCTTTTCATGTTGGTGATAACCTGCAGCCTCCTGATGAAGACACAGACAGACAGACAGACAGACAGGTTCATCATTAGACTTTAAAGTGTTTGTTGTGAGATAAACTTTGTGCTGTGGAGTCTGGATCAAAGACAGGAGGTGAACACATGAACCAACAGAGACACATTAGAGACTGGAATCAATCAAAGGTCCACTTACTCAGTTTCTTCTCATGGACTTCATCACTCTGCAGCTCTCTGCTGTCTGGACCAGGTCTGTGGACACAAAGAGTTTTCTGTTGTCCTCCTTCAGGATTCAGTCCTCTGTGTCTGCAGGCTGCTGTCACACTCAAACACTGTAATGAACCAACCTGCAGCGCTCAGTTCAAAGTTCAGCTGCTGCGTCTTTATATGACTTTATATGATACATGTTAAAGTTTAACCCACAGCAGCAACACACACTGCAACAATCCTGAGAACAAATAAAGCTCCCCATCACTGACAACATCAACACTCACTCTTATTTTACAAAAGAACTTGTTGGATAAATTGGATTATACTGTTTCTATACTGAGAGTTTGTAAACAGATGTTTTGATATAGTTTGGTGCTGTTTCTGTAAAATGCATCCACACTCAACAGAGAATTAAAAAAAAGTTTTTTTTCACAAAGTCAGTGCATGTACAAATGAGTCATTTATATAGAAATGGTAATATTGTGGGTGAAGTATTTCCATAAATATATTTTGACATGGAAGCAGTGAAAGCAATTTTTGTGCCAGAAAGAAATAGCACAGAAAAAACACTTGTGAAAATAACTGTTTATAAAGGCATTCATAAAAGATGCAGTTTGTGGAATAACTTATATGAGGTAAAGAATGAAAAAAGAAGGTGGTTGTACTGTTTAGACATTTCAAGAATTTAGTCTGTACCTTCCCACTAAGAGGTCTTTTCAGTGATTTTTACAGATTTCCAGGAAATGATGAAAGCTAAGATATGCAAAAGACGTTGGTGTGTTGTGAAAATATGACATTTCAGGAACCCATGACAGCTACAGTCAGTTATGTATTCAGTTTATGATGTTTGAGTGTGAAATGAGAACATTTATTAAAAGGAGACAACAGAGGCAGACAGGGCATGAGGATAGAGACAGATGGACATGACATGACATGCAACAAAGGTCCCTGAAACATGTTCATAATAAAATGTCAGTACATATCAACAGGGCACAGTGCACAACCTGCACACAAAAGATAATACAGATGGTTCATTCAGTGGATTCATCAGTCATGTGAACATCCTCATCCAGGTTAATTTAATGAGGAATGACGCATTGAGTACTGAAGACAGGCAACAAGTCCTAAACCAAGGTGTATTAATATTAAACATGACATAAAAAACAAAGTTTTCTTCACAAAATCATTGTAACATGGTAAATAATTGTATACAGATGATCATTTTGCAGGTGAAGTACTGCTTTAAATATAATTTTAGCATGTAAGAAATGTAATTTTTTTTTAATGAAGCAGAGAATACAAAAAATAAGGAAATAGCGGACTATAAATACATTTATAAAAGATACAGAATGTGGAATAAAGTACATGAGGTAAAGAATGAAAAAAGAAGGTGGCAGTACTATTTGGACATTTCAGTAATGGAGTCTGTATATCTAGAAATGCCTATGAAAAAATTCTTCCTCTTCTTGTCTTCTTCATTATTATTGTTTATTATTAATGACATCATTATGATTACAATAATTATTATTATTGTTCTTGTTGTTATGCCTGTTGTTCTGAGCAAATATTGTTTCAGTTTGATGATGGGTTCCATTTTTTAGAGGTATTAGAGGTACCCCCGCTTTTTGGCAGAGAGCAAAGCATGACCTCTTAGCTTATGTCTGTCAGCTTGGTGTCCCTCCGTAGTTATCATCACTTCCTTTCACAGTTTTGTGTTGGACAAGTCTTCTCCTTAGCATTTTGAAACAGGAAGAAGAAATACAGACAGTTGACAATTTAAAATGGGCAGACAGACAGATGTGAACTGTTGCACTGTTGTATTGTCACTGCAGCAAGGATGTTTGATTTTAGATGGTATTGTTTTGAGGGAATTACTCATGTCTCCATCACAGGAAAAATCTTGGACTACTTTTATTCTCAGGTATTTCAACAATGTGGTTTACCTTCTGTTCATTGCTTGTTTTGGATTGAGAATGCACCGCAATTTGATAAAAACACAAGTGAAGAGGTAATTAATTTTGACAGTTTACATTTCCAAGGCCACCCTTCACTTCTATATTTATATGTCACAGCAGTGAAAAGGAATGTAAATAAAAAGGGCAGAGTGTAGCTGATAAAATGCAAGGTGAGAAGGTAGTTAAGATTATGAAAGCCATTAAATTGGCTATTCAAATCAAAATCAAATTAAATCAACTTTATTTAAATGGCATATTTAAAAACAACCACAGTTGACCAAAGTGCTGTTCAAAAAAAGAATAACACACAAATATATAGTAATATAAGATGTGCACAAATAAAAACAGAATAAAACCAATACATGACAACAGACAACCGAAGGCTGTTGAAAGCATCTACATTTTAAGATTTGTCTTAAAAGTGTCAATGATGGAGGAATATTTAATTGAGAGTGGGAGGCTATTCCAAAGCTTTGGAGCAGCTACCGCAAAGGCCCAATCTCCCTTACCCACCAGCCTCAATCAGGGGACAGTTAAAAGACAATGTTCCCAGGATCTAAGAGGTCAGGAGCTGGAATAGAAGTTCAGCAATATACTGTTGAATAAGAATAATACTTACAGTCATGTGGAGGAATTATTTGCTAGTTTAAGAAAAGATCAAGCCACTTTTAAGGCTGTCGATAAACTTATTGGCAGAAATACACATGTTGTATTAAGAAGCCAGGTTGATGAAATTTGGATTAATCAATAATTTTTTTTTTTTTTTAAATTTTATATACTTTATTAATCCCCGAGGGGAAATTCAATTTTTTTCACTCTGTTGTCAATTACATACAGGTCCGAACACACACATGCACAAGCAGGACCTCTACATGCACTAAGTGGAGAGATGTCAGAGTGGGCTGCCCATGACAGGCGCTCTGAGCGGTGGGGGGATTTGGTGCCTTTCTCAAGGGCACCTCGGCAGTGCCCAGGAGGTGAACTGGCACCTCTCCATTCATTCAGCAAGCCACTTAAAAATTGTGGAATGCAAACACTGACATTTAGTGTGCGGTTAATGCACATGCATGTTTAATATTTTATACATTTCTAAAGCAGAAAATGAAATGGGATTTTGTTTACTGCAGATTGGTTTGCTGCGAGGGACAAAACAGTAACCTGCGCAATGTCGAAGTCACGTTTTCTTACATAACTCTGTCTCTTCTATTTTTGATTTGTGTAAGGAAAACAGATTGATTGAACTCAACATACAACAAACATAAACATAATAATAACATAAAAATAGTCAGTGGTGGACAGACATAAAGACAAAAACAAGTTACTAAAGGCAGCATGAAAACTGAAAACAACATATAATGATTTGATGTACATGTCCAAAAAGGAGTGGGAGGAAGTACAAACTTATTTATTCCCACCCCTTCCTCATATATTAATGATAGTCAGTTATGTAGCTCCCCATCAGTATAAAGCTGTACAACAATGAATTCTCCTAGACCTATTCTAATAATAAATTAAATTAATTACCAATAATATTTGTCTTATAGCACGATATAAATAATTACAAAAGTACTTAGAAAATATAAATTCATATATCTATACCGTATTCAAAAAATCTCATTTTTATATCCTTATCCAGTCATGAAAGATATGTTTGCTTTGTCAAACTATGTATATATACACACAAACTATGTATTTACAAACACACTATGTATGTACAAACACTCACATGTATATAAACAAAACTGATGGTAAATAAATGAATAAACACCTGCTGATAGTCAAACACCCTCTTCATTCTTATACCTTGCGAAAAACATCTCTTGACATTCAAACACTGTCATAGTTTCATTCAACAGACAGAAATACAAAACTTTCTTGTAGTCTTGTCTTGAAATTTAATTTTCCCCTTAAGTTATAACCCCCCTGTCTTTCAACGAATATTTTTTGAATATTTCCTGGTGGTTAAATTGTTTTTTTGCTTTAAATATTAGCATATATATATATATATATATAGCATATATATATATCATATTATTCTGACATGAAACCGTCGGCTGGTCGTCCTCACACTCACAGATGCTCTCATTTGTTTCTGTTGGATTCACTTTGAAAACTTTTGTCTCTGTGACTGCAGATAACACACAAATCCAGATTATCAGAGTTCAAAGCTCAGATCATGTAAAATAACTACAGTGGTCCTTCCTTCATAGACTGGTTATTTCATCATAATAAAACATTGTTATTGAGTTGATTCAGTTATTAATTAACAGAGTAGAAATGATCCTCTGATCTATGGGAGCACTTTGACCAACAGAGGCCTCAAAAAACATGAAATATGAGCCTTGATAAAATAATTCAAGTATCAGAGTCTAAACGTATTTGTGCTGTCTGTAATTCCACAAGATATTTAGATTTTCAGAGTTTTGACTGTAAGAATAAAGAGTCTGTATGATCCCTATATCCTGCCCCATGAATGATCTGAAGTGCTTTCTTTTGCAAAATAAGTCATGGATGAATTGTACTTATGTAGTTGTTGCCCCAAACCTCTGCACAGTCATTTAGATATGGAAGAACTAGTGAACAGTACAGAATGTGGAGTGACTTGTGATCCAGGACCTGCTTTGCTTTATGTAATACTGCAGTACTTTTGATACTTTGGTTTGTACATGCTTCATATGTGATTTTCAGCAGATTTGGTCGTCTGTTGTCACCCCAAGAAATTTGATTTCATTAACTGTTTCAATATTAAACCCATTCAAATTCATCTTTATCTGTGTATTAGTTCTGCAGTTCCCAAAAAGTATCAGTCTTGTTTTGTTCAGGTTTAATGATCATTTATTTCTATCAAACCATATTTTTAATCTTTATCATCAGCAAATAACACCAGTTTGAATACTTCTGATACGCTGCATAAATCACTGATATAAAGAAAAAACAATTTAGGGCCCAACACTGACCCCTGGGGGACACCATAAGTAATGTCCAAACATGTTGAACACTGATCACCCAGCTTCACAAACTACCTTCTGTTAGACAAATAACTCCTCACCCAGTCCAACACTTTACCCCTGATGCCACAGTGTTCTAGTTCATTGAATAATATATCATGGTCTATTGTGTCAAAAGCTTTTTTATGTCTGTGAATATTCCAACTGTATACAGTTTATGGTCTAGTGAATCTGTGATTTCCTCAGCTGAATCTATTGATGCCAGTGATGTTGCTGTTTGATCTGAATCCATATTGACTTTCAGTGAGTCATTTGTGTTTGTCTGTGAATTTTTCCAGTCGGTTATTGAAAAGCTTTTCTAGGATTTTGGAGACTTGAGGTCGTAATGAAACAGGTCTGTAGTTTGTGAAGTGGTGTTTGTTCCCAGATTTATACAGAGCTATGACTTTTGCTATTTTCATGTTGTCTGGAAATGTAGCGGTCTGAAATGATTAATTACAGATATACGTTAATGGTTTTGATATTCCCTCAATGAGCCTTTTTACAACAGTCATATTAATGTCATCACAGTCAGTAGATGTCTTATTTGGACATTTAGCAACAATATCTAAAATGTCTTTCTCATCCACTGCTGTGAGGAACATTGAACTCAGATTTCTATCTATGAAATGATCATTCTGCTCCTCAGATGTTCCTGGATCAGGGATTTGTTTTGCAAGATCAGGTCCAGCACTTACAAAGAATTTATTGAAACCATTAACCACTTAATTCATATTATACTTTTCAGTGTAATCACTTATCAAATATTTAGAGTAATCTAGAACCATTTTTATTAGTGTTCAATATTTTCCATATACCTTTAATGTTATTCTTGTTATCATCTAATAGTTTGTTTTAATATTCTTTCCTTGTTATTCTTATAATATTAGTGAACTTGTTTTTATATTTTTTATATTTATATTCTGCCTCCTCAGTTCTCTGTCTCATGAATTCTCTATAAAGTGTATTTTTCTTTTTGCAGGCATTTTGTAACCCCTTTGTGATCCAAGGACGATCTGCATATTTTAGTCTCCTAGTGATGATTTTTATAGGACAGTTTTTATCCTATAATCTTCTAAATATTATGAAGAATTCCTCATATGCACAATTAATGTTATTGCTGTTGTATATGGTGTCCCAGTTTTGTGCCATGAAGTCATTTTTGAATGCTATTATTGATTCCTCTGTTCTCACTCTTCTGTGTACTGTTTTGTCATCAGGTTGATTCGTCTTGTAGCTGCTGTCAAATACTGTAAAAATTGGCAAATGGTCACTGATATCACTGATTAATAGTCCACTTATTGTGTTGTTCATCATGTCAGTTGTGAATATATTGTTGATTAGCGTGGCACAGTGGGAAGTTATCGGGGTGGGTCTGGTGATATTTGGATATAAGTTCATACTGTTTATTGTATGAATGAAATCATCGGTCATTTTGTGTTTATTTGGATGAAGCAGGTCGATATTGAAGTCTCCACAGATGAAAATGGTTTTATGACTTTTTTTGCAAACATTTCCTCCATCCAGTCCTTGAACAGTTCAATACTGGAACCTGGTGTCCTGTATATGCAGCTGATAATTACAGATTTATTTTTCTCTTTGTATATTTCAATTGATTTGCATTCAAGCGTGTTGTTAACAACACCTGACATATTGTCCAACACCCTGAAGTTCAGATTTCTGTCCACATAGATTGCAACTCCCCCTCCACCTTTATTCTGCCGATCCATGTGCATAAACTCAAACCCCTCCAGCTCAAAGTCCACCCCTTTTTCCATGTTGATTCATGTTTCAGATATTGATGTTGAATAAGTGTGTAAATTGACTCAGGGAATCCTTGATGCTTGTAACATTTGCATACAGACTCCTGCTGTTAATGTGTATAATTAATCATCTACCATCTTTATTGATGCAGTTATATTGTTAATCAGTGTAATAGCAGCAGTTATTATTGATGGAGTTGAAGAAGTAGTTGTCCATATCCAGTGAATTGTGATCAGTGTATTGAAATGTTTGCAGCTGCAGGTTGTCATGTTCACTGATCCTCTGAGTTGTGCTACTATTGCCTCCAGATGTGGATGAGTGAATTCTTTCAGTGTGTGTCATGGTTGTGTGTAAAGAGATTTGTTACCTTCCAGTCCAGCTCATGTTGATCATCAGTATTTGTCCAGCTCCTCCATACTTCTTACCATCAACACTTTGGCCTCCTCTGGTGTCCCATTAAGCTTGATGAATATTTTGCAGTTTGTGGTCCAGGTGTGTTTAATTGAACTGCAGTTTACACACTTGTATGGCTGCTCTTAAAAAGACATACTTTTTGACTTTTATGTTCCTAGTTACATTTGTTTTTGTGCTATTCTTTGTATTGTGTTCTTCAAATCACATCAAGTCAATGTCACGTATATATCCCAGTATCACAAATCACACTTTGTGTCATGGGACTTTACAATCTGTACGACATACCTTCTGTCCTCAGACCCTCACAGCAGATAAGGACACTCCCCCAAAAACCCTTTTAAGGCCCCGATCACACACAAAAGTGTTTTGCAGGTTGAAAAACTGGAGGCGTGCCACACTGCCTTTTTTAAATTGTTTGCCACTTATTTTATTTTATTTTATTTTATTTATCCCGCAGTAATCAGTGTGTAGTTGCTGCCATGTTGAGGCAGAGGGTACTGTCTGTAGCTCATGGGGAGTACCACCAGTTGGTCCAGGAGCTTCACCTCCATCATGGACGTTTACAAGCATATTTTAGGATGACTCAGGGGCAGTTTGACAACCTGCTGTCTATCATCAGGCCGTATAGCTCTGGGTATCCAGCAACCACTACCACCAGTTTCTCCTCCATTGTTAACCAACTGTAAACTTGTTGTCGTGACCACCACAGAAGACCCACCTCTCAGATCATCCCATTGAACAATAGAAAAAGATGACGAAAAAAGATACCTTATGTCAGTTTGTATAAATTAAAATAATAATAATCATAATGAAATGACCCTTTCTGCAGGTGGATCCTCCCACTCAATTCATTTAATTTGGAAATAATTTGATGAAGATCGGGGGGGGCAATCCTTCAGTCTGCAGAATGAAAAGTGCTCAGTGAAACATTAAATAAGTGCTAAAATGTGACGTCTACACAAGTCACAGAGTCACAGTATAGTGTGTCAAAAAGACTCAAAATAATGTTAAAACAAGTTCATAAAAAAACATGTTGAAACACCTGTTAAAAAGTCACACTACAGTGTGTCAGAACAACTCACAGTATAGTATGTTTAAAGCAAATAAAGGCAGAGCTGTGCATGTCTGGACGCTGGTTCCTGTTTGCAGACAAAAGAGAAGAGGAAGATATAAAATGCAAAAAGGGACTGAAGGTGTAAAAAAGGCCCAGAAATATGACGTCATAGCCACAGAGCATTGTGGGACTTTTTCTAGTAGGAAGACACACAGGTATTTCTGGACTCCTAACTGCACTCTGTCTCATCAATCTGTGGACTTTATTTGTCTTCATGTGCGTCCATGATAATGTAAGTGCAGAATGATTATTCCTCTGTCATAGTTTGGTTGAAGTGAAATGTGCCTTTCACTGCATTTTGCTATTTATGTACAATGTGTGCTGTGTTGCCGTTTTTAATGCTGATTGTAAAAGCAATTTCTCCCCAAATCTCCTTTGTATAATTGTAGGAATAAGTGATATGAGTGTCTGCATGTTTTTAGTTTCCCTGTTGTTGGTTTGCTCCTTTCAGGAGACTCATTGTTTCATTGATTCTGGGTTCATTTAGAGTGTGTTTTTGAAGGTGGCTGCGCTACAGGTGTGTGCCAAGTCATGGTGGATTCTGCCACTAGAGGGCGCTTTACCAATATAACAGGGTTAACAAGGGGAGTTTGATTGACTTGACAGTTGAATATTGATTGGTGCTGTCTCACAGCCTGAACTGCTGCCTGTTGCATTGAAATATTATGTTGGTGTGTCTGTTTGATTTTGGCAACCTTTCTAAATGTTTCAACCTTTGTTGTTCAGGTTGAATTGAGTAAGATAGTTTGTTGACTTCTAAATATGTATTAGGCCAGGAGCCAGGTCCAGCCCTCATGATGTTTTCTGCCACCTTTGTTTCATCATTACTTCCTGTTAGCCTGTATATACCCTGGGCCATCATAAGTTGATAACCAGCACCCCCAGCTCGGGGCCGTTTGGTCTCAGGGGGCCTAAAACCCCTTTTTGGGACATGCTTCTGGTGAAATGATGTAAATGCAAATATTAGGGCACTACGTCGACATAAATAGTCATACAAGTATGACATTTGGCAGGAAGTGTCCTGACACAAAGGGGAAAGTAGCAAAATAAGACTCTGGGGCTTGTTGACATTTATTTCAAAATATCACACAACATCCCAAAAAAACACAAGTATTATTAACTTATTGTAAAATGAGTTTTACTTGTTGGAAATATATCCCTTAAATTCTCTGCTTTCATTTTCTGTGTACAGAAGCACAGGTTCACAAATGTAGTCAAAGTTCCTTGTTGTGGATGAGAGCCCTGTGCATCGCTGTGTCTTCATCTGAACACTTTCCCCACCAGAGTATTATTTTTAAGTTTCCAGCCACCGCAGCATGTTTGATCATATTCACTGATCTTTCAAGACCCACAGAATAATTTGTTCTATGAATATGTAAACAAGGGCGGCACGGTGGTGTGGTGGTTAGCACTCTCGCCTCACAGCAAGAGGGTTGCCGGTTCGATCCCGGGCGTGGGAGCCCTTCCGGGTTCTCTCCGGGCACTCCGGCTTCCTCCCACAGTCCAAAGACATGCAGGTTAATTGGTAACTCTAAATTGTCCATAGGTGTGAATGTGAGTGTGAATGGTTGTCTGTCTCTATGTGTCAGCCCTGTGATAGTCTGGCGACCTGTCCAGGGTGTACCCTGCCTCTCGCCCGATGTCAGCTGGGATAGGCTCCAGCCCCCCCGCGACCCTCAAGAGGATGAAGCGGTTAAAAGATGAATGAATGAATATGTAAACAGTATATACATCAAACTAAAGAAGAGACCTTCTGTTTTTATAAACTTTTTTATTCTGTCTTATTCCATTTCTTTTTTTTATCAGCACTTGAATTTGTGCATTTTAACATTTACATTTTTGTTTTCTTTTCATTTCCTTATGTCAGTTTGAATTGTATGAAAGAAAATTATAATACTGAAAATGATATTCTATTTTGAGGTATAGTGGAACATTGTTGTCTCATTCAGTGATCATTCAGTGTTCTGTGTCTCTGTCTCCTCTGTGGGCCCTGGGTTCCTCCTGGTGCAAAGGGCCCTGGGTTCTTCCTGGTGCAGAGGGCCCTGGGTTCCTCCTGGTGCAAAGGGCCCTGGGTTCTTCCTGGTGCAGAGGGCCCTGGGTTCCTCCTGGTGCAGGACAATGCCTGGCCTCATGTATCCAGAGTGGATGAGTTGGATCAGCTGTGATTTCAATTTTTTACTTTGATTTTTGGTGTGATTTTTAATCCAGCCCTCAGTGGGTTGATGATTTTAGTTTCCACTGAAGGTTGTAGCGTCATTTTGTCTCAAGAACTCAACAAGTCCTGTACAGACTGAACTATCTGTTCAGCAGTGAGAAAGTTTCTCTAACAGGAGGAGACTCTCCCTCCTACAGAGAACACAGAGACACTGAGGAACCAGGTGACCTGAGCCTGAACCCAGGATAAAGAGGTTCAGTGAATGTGGTGTTGAAGGTGTGGAGGTGGATCAGTGTGTCAGAGGAGACTCTGAAGAAGGACAGGGTGCCAGCAGGACAGTGCACATACACTGCTACTCTACCAGAGACAGAGGAGGAGGAGGAGGAGGAGGAGATATATGTTACTCTGTTTTTGTGCCTGACAGTGTAACGACCATCAGAGCAGCTCAGACTCCAGGACTGATCATTCCTTCCAAACACACAGTCAGCTCTGTCTCCTCTCCTCCTGATTCCTCTGTAACTCACTGATATATAAACTCTTCCTCTCCACTCGACCTCCCAGTAACAGCGACCAGTCAGACCAGTTCTACACAGCAGCTGAGCCCAGTGGTCAAACCTGTCTGGATGATCAGGATATGACTGATCCTCCTCCACATGTGTCACCTTCCTGTTGTTGTCAGACAGTTTGAGGTGTCTGTTCACTGTGTTTGTGTCGATTGTGAGTTCACAGGAATCTGATGGAGAGAAGAAGACACAATACAGCTGCAGTTATTCATCTATCATCACTCTGATGATGACATCAGAGATTTGAATGAGTGATGTCACAGTTTGAAGATCAAATGAAAAACACACTTACACTTCCTCAGACCTGGTCTCAACCATCGGACTCCAGCAGGCTCCACCCTGAAAGGAGGAGGGGGTCAGAGCAGCACTTCCTCTTTCACCATGGAAACATGGACATTACATCACTCTCATACACACAGCTTTGTTATTGTCTCCACATGGACTGACATGTTCATCACTTATTATTAATCAGCTGATATTGTTTTAGTTCAGTGTACCTGAGCAGGTGGTGTTTCAACAGTTTACTGTGGGTTCATCACCACCACACAACACTTGACCATTACAGTCAGCTGATCCATTGTCAATATACAAGTATTGATTATTGGAGCTTTGAAACCACCTGTTTTACTCCTGATGAGTGACCTCCTTTGTTTGTGTCATAATGACTGTTGTCTGTCACAAGTAAAGGAGACACAACCTCTGATGGAGGAGGTCGGGGTGGATGGATGGATGGGTTAGGGTTGCTGTTCACATCCTGTCTCCTAGCAACAGTCAGCACTGGTTTTTATCATCTGTAATCTGGATATCAAATATTCCAGTCAAAGTCCATCTGCAGCCACAGTGCACTGCCTGTTTCCCCATAATGTTGGTCCAGTTCTAAATAAAGCTCTTTGGTCTCTGACACACCACGTCCACAATCAGCTGTTAGTTCTTCATTGAGCATCTGTGGCTGACTGTCACCTTTAGTTTCTGTGGTGAGTCCCACTACAAGTCGACTCTTATCAGCCAGGGAACTCTCTGTCAGTGCAAAACAAACCAAATCCAGGTGAAGCTAAACTCCTTTTAAATCAGGAAACATTCCCATTATGATGACACCCACTGGTGGCAGATGATGAAGACCAAAACATCCCCCACTATTGTTTCATATGAGCCCACAAACCTGCAGCATGACCACATTGACACACGTTACATAATGTGAGGGTGGGTACCACAGTACTGCCATACTGTCGCCTACTGTGGGGTTACATCAACATTATTACTGACTTTTTTCTAGTCCCAACCAAACACCCACTAATGTCCACCAACTATCTGACAACATTACTGATTCCTCTCTGATATTTCAAGTTCCAACAACAGAGAAAAAAACAACATAAAACATGTTGATGGAAAGAGACTGAAACATAAAACACAACTGTTTTGAAATCATATCAGCAGAGACAATCCTGTGATGGTTATGAGTTTATCAACGAATGTAAATGTAGGAGCATAACTTTCCTCAACTCATCAGCAGGGTCAAATGTTTATTACCCCGCCCCCGAACTTACTCCGGTCAGGAGAGATGCAGACTTCCTGGTACCAAAAGGGAGATAGAGAGGTCATTTGAGATGGCTCAAATGACTTTGTAAGTCATTAATTTATCAAAGGGTCCCCTCCTCTCTGAGGCAACGCCTGGATTAACATGCTGCTAACTCAAACAATGCTCCTTTCAACTCCAATTTCCTGCTACTTCTTGTGACCCCAGGGGACGCCACCCCCTCTCTGACCAAATGCCTCTGTGTGATAAAATTCAAATGTATGTTGGAAGTGAGATTATTCCTTTTTTTGATCCTCTTTGTTGGTCGTTTGCCATGTCCTGACTTGTACACGTGCATAATCATGTTTATGTGAATGATGCTTTGCTTTAACCCTGTAAAAGAAAAGATTGATAAGTTGCAGAATTCAATTTTAGTTTCAACTGTTAACCCCTCTTTAACATGTAGCCATACTGCCATCTTGTGGCGGAGTTAAGAAGAGTTACCGCAAGGAAGTAAACTTTATATAGTTTGAATGAAGATATAATTGGAAATTATTAAGCAACTTGTCTGCATGAATACGTGCTTCTTCATTTTGTTTTCATTATATATTGTCATTGAGTTAATCTAGAGTGTGTGTATTTGACGTAGGCTAGCTGATACCACGGCATAATAATTGTATTTTGATTTAATGTTAATCTGCATGTTTAATTGGATGATTAAGAGTCAATGTTGACCATAGTGGGAAGAGTATGTGTTCCTCACGCGTAACATATCAAAGTACACGACCTCGTATAAGAAAAGCTTTAAGTTTCCCCAAAATAACACGTTGACTATTTTCACTGCGAGAGGAGCCTCCCTGATTAAATCCGCCCACTTTTTGGCCAGTCAAATACCCATGCGCTCGGAGCGGCTCAAGGCAGTCTTTGTTAGTCTTTTAGTCTAGTTAGTCTTTTTGCAACCTTTTCCAGTCTTTTCCGGTCTTCGGTAGTTCTTAGCTTCTTCTAGTCTTTTGTTAGTTATTCCCTGTTATTCTTGCTGTTAGTTCTGCCGTGCTTATTCGTGTTTTACCTTCTTGTCCTGCGTAATTTTCTATTACTCTCTTAACTCTTTTGTGCTCACGATCAAAGTTATTTTGAACTTTTAAATTTTGTCGATCCAGTTCTCTTTTATCTCCAGCGTTTTAAATATTTTTGCGCGTAATAACTTTGACAACAATATCGAATGGCCAACAATGTTGTTTTCACCATTATTATAAGCGAGTAACCAGAACGAAGTAGACCAGCACCTGCCGACCTCTTCGCTCCAGATTCATCGGAACCAGCGACTGCCAGCCACAGTGGTCCTCGTGCCAAGCCCAAAGGCCTTCTGCAACGTGAACCAACCCATTGGGGCACCCGCAGGACATCGCAAATTCAACTGATCCCGCTCTGCTATGAGACAGCTGTTCCATACTGCTGAAAAGTCCGGGAGCTGCAAAGCGACAGTCAGGGGCCCCAAGAGGAGCTTTGCCTTTGATCCCTGCTGCTCAAAGTAGGCCTAAACTTCCATAACTTAAGTGAGCCGCTGTGCAGTGAAGAGTGAGGTCGAGCAGGAGACTAAGTTAATGATCCTGATTTTAATTTAGGTTTTATTAGGCTGCATGAATGGTTTTGCGCCTTCCTCCGTTCCCCATTTATAATGTACATTAACATACTGTCCCACTATCGCCAAACTAAATAACTCACACAAGTGTTATTTCTCATTTTCATTCCATTTATATACTGTTAATTTTGTGTTGTGTCATATAATCATCATTTGCCAGTCATTTATTCAGTTGTTACCTATTTAGCTTAAATAAATCTTCATTTATCCAAGTCGTTGTCTGTGTGTATATCTTTTGGACAGGAGCTGAGATCACTGTATAGAGAATTCATAACCCAGATATTGAGATTGATTCATTTTTGATAAGTGTGCTGACTAATTAATAAGTGATTTATGGCGTTATTAATTTGATTAGTCGCTTCCCTCATTAGGAGGGTGGTGCCTCAAAATTCATTACAAGTGCAAATATTCTCAAAGAGGTATTTCCCCTACATAAATCAGGATTTAAGTGGCCATCAGTTGAACATGTTGATGAATCCTGACCTGAGAGTTTCCAGTGTACAGTGTGAACTCTTCAGTCCATCAGACAGAAGCTTCACTCCTGAATCCTTCAGGTGGTTGTTACTCAGGTCCAGGTGTCTCAGACTGGAGGACTGGGAGCTGAGAACTGAGGACAGAGCTTCACAGCTTCTCTCTGAGAGGTCACAGACACTCAGCCTACAGAGACAACAATCAACAAGAAGGAAAAAAAAATTAATTTGTGTTCAAATGTAATCCTCTTTGATTAATGAGTCTGGACTAAAGTCATATCTAAAGGAACAAAGATCTCAGTTAGTACTTTAGCTCACAGGAAACTAACAGACCTGCATTATAACACTGAGTCAAGAAGAACACTTTAAATTTGTTCAGTAAAACTGAAATATCAACTTCATCCAGATGGTAACAAGTGAGGACCCACTAAATTTGGTGATCTACAGTATAATCTCTTCTGAGCACAGATTAAAATCCTCACAGTTATTTATGATTAACTCAAAAATAAGGAGTCAATCCAAATAACATGATATAGTTTAGAGAAATATGTGAAATCATTTCAGATGGTCTGCAGCTTGATCTGACCTGAGAGTTTCCAGTGTACAGTGTGAACTCTTCAGTCCATCAGACAGAAGCTTCACTCCTGAATCCTTCAGGTGGTTGTTACTCAGGTCCAGGTGTCTCAGACTGGAGGACTGGGAGCTGAGAACTGAGGACAGAGCTTCACAGCTTCTCTCTGAGAGGTTACAGCCACTCAGCCTGAAGAGACGATAATGCAGAAAACACAAGCAATTAGTTGAAAAGACAACAGAGCATTTAAGTTATGATATATGAATCCAGCTGTCTCTGTACTTACAGAGCTTTGTTGGAGGCTTTGACCACTGGCAGCAGCCTCAGAAGAGCCTCCTCTGAAGCAGAGTATTTCTTCAGGTCAAACACGTCCAGATCTTCTTCTGATGACAGTAAGATGAAGACCAGAGCTGACCACTGAGCAGGAGACAGTTTATCTGTGGAGAGACGTCCTGAACTCAGGGACTGTTGGATCTCCTCCACTAGAGAACGATCATTCAGTTCATTCAGACAGTGGAACAGATTGATGCTTCTCTCTGCAGACAGATCCTGGCTGATCTTCTTCTTGATGTACTGGACTGTTTCCTGATTGGTCTGTGAGCTACTTCCTGTCTGTCTCAGCAGACCTTGTAGGTGTCTCTGATTGGTCTGCAGTGAGAGACCCAGGAGGAAGCGGAGGAACAAGTCCAGGTGTCCATTTGGACTCTGTAAGGCCTTGTCCACAGCACTCTGGTGGAGATACTTCAGATTCTGTTTGTCTCTGAAGACTTTAGACCACATGGATGTTGTTTGTTGTTCTTCCATCAGATTGACTCCAGAGTTGATGAAGGTCAGATGGACATGAAGAGCAGCCAGAAACTCCTGAACACTCAGATGGACGAAGCAGAAGACCTTGTCCTGGTACAGTCCTCTCTCCTCTTTAAAGATCTGTGTGAACACTCCTGAGTACACTGAGGCTGCTCTGATATCGATGCCACACTCTGTCAGGTCTGATTCATAGAAGATCAGGTTGCCTTTCTGCAGCTGATCAAAAGCCAGTTTTCCCAGAGACTCAATCATCTTCCTGCTCTCTGGACTCCAGTGATGATCTGTCTCTCCTCCATCATACTTGATGTTCTTCACTTTGGTCTGAACCACCAGGAAGTGGATGTACATGTCAGTCAGGGTCTTGGGCAGCTCTCCTTCCTCTCTGCTCTTCATCACATCCTCCAGAACTGTAGCAGTGATCCAGCAGAAGACTGGGATGTGGCACATGATGTGGAGGCTTCGTGATGTCTTGATGTGGGAGATGATTCTGCTGGCCTGCTCCTCATCTCTGAATCTCTTCCTGAAGTACTCCTCCTTCTGTGGGTCAGTGAACCCTCTGACCTCTGTCACCATGTCAACACAGTCAGGAGGGATCTGATTGGCTGTTGCAGGTCGTGTGGTTATCCAGAGGCGAGCAGAGGGAAGCAGCTTCCCCCTGATGAGGTTTGTCAGCAGCACATCCACTGAGGTGGACTCTGTAACATCAGTCAGGATCTCATTGTTGTGGAAGTCCAGAGGAAGTCGACACTCATCCAGACCATCAAAGATGAACACAACCTGGAACTCTTCAAACCTGCAGATTCCTGCTTCTTTGGTTTCAGGAAAGAAGTGATGAACAAGTTCCACCAAGCTGTACTTTTTCTCTTTCAGCACATTCAGCTCTCTGAAAGTGAATGGAAATGTCAACTGTATGTCCTGGTTGGCTTTGTCTTCAGCCCAGTCCAGAGTGAACTTCTGTGTTAAGATTGTTTTCCCAATGCCAGCCACTCCCTTTGTCATCACTGTTCTGATTGGATCATCTCTTCCAGGTGAGGCTTTAAAGATGTCTTCTTGTCTGATGGTTGTTTCTGGTCTGTGTGGTTTCCTGGATGCTGTTTCAATCTGTCTGACCTCATGTTCATCATTGACCTCTGCAGTCCCTCCTCTGTGATGTAGAGCTCTGTGTAGATCTGATTCAGAAGGGTTGGGTTTCCTGCTTTAGCGATCCCCTCAAAAACACACTGGAACTTCTTCTGCAGGTTAGATTTCAGTTTACGCTGACAGACTGCAGAATAACTTCCTGAATGAACACAACAAAGAAGATCAGTAAGACAAAGAAAATATTTCAACATGTCATTTCCTCAAAGAATGAGTATATGAATATATTTTGGTCCGTCTCTTGAGACATTAGTAAACGTCCCATTTATCCATCATGTTAAATCTTTATAGAAATCCTCTTACTGCTCTGCAGACAGTCAGCCAGCTCCTCCTGCTTCATTCTCCTCAGGAAGTTCAGTGTGATCTTCAGAAATGCCTCTCTGCTGCTCCTCCTCTGCTCTTCATCCTCACCATCCAACACCTCCTCATCCTCCCTCTGACTCTCTAAGCATTCTGGGTAATCTGAACTCAGAACCTTCTGGATCTTCTTCAGCTGGTTCTTCACAAAAGTGAGGATGTTCTCCTCCAGCAGCTGGAACAGAATATTATATGAATGACACACTCAAACATCAGATCCATGTTGGACACACTGACAATCCACTGGTGTAAAAAGTGCAGCATGGAGATGATTGTGAACAGAATAGATGTCAAAGTAGTTGTTGTACATGTACAGACCATAAATATGGAGTCCAGGTGTGTTTGATGCTGCTGGGCAGACTGAGCACTGGGAACCTCTGAGCTCTCCTGGTCCACTCTGTGGAGGAATTAGAAAGAATTAGTGCAGTGCTTTTTGAAACGAGCCAACTGTTTGGCCTCTGGTATTGTTGCTTGCAGTTTCCTTCTTTTTTGCGTCCTGAACAATACACCCACCAATAATTGTTTGCCCTAACAGTGCGAGAGTATATATGTCATTTGCTAACAGCTAGCTTTTTTAGAGAAGGCTACATCTGGGAACAAAAGCATTAATTCCAAAAGTTACATCACTGATGCTTGAAATGTTTGAATTTGCTACAGTGTAAGATCCCACGAGTGTTTCTTTCTTCTTCCGTTCTTGAATGTACTATAGCAAGTGATGAAGAGAAGGCTGTACCCAGCATGCCGTTCACCAGTGTAACAGTTAAGCGAGGTCCCCCCTCAATACACTACACAGTATGCTAACAATGCTCTATCAATAATTGTGTCCCATAGATCTCAAGTGGTCACACTTGACACTGCACTTCCCTGGGTCCCTCAGCAATACACACAATGCGTGAAGTTGTTTGGGTTTTAAGAAAATCAAAGGACATACATATGTACAGAGACTCCTTCCATTTTAGTTCTACTACTCATGTTATTTTTGCAGCATAGACTATTTACAGTTAATAATTTTCAAACACAACTATGAGTTAACTCTTCTCTGGTGCAAAAGTTAAAAAGCCTTTATTAAATGGCCATGCTCACTGGCCTTCATAAAGGCCAGTGAGCATGGCCGAAACATGTTGGTGATTTTAATGTTCATCATGAACTAGCCATTTAATAAAGGCTTTTTAACTTTTGCACCAGAGAAGAGTTGCCTTGGATTTTGTTTTTTTCAAGATGTTCTACACTTCCTGACCAAAGAGCACCTTCCTGGGTACCATGACACTGCAACCCACATGAGCACTTCATCTGCTGTTGTCTACAACTATGAGTTATATAGTGTTCTGCCATGATTGATCCTGATGAAGACCAGATGCAAACAAATGATGGGCAACCAATTCTATTTCTGTCTCACAGCAAATCCATCTTTTGAACCTACATTAAGTACTTACAGTGGGTCATAAGAAGGACGAACATCTTTTAGGTCAATCAGACCACCCATAGACTGATCACTCTTCATGGACACACAGCTGGGTACAGGGGACTTTTCCCTCTGCTGCTGGAAACTGATAGAAACACTGACATTTACTGAACATAGAACATAGATTTCTATTCAGCATAAAACACAGCATAGATATTCCTTGACCTGACTGCTGGATGTGTGTGAGGCAGCGGCGTGTGTGCTTAAAGGTACGGATCACCACAATCTGATGTGATACTTAGAATTTTGGAATTTTATACCAGTGCCAGGCTTACACTTGATGCTGTTGACCTGCCCCTACACTTGAAACTGTGACCTTTCTTTGTCTTTGGGCCACAGCACATCTGGGAGCACGGCCAGTTTCTGTCAGTGATAAAGCTTTGTCTTGGTCATTTGTGGGTGGAGCCTGCACTACATTCCCTGATTATAATTGCAATTAGCAATCTGAGGCTTTAGCTTTAATCAGAGGGTGTTTCTGGAGGCATCTGTGAAACCAAAGACTACTTACCTACAAAGGCTAGGACATAAGGGCAACCCTTCAAAAGGGAACTCTTAAACTAACTGACTAACTGACTCTTCAACAAACTGCGCTCTGCCTCCAGACCTCTGCAGGTAGTCCTTAAACTTCTGTAGTTAGTGTACAGACCTCTGTAGCTAGGCCCCAACATCTGCCACTAGTCCACATACCTTCACTGGTTGTTCCCAGAACTCTGAAGCATGGACGCAGCCTTTTGAAAGTAGTCCAAAAACCTCTGCAGCAATTGACCTAAAACTCTGGAGCTAGTCCACAACCTCTTTAATTTGTTTCCAGACCACTTTAGTGAGTCCTCAAGCCTCTGCATCTGGACCATAAGCTTCTGAAACTACTTGCCGTAGTGCTGCAGGTAGTCCTTAAAAATCTAGAACTACTGCCCAGAGGACTTCAGCTAGTCTCCAGTTGTCTGCCAGTCCCCAAAAATCTGCAGCTATCTGAAACTTTGGCCTCCCCTGGTTGACTCTGTGAAAGAATTAGCTCACATTGTGTTTGCACCAGGAGACTGCTTTAAGTTATGAATTAACCAGTTAGTTAAAGATGTTGTGCTCTGACATAATTGATTGTAATGAAAACCAGATGTAATCAACACTGTAAATCATGGATGACCAGTTCTGTGTCTGTGTAACTGATAGCCCATCTGTTTCAGTTGACAGTTTTAAGTACTTACAGTGGGTCAGAAGAAGGACGTCCATCTTTCAAGTCAATCAGATGACCCATAGACCGATCACTCTTCATGGACACACAGCTGGGTACAGGGGACTTTTCTCTCTGCTGCTGGAAACTGACAGAAACCCTGACATTTACTGAACATACAAGATTTCCGTCTCTGATTTCACTGGTTTTATTGGATAATAAAAGTTATTTTATCTCAATGCTTGTTTGTATTCAGTGTATGTGAATGTTTAACCAGTGTGTTGTCAGTCAGATGTGCTAAGACTTCACACTGTTGAGCTGCCACTCCAATTGAAACTGTGGCCTGTTTTGGGTTTTGGACGCAGCACATCTGAGTGCAGGGTCAGTTTCTGATAGTGCTAAATCTTTGTCTTGTTGATCTGCAGCTTGTCTTCAGACCTCTGCAGCTGGTCCTTCATACTAACAAGCCATCAAACCCTACCCTCCTCCTTTACCTCTGGACATTTAGCTGCCCTGTCCCTGGTGGTGTGGTCTTTGATCTGGGTCAAGACTCTTTTCTGTTCTGGTTCCTCTGTGGTGGAATGAACTCCCTACTGAAGTCTATGCTGATGACACACAACTCTACATCAGAACTGCCCCAAACCCCTCTGCAGTCCTGTCATCCCTCATCACCTGTCTCGAGGACATAAAGGCATGGATGAACAATAACTTCCTCCAACTGAACAGCAATAAAACAGAGGCACTTCTCATTGGCACCCCACACCAGGTTCAGTCTTCACCCATATCCCAACTTACCTTCGACAGCCAGCTCATACCTCTCTCCTCCTCAGTTACAAATCTGGGGGTTAGGTTTGACCCTCACTTGTCCTTCAATGACCATATAAAACACCTGTGCAAGACCTCATTCTACCATCTTCGCAACATCTCCAGACTCCGCCCCACTTTAACCCTTCCAGATGCAGAGAAGCTAGTCCATGCCTTTATCTCCTCGAGACTGGACTACTGCAACGGACTCTTCATCGGGTTCCTGGCAAGAACATCCAGAAGCCGCAATACATCCTCCTCCGAGTCCCCAGCACCAAGCTCTGCACCATGGGAGACTGAGCCTTTTGCTCGGCCGCACCACGTTTGTGGAACAACCTCCCTCTCCAGCTGAGGGCTGCACAGAGCCTGGGCTCTTTTAAAGCAGGCCTGACAACCTTTTTATTCAAAAAGGCCTTTGATTGTTAATTTGAGATAATTATAGGGTTTTTTTCTGTTTTTATTATGCTTTTAACCTGTAGCACTTTGAGATCCAAGGGTGAAAAGGGCATTACAAATAAAATCTATTATTATTATTATTATTATTATTATTATTATTATTATTACCATCACTAAGTCAGGACAGCACAGTCTCTGAACATCTTCCACCAAAGTCTGAAAACCATCTTTCACATGATACCAGAGCCCTGCCAGCACATTCTCACTCAAACCTCACCAGATATTGACATTTGGTCATGGACTTCCCACATCCACATACAACATTTAACGTTTACATACAGTATCTTTCCAAATACACACACTACACTGGTACGACACTGAACTGACTTTTTTTTTCCTTCACCAACAAACACATGGTTGGGTTTAGGCAACAAAAGCATGTGGTGAGGTTTAGGATAAAAGAACAGGGTTAGGCTTTAAAATCTTACGGGTTATGAACACCTCCCTCTGGGGTAAAAGTCTGTGTTTGTTGGACCCATTGGTTTTGTTATGGCTGATGAACCCCATCTTTGCTTTGCTGCTGCTCTTTCTGCTGTCTTGAGCTGGAGAATATAGATGAACTGTCCTTCTAGTAGGGGCGCCGTACAAAGGAAAGTTGTCATGTGGGGTCAGCACGGTGTCCAAAGAAAATTAATGAAGAGAGTGTAAATAAGATCAGGGCAGAAATTAGTGATGGCCAAATGAGGCCTCATGAAGCATTTTCTTTATTTTCTGAGCCCACTAGATGGTGCTTTGTGTTCATCAAAAGGTTGAAAGCACATTGAATTTCTATTCTTTGAGTCTCTCTCTTTAGACCAAGAGCACCAACTAGTGGGCTCAGAAAATAAAGAAAATGCTTCATGAGGCTTCATTTGGCCATCACTAGTTGTCATACAGTGATGCTGCTAACAGAACGGAAAGACACAACAAAATGGAGGCAGTACGAGAGGAATTGGAACAGAAAAGAAATGGAGTTGGTCGGAATATCTGCAGTGACAACAATGGGTTTTTGGGGCATTTATTGCCATGGTGATAAATTGTGCTGTTAAAATACAGATGAAGTTGGAAAGGATTAAGATGATGGATACTGGGGATTAACACTTGAATGTTGTGGACGTATCCAGAGAAGATCTAGATACTACACTGAGGAAAGGGTTTGCAGATCATAATTGGGTCTGGATTACAAAACATAAGATGTCTTGATTGGGATCTATTTGAATGGACACTGTAAATAGTTTGCTCTGTGAAACTGTTGCAATCCAGTGGGTGGTGGTGATGCAACAGTCTTAAACTCTACAGATTGAGAAAAAGAACAGGTGTGTTAATGTTTCAGAGTTTTTCTTTGGGGTTGATGATGGCCTCCAGAAGAGAGCTCATGTTGACGGAGCAGTGAGTATAACGACTGACATGAGAGAATTGGAAGGTCTGCTTTGTTGTCTGTTTTGAGAAACAAAATAATGACTATTGAGGCTGTACTCACTTCCTGGGTGACTACAGAAAGTAAGACTTCGGGCATTGAGATGATGAAGATGATGGAGACAAGAGCAGTTATACTGTGAAGCTGTCAGCTTCTTTTGAAATTTACTAAAGGAAAGCCCCTTGAGATTGAGCATCTCCTTTTCAAGGGGGTCCCTTGACCAAGACAACATTACATACAAAGACAATATCACATAACAAACATACAATACATGCTCACCCACTCCCACCCACATCCCTGCCCTCATCAGTCAAACACAGAAAAATAGATGAGTAAATTAACCAAGACCTGGATAATAAATCAATTATAACAGCAGCACAAAACAAGTTATATATTAATGTCAGCTTACTGTGCAGCAGAGGCTTTTCGTCCTTTAACATCGATGCCATGTTCATGTGACTGGTCAGTCTGAAGGGACACACAGCTGGGGTCAGGTTGAGAAGACTTTGGGCTCTTACGGCTCCTAGCACACAGAGAGGAAGACCAGCAGGGAGGGAAATTCAGTTTTTAGTCTTCAGCCTCAGCAGCTGCTGGAGAAACTATCAGCTATCAACAGGAAAAGGATCAACACAGCAACGTTTAACTAGAACTGAATTTACTGAAGAAAATGTGTGTGAGTGCTGACAGCTGAAGATTATGGTTTAACAAGATGGAGTTATGTGTCACATAAGGGGAACTCAACACTATATTTTCTGTCACAGCTGGGATTTGAACTGATAACGTTTAATCAGTGAGGTGCACACTGCACCAAGGAAGCTAATGTCTGACACAGAGATACATGTATACTTGTCTTTATGCTGCAACACATGATTAATTCACTGTCAATGAATCTGCAGATGATATTCTCCAAAAACAGTTTGATGTACAAATGAAAAAAAAGAGTAAAATATTATGAAGTACTGTCAATTAGAGGGCGGCACGGTGGTGTGGTGGTTAGCACTCTCGCCTCACAGCAAGAGGGTTGCCGGTTCGATCCCGGGCGTGGGAGCCCTTCTGTGCGGAGTTTGCATGTTCTCCCCGTGTCAGCGTGGGTTCTCTCCGGGCACTCCGGCTTTCTCCCATGCAGGTTAATTGATAACTCTAAATTGTCCGTAGGTGTGAATGTGAGTGTGAATGGTTGTCTGTCTCTATGTGTCAGCCCTGTGATAGTCTGGCGACCTGTCCAGGGTGAACCCTGCCTCTCGCCCAGTGTCAGCTGGGATAGACTCCAGCCCCCCCGCGACCCTCAAGAGGATGAAGCGGTTAGAAGATGAATGAATGTCAATTAGAGCCGAAGATCATATCTTCAAATTGTCCAAACCCCCAAATAACCCATTTAAATTTGAAAAAGCCAAGTGATATACAAGGGCAAAAAAAACTGAGGTCTGTCACCAGACAATACACCAGACCCAGAGCTCTGAAGCTTCCTCACAAACCTCTGACACTAGTCCCAAAACTCTGGAGCTGCTCCCCAGACCTCTGCAGTATGCCATTTGTAAAGTGTCTCACGCTGAAAATAACATCAACATTTTGCCACATTTAGCTTCAAACAATGTTTAAAAAAGTATTGTGAATTTTTTAACGTCACCTTTTACCACATTTACAGCAATATTTGTTAACTTAGAAATATATTAAATAGTTAAATCTAAATATTAAATGTGGCACCTAAATGTTAAATGTTAAATCTAAATATTAAATCTAAATCTAAATCTAAATGCTAAATATAAATATAAATATAAATGTAAAATCTAAATATTAAATATAAATATAAATATAAATGTTAAATCTAAATATTAAATATAAATCTAAATCTAAATGTTAAATTTAAATGCTAAATATAAATATAAATCTAAATGTTAAATCTAAATGCTAAATATAAATATAAATATAAATGTTAAATCTAAATATTAAATATAAATATAAATCTAAATATTAAATCTAAATCTAAATCTAAATGTTAAATCTAAATGTTCTGGGTGAAACTAAATATTTAGCTAATATGCAAATTCACACTGCCGGTCACCGGAAGTACCAAAATAAAAGCTCGAGATGGTCAGACTGTGTTTATAGAATCAAATAACGAATTAAAACCAACTTATCGGGGGAAATGGACACTTGAACATACATTAGCGTGATAATAACTACCTAAAATAACAAGAAACGTGTTTGGAGAAATTTTATTTGATGTGTACTTTGAGCTGTTAGTGTCCCTTCTGAGGGAATCACCCTGTTGTTCACAAATACTTCCGAGTAGAAAACCAGCGGAGTTTAGCTACATATATATGCATATCTCACGTTTTTCACGTCACTGTATCACCGTTTAGACTAATCTGGTGTTTGTAAAGCCTATAAACACTATGGCTGAACAAACATTATTATCACGGTCTGAAATTAATAACATGGTTATCGTAGATTAGCGGGGCTAACTGTTAGCTGTTAGCCCCGTTAGCGGTGTCTGTAATGACTCACTAACTCTAAACGGTCCGTGAAGAAAATATTTTTCCAGTGGATGTCTTAGTTACAACATGATTGAGCTAACTGGAGTAGTTTAATGTCGTATCCGACAATGGGAGACATTTAACAGATGACGTCCTGATAGCTTTGCTGCTGCTGCAGCCACTGATGCTTTCTAGACATCGTGATTTCCCAAAACTGAATAAATACCACACATCGCAACACAAAACTGCTTTGCTAGATCAATCATGTTGTAACTAACACATCCGCTGGAAGAAAATATTTTTTTCACGGACCGTTTAAGAGTTAATGAGTCATTACAGACACTGCTAACGGGGCTAAGAACTGACGGTTGTTAGTTTAGCTTAGGTTGTTAATCCCTCCGAAGGGACACTAACAACTCAAAGTACACGTCAAATAAAATTTCTCCAAACATGTTTCTTGTTATTTTAGGTCATTATTATCACGCTAATGTATGTTCAAGTGTTCATTTCCCCCAATAAATTGGTTTTAATTCGTTATTTGATTCTATAAACACAGTCTGACCATCTCGAGCTTTTATTTTGGTACTTCCGGTGACCGGCAGTGTGAATTTGCATATTAGCTAAATATTTAGTTTCACCCAAAACATTTAGATTTAACATTTAGATTTAACATTTAACATTTAGATTTATATTTAGCATTTAGATTTAACATTTATATTTATATTTATATTTAATATTTAGATTTAACATTTATATTTATATTTAGCATTTAGATTTAACATTTATATTTATATTTATATTTAACATTTAGATTTAGATTTAGATTTAATATTTAGATTTAACATTTATATTTATATTTATATTTAGCATTTAGATTTAGATTTAATATTTAGATTTAGATTTAGATTTAATATTTAGATTTAACATTTAACATTTAGGTGCCACATTTAATATTTAGATTTAACTATTTAATATATTTCTAAGTTAACAAATATTGCTGTAAATGTGGTAAAAGGTGACGTTAAAAAATTCACAATACTTTTTTAAACATTGTTTGAAGCTAAATGTGGCAAAATGTTGATGTTTTTTTTTAATGTGAGACACTTTACAAACGGCACCCCATACTGCAGCAGTCCCATCCTGTGGACTCTAGTAGAATCCTACAGGATGACAGCAGACTGACAGGAACACTGAGAGCAGCTGTAAACCTCACTGACCACCAGGGGGAGCTCACAATCCAAACCTCCACCCTGTAGACCTGCACACTGAGCCCTCCCACACTTCACTCACTCTGTCATGTGTTTAAATTCTCACTGTTAACACTGTGACACTGCTGAGTCCACAGGGTTAACATGAGGACTACAGTCGTTGCCATGGATACAGCATGACATATAACAAACAGTTGAAGCTGTGATTAATCTCAGAGTTTGTCTCCAACAGTTTTTGTATCAACAGTTTGTGCAACATGTGTTCAGTCTGCTGCTTCAGACACTTTAACAGAGACACATCATGTAACGTTCACTATACAACACAAATACATACATACAAAGAATAAAGTGTGAACACGGCTCATATTATTCTGACATGAAACCGTCAGCTGATCGTCCTCACACTCACAGATGCTCTCATTTGTTTGTTGGATTCACTTTGAAAACGTTTGTCTCTGTGACTGCAGATAACACACAAATCCAGATTATCAGAGTTCAAAGCTCAGATCATGTAAAATAACTACAGTGGTCCTTCCTTCATAGACTGGTTATTTCATCATAATAAAACATTGTTATTGAGTTGATTCAGTTATTAATTAACAGAGTAGAAATGATCCTCTGATCTATGAGAGCACTTTGACCAACAGAGGCCTCAATAAACATGAAATATGAGCCTTGATAAAATAATTCAAGTATCAGAGTCCAAACTGAAGTCCAGTATCAACTGTATGTGTTTGATGCAACGTGTGGAAATGACTTCTGTATGATATTTAAATGAAGTTATATTGACACATTGTGGCTCTTTGGGTACATTTACAGGTTTATTATGAGTCAGTGTTGAGGTGAGAGAGCAGAGAAACAGGAAACAGAGAGTTGATGAACATGTTGAAGGTGAAACAGGATCAAATGTGATGTCAAGTGTTGAGTGTGATACCTTTTCATGTTGGTGATAACCTGCAGCCTCCTGATGAAGACAGACAGACAGACAGACAGACAGACAGACAGGTTCATCATTAGACTTTAAAGTGCTTGTTGTCAGATAAACTTTGTGCTGTGGAGTCTGGATCAAAGACAGGAGGTGAACACATGAATCAACAGAGACACATTAGAGACTGGAATCAATCAAAGGTCCACTTACTCAGTTTCTTCTCATGGACTTCATCACTCTGCAGCTCTCTGCTGTCTGGACCAGGTCTGTGGACACAAAGAGTTTTCTGTTGTCCTCCGTCAGGATTCAGTCCTCTGTGTCTGCAGGCTGCTGTCACACTCAAACACTGTGATGAACCAACCTGCAGCGCTCAGTTCAAAGTTCAGCTGCTGCGTCTTTATATGACTTTATATGATACATGTTAAAGTTTAACCCACAGCAGCAACACACACTGACAACATCAACACTCAATCACTGAAATTATTTTACACAAGAAGACATGAATTCACCTCCAGAGCTGGAAATAAAGCAGGAAGGTTTCATACCGTTGATCTGATAGAGATAAAACCACCAGTGTCCATTTAAAGCACTTGGATCAAACTGGTTTCAGATTGGCTGTTCTAAGCTCTCTTCAGACATTAAATGTCTTCGTGCATTTGTTAAAGTGATATTTGGTCACTGTGACAGAGGAGACTTGTCAATGTCACGTATATATCCCAGTATCACAAATTACACTTTGTGCCAGAGGACTTTACAGTCTGTACGACATATAACGCCTTCTGTCCTCAGACCCTCACAGCAGATAAGGACGCTCCCCCAAAACCCCTGTAATGGGTCAACAATGGAATAAAGCTCAGGAAGTGCAACTGAGGAGGGTTCGCTCTCCCAGGACGGACAGACATGCAGGAGATGTCCTGTACACAGCCTGTTGTGTCTGACCAATTACGTGTCAGGTATCACAAACATAACATTTACTTATAATATATACAGGAAGTCAACACATTCATGTATTAAATAAGGTAAACAAATTATATAGTAGTCATAATACACACCAAAATATCATAGTACAAAGTGTCACATAGTCACAATATAGAGTACGCCACAGACTGATGAGTTGATGGTGGGCTTTGGGAAAATGCCAGGAGGGAACTAAACTCACCTCATCACCTCGTCCTCGATGCAGAGAGGGGACAGATTCAAGTACCATGGTGTCCACATCACCACGGACCTGACCTGGGCGCTAGACACTGTTTCACCTTAGACGCTGAAGGAGCAACACCGAACAGGACAGACAGGCCCTGACTGATGTCATAAAAACCATTAAAAACAGACCTGCTGATTTAAACCAGTAAAGATGTTGAAAACAGCTTTTTTCATGTTGAAAAAATAACCGTCTTTCTTACAATGCTTGTCCCAGAGTGGCTTCTTACTTACAAACATGAAAATGTCAGTGTCTCTATCCAGAGTCAGTGTTTGGTTTGTCCGCTCTGGGCTACTGTAGAAATACAGCAGTGCAACATGGTGATCTCTGTAGACTTGACCTGCAGAGATCACCATGTTGCTCGTCCTGCTCCCCGTGTAGATATAAACAGCTCATTTTAAGGTAACGAAAACACAACCATTCTTATTTTCAGGTGATTATACACTAAAGAAAACACACTGATTAGATTACTCTCAGTTATAGACAAAAAAATGTTTTATTTGGCATCAACAACAATTAGAAATGTTTACAAAAGATACAATGGAATAAACTAAAGACAGCAAAACATCCACTTTGTTTGACCTGCAGGACCTTTGACCTCCTGAGACCCTGTGTCCTCATATGATGACATCACAGTTTGGGTTTTACTTGACCTTATACTCTACTTAACTCAGACCTGTTGTCCTCGTTCATGGACACTTTGTGTGTCATCTCGTGGTAGTAAGAGCACAATAGCTATAATAATCCATGTAAAAACAAGATGGCAGCCGTCTCTGCCAAGTCAGTCTGCATGGTCAGAAGGTCCAAATCCTGATCACGTTTAATGGTTGAAACTTGTTTATTTATGATTAATAATGTTTGAAGATTTATCAACAGTCACAAGCTAAGACGGTAAATTGGGACGGACTTATTTGACACTGGGACTTTCTTATTGTCTCGTTTGAGGACACTGGGACTCAGTTATTGTATTAATTTTTTATACTTATCGGGTCCTGCTGATCCCAGATAGCTAGGAGAAATTAAAAATGCATACCAAACAAAAGTCCAGGTCTCAGGAGGATCAGTGGAGTGTGTGACGAATAAGTCAGTGATTCTCTTATCTGTCAGTTTTATGTTTATATAACAAGTGATAGTTTGTCAGTTATCAGTTAGTGCTGCTGCGTCTAAACTAAAATTTTCCCTGCAGTCGTAAAACAGGCTCCTGGCTGTGAGGACCGGGTAAGACTGTACATGTCAGTAAGGAAAGTTCAGACAGAGGTAATGCAGAGGGGTTTGGGCTTTGGATCATTTATCGAGGACGAGCAGGAGGAGCACAGAGCTGTGATGGCCGAGTGGTTAAGGCGTTGGATTCGAAATCCAATGGGGTTTCCCCGCGCAGGTTCAAATCCTGCTCACAGCGTCCGTCCCTTCACCTCTGGATAAAATGATAAAGGCAGAAAATACTGCCCTACAAAAGCCTGCTGGACAACATATGTGCTTTAAATATCAAAACATGAGGGACAGATAATACATTTCATGATGATATTACTATAGCTAGATAAAGAGAATATTAAAGCCCTCTTGTTTCCAACATGTTGCAGTGTTTTCAAAATATATTGTTTTGTGAAATGTTTATGTCTTTTCAGAAATGCTGTAGTGTTGTCTGCATTGTATTGCTCTCTGAAATGTTTTGTTTGTCAAATGTTGAAGTTTTTCTTCTGAAATGTCGCACTGTTTGTTTTGCAAAATGTGGTCATGTTTTGTTAAATGTTGTGTTTTGACCCTCGGGGCCACCATATAACAATAGGACAGTCTAATAAAAATCTCTGTATGTGAGTTCAGCTTTTCTTTATTTGAGGCACTGTTGAACAAAAACCAAAGAGACATTATGACCACATGTGAAAGACAAAGTTAAAATGAACCTCTCTCCCTTTGCTGGATTTCATTATGTTTAATTTTCCTGCTGTGAACACATCATGAGGTCCACAGATTAAATCACTGCCTGTATCACATGAATGCAGCATCACGCTGTTATCCAATCACATTCGGAGCCTGGCGCGTATCTCGGCTGTGATTGGCTGAAGCGTCTGTCAGTCATGTGTTTAGGGCGGGGCCGCAGTGGGCAGCTGTCAGACTCAGCACACAGAGCTTCTCCGCCCAAACAGCGAAAACACGGGCTGTTCAAACACAGAGCAGCTGAATGTCGCTCATCACCGAGCAGAGATGGTCCTGTAACTGACACAGGTGAGCTCACCGTTTGTACACACGTCACTTCCCGTCTTATATCAGTGCCAGATGTGCACGTCACCCTGCGGTTTGCGTGTGTCCTGATGTTTTTAGCATGCACCTAGCTAACTGTCAAAGCTAACGGTCAGCAGGCAGTGACAATGGAGCTGTCACTGCCTGCTGACCGTTAGCTTCTCATTGTCTTTAACGGCACGTTATATGCAGTTATATTACCTGTAGTGTCGTCACACAGTACAAAGCTGCTGTCGCTGAGTGAATGGTGCTCACCTGGCCGCGCTAACTCAGCTAACGGTATGTTCATGTGCAGGGGCGGAACTACACAGGGGCTCTGGGCACCCTCAGATATCAACAGCTCGTCCTTCATCAATAATGTGAAAATAATCAGTCTGATTTTGCTTCCCTCCTGTGAAGACATATTATCAGAGTCAGTGTGTCAGATTTTAGTGGCTTCTAGTGGTGAGAACTGGAGGTCACCACCAGCTGAAACTTCTCCTGGTTAGAAGTCCTCCAGTGTCCAGGAGGTTCATACAAGGAGCTGAATCATCCTCAGAGGTCTCCTCCTCCCCAAAACAAACACATCAGCTGATATAAACCAGAGGAAGACTCAATAGAACAGCTGTACGTCACAAATCAGTGTTTCTTAAATGCTGTTCTGCACGTCGCAGGTTGCCTGCTTCAGCCCCGATCACACAGAAAACATTTTGGAGGCTGCAAAACACGAGCCGTTAAAATTAAATGCCAATAGTAAAAGAAAAAAAAAAAAACACCTGATGTGCCTTGTTATTGTTGCCAGGCAACCTCCCATCACCTCCCCGACCCTAATCTCTCAAGACAGATTCAGCAATTGATGCCCTGTCCAAATACCCGCACTTGCGCCCTTGTGCCCCTTAACTGCGCGCTCCCGCTAAGGGGCGCAAGTGCGTAGGGTGTCCAAATTGTCTTCTGTTGTTATCAAGGGGTGCAAACCTGCGCCCTTAATGCACCGCTTCTGAAAGTGCGCATCAGACCTCACTTCGCTGAAGGATTTTACCCAGAATCCTCCGTAGTGTCGTGACGGCCTAACACTGCACAGCTGGCCGGTACAACTCACCATCTTCAAACGGTAACTGACGTGTCCGCGAGCCGTTAACTCCGACTGACAACTACCATTAGAGGAACATAACGTCAAACAACACGCTGTGTGGACTTAATAATACATGACAGGGTGTTAATAATGAAATAATATACAGTTTACAGTTGACTGGAGGTTTGTATGACAGTCCACATCACTTTACAGTTTTGATTGTGTCTTTAATTATTATTATTTTATTACCGTACGTCTTTATAGTTTATTTTATATCACAATTTACCACAATTTATCCAAGCAAAAAACATTTTAATAGTAATAACGGTAATCTAGGCTACATTAACGGTAGAGTAAAAAAAGATGGTACAGCTAATATACACATTATTAACAGGTAAATTCAAGAGTAAAATTTAATTTAATTTACCTGTTGGTTGGGCATCAGCATCAATACTTGGATGTGATGTAGATGTCACCTTCTCCTGCGGCTCCTAATCCTCCTCATCATTCGCTGATTGTATCTGTTTATCATTTGCAGCAGCAGTGCTGCGAACAACGTTATTTCCTCTAACGCCATGTTTCGTCTCCTAGGAGACGGACCAGCTGGACCCAAATGGAAGTGACGTGTACGCAACTGTCCCAGTTCTCCTTTTTAAACAGCGTCAGTCCCTTGCGCACTTACGCCCCTAACTGCACTTTTGGCAAGTGCACTTCAGGGAAGACCTCAGGGCGCAAGTGCGGGTATTTGGACAGAGCCTTACATTGTAGAATCTGTCGGCAGCCCTGTGTGAAAGACGACTTGTGGGGGGGGGGGCTTTGAGTTTGAATGATGCTGCGCTTTAGCCAATCAAAATGGAGGGGGCGTGGCCGAGACGTGCAGGTGTCCCCAGGAAATGTGTACCTACAGAAACAGCAAAATCTATAGCGACTGCTCCACCCAAAACGCCGTCTCGTCAACGTGAAAAAAATATTTTTTTCCAGTGGATGTCTTAGTTACAACATGATTGAGCTAACTGGAGTAGTTTCATGTCGTATCTGACATCGGGAGGCTTTTAACAGATGACGTCCTGATGTTAGCTTTGCTAACTGTCCCTGTCAGCTGCAGCCACTGATGCTTTCTAGACATCGTGATTTCCCATAACTGAATAAATACCACACATAGCAACACAAAACTGCTTTGCTAGCTCAATCATGTTGTAACTAAGATATCCGCTGGTAAAAATATTTTATTCACGGACCGTTGACTGAGTTATTACCTTATTTTTATACAGTCTATGGTTATTACAGACACCGCTAACGGCTAACGTTAACAGCTAACAGTTAGCCCAGCTAATCTACAATAACCATGTTATTAATTACAAAATGTGCACACAGTAACGTTTGTTCAGTCATTGTGTTTATAGACTTAACAAACATCAGATTAGTCTACACGGTGATATAGTGATGTGAAAAATGTGATATATAGCTAAACTCTGCTGGTTTTCTACCCGAAGTATTTGTAAACAACACAGCGATTCCCTGGGGGCACCGCCGGAAGTGAAGGGTGTGAGTGATCGCTGAGGCCCCTGCACTTCCGTTAGTCGAAAAACTCCGGGCTGTGCCTCCAGAGGTAAAGGAAGGGGTTTTTTTTTACCGATGGATTTCCAGATTGCCCTGACCATGACCTTCCTGTGTAATTAACCTGCCACTTATTTTTATTTATTTATTTCGCAGTAAGTAGTGTGTAGGAGGGATCGACCGATAGGTTTTTTCAGAGCGGGTGCCGATACCAATTATTATGAAACAGAGATACTGATAGCTGATATTTACAACCGATGTATGTCTGCTGTATAAATCATAGTTGACACAGAATTTAAAAAATAAACACTGACAAAGAAACACCAGAGGCAGGATAAAACCTCAGAATAAAGAGCGACATTTTAGATCTTTCAATAAATAGGAAAATAATTTACAAAAAAAATAAATAAGTAACAAAGTTGAAGAATATTCATTCATCTTCTAACCGCTTCATCCTCTTGAGGGTCGCGGGGGGGCTGGAGTCTATCCCAGCTGACACTGGGTGAGAGGCAGGGTTCACCCTGGACAGGTCACCAGACTATCACAGGGCTGACACATAGAGACAAACAACCATTCACGCTCACATTCACACCTACGGACAATTTAGAGTCACCAATTAACCTGCATGTCTTTGGACTGTGGGAGGAAGCCGGAGTGCCCGGAGAGAACCCACGCTGACACGGGGAGAACATGCAAACTCTGCACAGAAGGGCTCCCACGCCCGGGATCGAACCGGCAACCCTCTTGCTGTGAGGCGAGAGTGCTAACCACCACACCACCGTGCCGCCCAAGTTGAAGAATATGCTAGCTAAATAAAAACTGATTATAAAAATAAATAAATACACAATAATCATAAATACAAAATTTAAAAAATAAAACGAAAAATAATAAATAAAATAAAATGAAGGAGATCTCAATTAAAAGCCAGGCTAAAAGGTAGGTCTTGAGTTTGCTTTTAAGAGTCTAGAGTGGTACATGCAGGCAGTGAGAAGCACGCCAGGGGCAGTTCAGCAAAACAAAACTGTATATCGGCATATCGGTGGAAAATCTCACAGATACCGATAACCCTAAAAATTCATAATATCAGCCCAGCCGATTATCTGTCGACCCCTAAAATGTTCAGGCAGACGTAGGGCTGGGTGATATGACCTCAAATCAACATCACAATTAATTAAACATTTTCCCTCCATTTATTAATGATTATTTTGTTTTCATTTTTTGCCCTCATATTTCACTGACAAGGTTTGTACTGTTAATACGCTCAGCTATTAAAGACCGTGCAGTGTTCATATTCGGAAACGTGAAAGTGCTCCAAGTGCTCAAACAGACTGGTGGTCGCTGAAACGGTTTTTATCTTGCCTATTTTCACTAACTCCCTGATGTTTTACCATCCCTGCCTTTCTCTCAGCGTGCTGATACTCCCCAGCCATCACCTGACCACTCTCACCTCTCCCCGCCATCATCACCATGGAGACCGCCAACAGCTACGTGCTGATCCACGGGAAGAACATATCCCACAACACCCTGGCGGGCTCTGCTGTGGGGCCCCACATGTCCATCGACAAGCTTTTCCCAGCTCTCCTCGAGTGCTTTGGCATCATACTGTGTGGCTACATAGCCGGCAGGTGAGTGTGTGCAACAACAGGTACAAGCTTGTTTTTGTCATTTGTTTTTTTGCCGGAAAATCTTTAGTGAAGCTTCAGTTGACCCCCTAAACTGCTTTACTCATAGAGCGGATAATGAACATCAGCGTTGTACCCTTTGTTCAGCTAAATTAACTCATGTATGCAGGTTTGTTGTTGTGACTGATTTCCTGTTGTCACTAAACCACAGCTTTGCACACGGCTCTGCAAACAAGTACATTCTTTCTTTTCTGATGTGTCTCGCTCAACGTCACAGACGGGCTGGAAACAGGTTTGTAGATAGTAGAAAGCATCATGGAGGCCGGTGGAAGTGTTCCAGTGGTAACTTCTTTTTTAGATGCTTTCAGACGCTCTATCAACCTCAGTGCCGACTTAATTTTGGATGATGTTCAACTGCTGCTTGTACAGAAATGGACAGAATTTAGTGGCGGCTGTCATTACATCGTGCCGGCTAAAGGGCTAAAGTGGCGCGTCCATCAGGGTTTCATATTTCCATCACTGCTGGTCGAAGCTCATCATAGCCGGAGCTGATATATACATGTGACTACTGCAGAGTCATTTGTCCCCGTAGTGAATGCAGATGGTATCCTTCCCATTAAATACAGAAGCCAGATGTTAGCGAGTGTTAGTGTTTGTTTGTTTTTTGTCCAGTGGCTCAGGGGCTTTAAATGTAGATGACTTTCTTGTTCAGTTTTACAGGAACGCAGCCACCATGTTAATGTTCTGCTGAATGTAGCGAGGCTGTGATCAACCAATTTCACTGCTAACAGGGTTTTAAAACGTCACGGGTTTGTAACCGTAAAGACTCAGCTACACTGACTGATTCTGTTCTCACACTCACAGAGGGACGTAATGGTCTGTTATTTTCATGTGAACAATGGTTACACGGCGAGGAAAATTAAATAAATGTAGACAATTTCCAGCCTAATCATCAGACTGCAGGCGGAACAACACTAACCTAATGACATCAAAATCTAAAACTGTTGCATCCCGAGCTGTGTGCAGGAATATTTTAAGATAGTGGATAAAAATAAAGAAGTGATGCGTGAGCTGTGGCTTATGTTTTCTTGTGGCTGTTTCTTCCGTTCCACCCAACAGGGCAGATATCATCACAGAGAGCCAGGCGAAGGGTTTGGGGAACTTTGTCTCTAAGTTTGCTCTTCCGGCGCTGCTCTTTAAAAACATGGTGCTGCTGGACTTTGGAGACGTCATCTGGGCGTTTCTCTGGAGCGTCTTGGTCGCTAAGGTTGGTGTTACAGTATGTGTATGAACTTCTTTTACTTTATAGCATGGTGGTTAAAAACTGCTCCCTTCCTCTGTGTAGGTGATGGTGTTTGTGCTGGTGTGTGTGCTGACCCTGATGGTGGCCAGTCCGGAGAGCAGATACAGTAAGGCTGGTCTGTACGCCATCTTCGCTACGCAGAGCAATGACTTCGCCTTGGGATACCCCATAGGTGAGGCAACACACTGACGCCGATCTACCAGTGAAGACAAATACTGTATTTATGACACAAAGAGAAAACATCCTCCTCTTCCTCTTCCTCTTCCTCTGTGTGTCCGTAGTTGATGCTTTGTACCGGAGCACATATCCAGAGTACCTCCAGTACATCTATCTAGTCGCTCCGGTCTCCCTCATGCTCCTCAATCCCATCGGCTTCGCTCTTTGTGAGGTGCAGAGGTGGAGGCAGGCCAGCCATTCACACAGCACTCTTGGCATCCTGGGAGTCGTAGTCCTACAGGTATTGTGTATATCCAGGTGTTTTAGGGTGAATAACAAACAGCAGCAGGTGCAACACACTGTTACACCCTGAAGTTCAGTTCGGACCAAAGATTGGTGACAAGACGAAACCGTTTTCGAAGCGGTGTGAACTGGCCGGTCTGAGCTCGACTCAAGCCGGCTGATGGTGTCACCTGACACTCAGCTGATCAAATGGCCGGCGGCTGGTTTTAAAGCACGTCACCTGATTCAACAGCCAATCAGCTTGTAGTGAAGTCTGCTGGTCAAGTCAAAATGACCACAGATGGTGTGTTGGCTTGCTGCAGCAGGTGCTCCGTCCCCACCGAGCCCTCTGTTTCCGTCCTCACGGTCTGATACACCGTCTCATCGTGGCCACTTCCTGTCAACGTTACAGTCCCAGATGAGAGGGGTTGTACTTTCTAAAAGTACAGGAACTTTCAAGGTAGATTGCAGGGCTGGCTGTCGCTGATTGGTCAAACACACAAAGTACTGCTGCTTAAACTCCTGTACAGCTTCATCCATAAAAAAAAAAAAAGTACTCCAGAATCAACTTAGGACAGTTTTAGGAGGGGACAACATTTCTGTTTGTTTGGTAACATTATGAGTAAAGTTCAGCTTTGCTGTCGTCTTCCTGACTCATTTAAAAAAGACGGGAAGATCACGAGCTGACAGAGACACCACTGCGGTGCTGTGAGACAGTCGGTGACTGAAAGAAATGAAACATGATTATCTTCTTGTTTCAGAGCAGTTACATTCTACAGCACCAACATATAACCATCAGACACTCAGCAGATGATTAACTGTGGAGGGACACACTCTTAGTTTCATTTTCCTCCTCTGCATTTTATTCATGACATCCAACTTGCAGCAACTCTGCAGCAGTGAATGTCATCGCAGTGAGACAGAATCTGAAGTTCAATTTGTTTCTCAGTGCATCTTTTTTTGTTTTGTTTTGTTTTTTTTTGTTAACATGAAACAGGCGCAAACTGATTTGCAGGCTGCAGAGTGTGTTCACCCCTCGTCCAGTCATGTTGCTTTGTCATACGCCTGTGTAGTAATTTGCCAAATCTTCACTGGTCTTAAGACCACCGTGCAAACACAGATGATAATTTGCAGGAGCCTTTTGGTGTCTTGAAAAGTAGTCCTGCATATTCTGGGTCAAAACGTGACTTTAGTTTTACAAGTTACACTTTAAGATCTCACTCTCTGGCTGTTAAAGTGATGTTATCTAACCCTCTATCTGTACCGTCTGCAGGTGTTGAAGAACCCAATCGTATTCATGGTCATCGTAGGAATCGTCTCCCACTTTGCGCTGGGCCAGCGGATCCCTGCTGTGCTATCAGAGTTCATAGACGGCTTGGCGAACTCCTTTGGAGGGGCGGCCTTGTTTTACCTCGGCCTCACTATGGTACTGTTTGTTCAGCCTCTTGTGAAGTCTTGTTTCAACTCTAAGGCCGAGTCCACACTTGATTTGTTCTCAAAAAAAAAAAAAAAGAAAATTCTGTCCACACATGCAAAATCTTGAATGAAAACACAAAAACACAACGTAGGTGCTGTCATGAGGCCAAACCAAAGGGCGGCGATAGACCCCAGTCACAAAAAGAAAAAGATGTTGTCCAATCAGAAGCCTTAAAAAACGTTATTACTGGAAGTCTGCGTGGAGCAGTGACCTCTGTCGCTCATTCTGATTCTTCTGTTCCTCAATATAGACGAAGACTAAGGGCTCGAAACACTCATTCACTCAGAGACTCGTTGAGATCAAGAAATATCCTGAGCTAAACGACCCACAGTGCCGTCATTAGAAAGACAATGGCCAAAAAGATATTGTGTGGTGAGTCAGATCAGCTCTTCAGGTGAGACATTAAATTTAATCAGTGGCTCTCCACACATGATCTGAAGCTAACGCAGAGGAGGAGGAAGTACACATCTGACAGTAACAATAACTTTGTGTGGTCGTCTGTTGATGAGCTGCAGCATGACGCGTCCAGTGTGTGCTGGCTGTGGTGGCGCCGGCGTGTTTTAGCCTAACTCTACATTTATGTGTAGACACGTAAAAACGCCTGTTAGCGACGTTAGAACCAGCTCTGTTTTGGTCACATCTGCCTTTGTACGAAACGTCGCCTCATCTGGGACGCCTCACAAAGGAGATAACGGGGCACAGTCTGATTACATGAGCTGTCAGTCCCTGTCTACATGTCGACACTGAAAAGTTTCTGAACATCTTCACCCTGCAAGGATTTTTTCAAAAGGTTCATGTTTGAGTTTGTGTGTGGATGAAAGGCCAGAACGTGTATAAAAAGCTACACCTGTGTACGTGTGGACGAGGCCTTACCGCACTTTAAACTGAATCAGATTTAATTTGCTGCACTTATCTTGTCACTGTTTGAAATGTGTGTAAACATGGAGGATGTCTTCAGACATCAGTCATCTCTGTTTCTGTTTCAGGTCGGCCAGCTCCGAAAACTAACCAGAGACACTGGAGTCGCCCTGATTCTCCTCATCACAGCCAAACTGTAAGCAGGACCAGGATGGATTGTGTGTGTGTGTGTGTGTGTGTGTGTGTGTGTGTGTGTGTGTGTGTGATATGATGTGGTGGTGGCATTGTGTTCTGTATTACTGTTTCTTTCAAAGTGTTTTCACTATATTTAGGTACAGAATGACCACAGATTTTAAAGCGTTTTACACAGACATTTAATTTAATTTAATTTAATGTTACACAGAAATAAACATCTGTTACATTCACGCTCTCTCCAGACAAGTTCATACATTGCTGATAAAGCCAGTCGCCAACAGAGAAAGCTCTCTGTATTTCTCAGGTGTTGGGTGTCTGTGGCGACTTCCTCGTGTAGTTACATCAGTCAGCTAGCCAGAGGTAGAGGGTAGAGGGGAGGGACGATAGCAAAGGAGCAGCAGCTGGAAGTGTGGCGGAAAATCATAAGAAGTCTCCAAGAAAAGTTTCTGGACTGGATTCTTCCAGATAAAAAAGAAGCTCAGCATTCAGAGGAAGGATTGAAGACGTGGATCAGCTCTTCCTCGTGGGACGGTGCCAAGAGAAGAGTGGATGCTGCGTCCCTGCTCTTAGACAGGTCATCTGTAAAATACTAGTGCAGTGTCTGATGACTCCATCACTTGGCCTTTCTTCCCCTCTGCTTTTATTTGAAAAGAGCATGAACTCACAGATATACGTCATTAGCATTTATATTTACACTCACTGGGTGGGTCACACTGCAGGTGCACATATCTCCTCTGTGACACATGGTCAACAAAAACAGGACATCATAAGCTTCACAGAGGAAGTATTCAGTGCAGGGCTGTTTCCTTACACCTCTGACTGATCTCCATGAACCAGGACTGGTGTTAGAAGTTTTATGTCCCGCTCTACGTCCTCTCTCTGCAGCCTGGTGATGCCGCTGGTCTGCAAAGACATGGTGGATATTCTGGATGTAGGCGTGAACAGCACGAGTGCCAACCACACCAGTCTGTCTAACTTTGCCTTCCTGTACGGCGTCTTCCCGACCGCTCCCAGTGTGGCTATCTACGCCGCACACTACAACGTCGAGCTGGAGGTGGTGAGTACCATCGATGTAATAATCCTGCTTTGAACAGGGTTGAAGCTACAAAACAATATTTGAAACAATATAATAAGACAATAGACGTGTCAGGAAAGTTCAGGCACTCTGTGAGAAACATTACTGAGAGATAAAAAGAGTAAAAACCCCTCGTCCAGCACTTTGTTCTAATGTTGAAGGCTGGAAGAGTTTTGACTTTAAAACAAGGCATCGTCATGGTGTGTCAAAATTACAAGGCAAATGCCTTTCTCCTGGTCAGGTCACATGGCAAGACCAGGCGATAAGAGGATCATAAACACACACACACACACACACACACACAGAAGCCAAGAAAATTCCAATTTCTTGCTGGTAATCTGCCATGTAACTGTTTCAACTGTATCTACAACACTCAGTATTCATCCCCCACACCATGACACCGCCCTGCTTCTTTCCTCGTCTTCAGGTCCATGCTTTAATAAATTAATACGATTTTATGTCATTTTTCCAACGAGGAAAAGAAGCACTGTTAACATGGACATCAGAACCCTTTTGTTTCTAAAGTGTGTGGTGTGTTGGAGCGAGGTGGAAAAGTTTGACAAAGTCTGGACTGTGTAGTAGAACTATGAGATATCTCTGTGGCTAATAACTGTTCTAACATAAACCTCAGGGCAACCCTATAGATTTCTAACATGCTCTTAGCCATACCTGCTTTGTTCTTTTAAATGACCACTGTAGCTAAGATTTAAAACCAATAAAACAACATGTGAACGCAGCTCAGAGGAGCCCAGGCTACGTCTTGCAGGACTCTCAGGCCCCATGTTGATCCATTTTCTCACAGTCAGAGTTGACGGCCACATCTTTCAGCCCTGGAAGCCGCAGCTCCAGTGACAATGGCGAGCTTCACACGAGCTCCTGTGACATCATCGTTATAATGTCCTGCTAGAGCCACATACAGCCGGGGTTTACTCGCTCCTCCAGAGCTGAAGTATAGTCACATTTCACCTCCAGGTCTCTGAGTATCAAATGATGTGTGTCCTTTTTATCAGTAAGAGTTGAATCACAGAGTTGACATAATGTTCTTTACTGGAGCCATTTTAACAACAGTGTTCACCTCTCTATGTGCAAATGTTTCCCCCTAAACACGTTCAGCCCTGACACTATTTTCACACAGCACCATCGCTGCGTCCTGGGCTTAGCTCCGCCCAAGATATTGTAAATGATTTAACCTTTGTGCCCTGCTCAGAAAATAACTTCAGGAATATTCATTATGACCACAAACTTTTTTAAGGACCATATGTGTCACTTTAAAAAATCATTAATTTCTCCATTTTTTGCTTTTTTGTTTTTATTAAAATGATTTTAATCAATTTAAATCATTATTTAATCAAATATTAACCCTTCACATGCCAGTTTGTATCATATACCACTAGTTTGCCTAAAAGAGTCCTTTAACTTCCTCCTATGTCCAGAATATGTCATGCCGCCCTCCCCCTGGTAAAGCTATGAATTTTTGATCAGTTCTTCCAGGGTTTTACCTGTTAATGATCCAAGCTGAATCCTAAAGGAAACAAAACCATACTTACCTTAGTTAAAATACAAACAACTCAGAGCGTTTTTCCCGCTGTAGCAGAGTGATAATGTGTGCTTCTATACTGCTGACACAGCACTGTGGAGATACAGTACGTATACTGCAAAGACAGTTTTCACGATCCAAGTCTGCGCCCAGTAAATTAAGAAAACCTGAAGCCTTGTATCCAGATTACTTGTTACACTGTCACTTAGTGTTTTAAAGTGTCTTTCTCTCTGTCCTCTCTTCAGGTGACATCAGGGATGGTGATCAGTACGTTTCTGTCTGCACCCATCATGTACGTGTCGGCCTGGTTGTTAACAATCCCTCTGATGGACCCGACCCCGCTGGTGACAGAGCTCGAAAACGTGAGCTTCAACATCAGCATTGTCAGCCTCGTGGCGCTGGTGAGTGTGTCTGCAGGTTTATCTTGGAGAAAACGATGAAGAATAAAAACTGTTTGTCAGAATTCACTTGGCTCAGTTTTATGACAGAAAGCTGTTCCTGACTTTGGGTTGATCGTGTGCCTGTGTCTTCTCTCAGGTGTGGACCATCGTGGTGATGTTGCTCAGCAGGAAGTTTAACAGACTTCCTCACCTGTTTGCCTTAAACCTTTTCCTGGCTCAGGTCAGTCTCCAGTCACAGCTCCAGATGGAGCGTGTGCTTCACCGGTGATGTTCGGAGGTCATTTTGTGTTTCTGTCTGTGTCATCTTCACGTTCCTGTTCTCTGCTCGGCTCTAGTTCCTGGTGTGTGTCAGTATGATCCTGTGGAACTTCCTGGTGAAACAAGAGGATAATCTGGTGGGAAAGATCCTCACCTTCACTCTGCTCTACGGGTCTCTGTACAGCACCTACATCTGGACGGGTAAGAGCGTGCATGTATGTTCATTAGACTGTGTTTGACTAAATAATAAAATGAACTGTGTTAAGCTTGCTCACTCTGATGCGTGTTTTTCAGGTTTAATCCCGCTGTGTCTGGCGCTCACTAACAGAGACGATCTGCTGAGACTCCGACCGGGAGTATTCATGATTTTGGGCTGGGGGTAGGTCAGCGTTACACAACATCACTGCATTCAACATAGTGTTCATTCTGTCAGGTTCTTTTGTCTTAAGGTTCATTCTCACTGCCGGAATATTTGCGCAGCGCTTTTCTGCATTTAAACCATACACACAGGCGCGGTACAGACGCAGAGCGGAATTTCGCGTTGTTGTGTTCCAAGTCCGCGCAGTGTGAACGGGTGTAGGCGAACATGGACGAGAGTAGGAGCAGCAGCAGCGACGATAACATTATTGTCATTTACGTTAACTTAGCTAGCAATAGGTAGCTAGCTAGCAAGCTAACGATTAACAAGTGTCAACATCAACTTTCTTTAGCACTTACAACTCTCACCGCAGCCACCAAGCTGGACAATGGACTGCCAGACGTTGTCCTTTAATTCATTGTTCATACAATCATCCCGTCTTTTATCAAAAAGGACGGGGTGCTGTGAAACAAGGTTTATCAACCTTTCTCCCTTACTGTCCTGCCTGACTGGATTTCGGACTCTCCCAGGTCTGTGCGATGTCACTATAAACAACATTTCATTGGCCCAGCTGTGTAGTTCCGCTGCGAATTCCGCAGGGGTCAAAGTCTGGGCGGAAACTTTTTTCACCGCACGAAAGTTCCACCCCGGTGTGCAAACTTCCATAAGAACCCATGAAATCAGCTTTTATATTTTTCCATGAGAATAATCTGCGTAGATATTCACCCTCAATGAGAATGGACTTCTAGTCTTGTGTCAAATGTTCTTCTTAGTTTTTATGATATGAATGTCGGCCTTTTATCTCGTGTTTCTAGTCATGTGTTTTTGCAGACATGAGGAACTGTTAAAATGTGGTATTTCTTAAAGGGAGTTTGGTGTAATGTTTTCCACCAGGTGCAGGATGGGAAATAATCTCAGAAGAATCTAGTTGTAGTCTGTCACAGTCACTGTCACACTCTCGTCTTTTAACAGTCGATCAAAGTCGTGTAGTGTAGAGTAGCTGGTAGTCACCTCATCCTGTTTTGGGCATTTTTAAACTGTAGCTGTTTAGTCATCAGATTATTGAACATTTCAGTCGAGTCAAACCAATGTCTTCGTCATTTTAGTCAAACTTTTTTCACACGCGATTGATGGATTGGTTGAATAAATGCTCAGGTGACACAGGTTTACTCATTAGAGATGCAGCTTTGTAGAAAGTGTCTGGTCCAGTGGTCTGATAGGATCAATTTAAGGAATACATCCAGATATGGAGAATGTTCTGATTTGTTCATTTATTTTGAACCAACTTTAACTTCAGTAAGTTACTCCTCCTCCTCCTCCTCCTCCTCCTCCTGATGGTGCCCATCATGTGTGGGGTGGCCAGCACACAAAACAAAACTGCTGCGTTGGGGAAAACAAATCAGTTTAATTATTTTATGTCCTTTTTGACAATGAAAATAAAAAGTGATTTTAGTAGTTTCAGATTACACCTAAGGCTCCTCCTGTCAACAATACTGCACGCTGATATAGTCACAGTTTGTGTTTAATGACGTCGGTGCTGTCTCGTCTTCGTCGTGGGAAAAAAAGGACGTTGATGAAGATTTTTTAGTCGTAGTTTTAGTTAATGAAATTCACAGCACATCCAGAGTGGAATTACAGTTATTAACAAGCACTTAAAAACTGTTTGAACACTATCGTGTGTGTGTGTGTGTGTGTGTGTGTGTGTAGGGTTCCCTTCCTGATGGTCGGAGGTCTCCTGATATCAGGAGAGCGGACCGACACCATCGACTCTGCGTTCTTCTACGGCAGAGCTCAGGTCAGAAAAACACCTGCTGCTTTACTGTTTTTCACTCTGTGTATTTTTCCTGGCGTCTCTCTGTCCTCTGCTCCAGTCTGTCTAGTTCCTGTTTAAATCTGTCAAGCAGACTGTCCACTGTAACTTATGAAACTGAATTGTACATAAATCAGAGTTATAACTCAAAATGAAGGAAGGCGTTTCTTCATCTTGTGTTGTGTGTGTGTCTGCAGATAATCAGCACGGCGGTGGTGCTCGCCGTCAGCCTGGTGCTCGGTGCCATATCTCTGATGGGTCTCAGCCAGGGGGACAGGGAGCAGAGCGGCTACCAGGCCCTGAGCAGAGCCGCTGTAACAGGCGTCAGTGATGAGCTGAGGACCCCTGGTGGCCTGGAGGATCCACAACAACCACAGCAACAACAGTCACAGACGGCAAATTCACCTGACGGCAGCATCAACTCAGGTCTGTGCTGATACACATGAAATCCCATCAACATTTGCCTGGATCAAACAAAATACCAGGGCACAAAAACAACTAATCTCACCAGATGATGGTCATATAAATATGTGTACTGTCTGTGTCGTGTTTCCAGACCTCCACAGTTTCTCTCCTCTGCAGCCCATGCCTGACATGATAGCCAGCACGCAGAGGGAGCACACAAACAGCACAGGTAGCAAACACTCATTTAAGTCTTTTTACATCTGTTAAATCTAAGTTATGACATTTAATTTGCACAGAGCAGAGGACATTTTCTATGTGTTTAACATTGATGCTGACATTTAGGACATGAAACAGGCAGATTCATGTGTTTTCTTCTACATCATAAAAATGTCATTTTGTGCAGTTGAATTAGGACCTGCCGTCTGTCCCTGATGTATCTGTCTGTGTCCGTCCTCTCGTCTTTACTGTGACTAACGGGGTATTAAGACATTTATTGTAGTGAAAAAGGAAAGAAAACTAAATTAACAGAAAATATCAGACGTTTGAAAGTGTGATGTGAAACAGCATGCAAATATCTGCACATTTCTCCTGGACTTCAACAGTTATGTTGTTTTTCCGTCTCCAGGCCACAGTGGGGCGCTGTGTGACGGGCAGCAGCAGCAGCAGCAGCAGCAGGGTTCTTCCTCCTCTGAGCAGCCGCTGAACCTGCCTCCACCCGGCCTTCAGACCACTGATGATAAACAGACGGTCAGACACGTCCTGCTCTGTCTGCTGCTCTTTGTCAGCCTGTTAGCGGTGAGGGTTAAATACTCATTAAATAACACGTTCGCAGGAGTCCAGCAGAGTCACACATAGGCTGCAAACAGGCAGTCAAAAAATTTGATCCTATGTTTTTTTCTGAACACTGATGGAAACCATCACGAGGTCAAGGAAGGATATAAAGGAGAGTTCATAAGGACTCAGGAAAAGACAGCAACAATGCTGAGAGAATCCCTCTGCACTTACAGCAGCACTGACAGCACTAACCAAATAAACCACAGACAGAACATAGATTTTGTCTCAGTTTTTATTCTGAAGATTTATTTTTAGTTCGTCATCATTTTGTTTTCGTCATGGAAAAAAGGTTGATGAAAAAATTTCGACATAGTTTTCATCAATGAAATTAACAGTGAACTACCCACAGTCTTACCTTTATCATCGACTCATGGTGGTGCACTGCTGCAGTGTGAATATAGGGGAAACACTGAAATGGACATTTGCCGTTATTTTTAGCATAAAAAAAAATAATTTTTGACCTGGTGGGACCCCTGTTGGCCTCACAGCCCAAAAGCCCTGTACAAATAAAAGGGAAACACTAGACCAAATATGGGACTCTGAGTCGAACCAATAAAGCCTCTTGAATTCAGTTTAATCTCCTGATGTCTGACTGGTGAATGTCTCTGTCTGTGTGTAGAACCTGTCCAGCTGCCTGTGGTGGCTCTTCAACAAAGATCCGGGAAGACTTTACCTTGAACTACAGTTCTTCTGCGCTGTGGCAAACTACGGACAGGTACCCCAGGGTGCGGTGTGTAAACATGAGCTGATTTAGTGCAGAAATCATGTGTCCAACTTGTACTCCTCATTGTCTTTGTCTCAGGGCTTCCTGTCCTTTGGGATCTTTGGTCTGGACAGACACCTCATCATCATGCCCTTCAAGAAGAGGTGAGGAAGACTCCATCATGGTTTCTACAGTCACTTCAGATCAAATTATAAAATGAGGAGAAGAGGAGTAGAACAGTGTTTGTGTCTGTCAGGTTGCTGGGGATGTGGCAGGGACGGGACAGTGAGGATCTGAGTCCCTCAGGTGTACCAGAGGAGGTCCGACTCACCTGCACCCAGTTTGTCCGTTACCACAAAGACCAGTGTGTACAGGACATCGTGCACACACGCAGGTACGAGTACGGATCTGCTCCTCTTAGAGCCTGTGTCCGCAAAGTGTTTTATTTCTTGGCGCTGGCGTCTTTTTTCAGTTGCTCTCTATGATGAGCGGGCGTGTGCAGCAACTTAAAGAAAAAGCACCACGCCCAGCATCTGGTGGTTTCCGAGCGCTTTAGGTTGCAAATCTCTGAACTTTTCAGACAGGCACCGGTGACGTCACTGCTGATTTATTCCTGAGCAAATAACGTTATCCTCATCGTCTTTCTCTCGGCTGCTTGACCTTTGCCTGCCGCTGTTTGATGGGGACATTGATGTTTTCACTTCGCACCAATGATACTGGATTGTTGATCAGACCAATATTCATTACACCCCTGTTAGCTACCTGGCTAATTACAATTTAGATATTGTTGTCATAGAAACAAAAGCCACACATAGTACATCATTAAAAAAATGCGCCGCCAGCTCTTGTTTTTTCTCATGAAGCGCTCCCCAACGCCCTGCCACTGAAAAAATATAAAGCACTGTGTGGACACAGGCCCTGATGTGGCATATGTCTGTCTTCTCTCTGGCACATGAAATCTCCTGAACTGCAGGTCCAATTTTTACCAAATAATCTGAGCATCATTAATCAACAGAGCTCATTAAAAGCTCAACATATTGACCAATGAACTCAAAATGGGGCGTGGATCAGCGCTAGGGTTGCAAGGATGGGAGATTTTCATGGTACTGTCTCAGAAAATATTGTAGTTTAAATATCATCAGTCAGAATGAGCCTTAAAGGAATGCAAACAGAAGATTTATTTTTGGTTGAACAAACGTTTTATTTCTATAATTGAAACTTGAAACCATTTTGTTATTGAAAGTTTGGGTAAAAAGTCTTTCAATATCATAGATAGCAAATGTACACTGTACGATAGTGGTCAGCTTTTATATCACAGTATACCTTGGATCCAGTATATCGCTGCAACCCTACTCAGCACATTGTTAGATGGGCGTGTTTAACCCTGTTAGTTATCCTTAATACAGGTGTTGTAAACTGTCAGATCTTGATCCTTCGCAGCTTTAAACCTTTAATGGTCTGTGCTGGCTTTAACCCCCAGATTGCTGCTTGTGGCCGTTATCTCCAGCTTTGATTTGGTTCTGGTTTGAATCCTAACAGTTTGGCTGCGTCCCGTCAGATGACCTCTGGCTCTGTTCATTTTCACATCATCACTGCTTTATTTTTATTATTATTATTCTGTTTGCCTCTGACTTTTGGATGATTTTTCTCTGCATCCTCTTTGCATGTTTTAATCTGTCTGTTGACCTGTTGCACTCACTGAAGTTCTTCATCCACAGAGTCGCTCTTTTTCATCAAACTTATTCAGGTTGAGCCATTCAGAGTCCTGCACGGGAGCATTTTTGAAAACCCGTATCTGCCCATACCATACCATACCATACCAGTTAAGCTCAGTGCCAGAGCCGACCCGTTACCTGTGGTTATGTCTAAGTCAAAGCCACACCCTGATCAACACTGATCAACCCCCCCCCTCCCCCAGGCTCCAGTCCCTCACATGAAGCTGGGTCTCCGTTCTTGAATTGGACGTCTCTTAGACTGGATGGTGAAAACATTCAATCACTGCCAGGTTAGGAAACATGTTAGCATGCTCCTTCCACCACCATCAAACCTCCAAAGGATCCCAACTCCATGTAGGCTGCCACCTCATCCTCAGGCTGCAAAGTGTCATGGCTGGAGTCCTCCACGTCGATGACCAATGTGACCACGGGGTCAAAGGTTACACTGGTGTCACTGACTTTAAAATAAAAGCAACTGCAGCTTGATAATGTGATTTAGATCTTAGAATATTACACATATACTGCACAAAGTTTATGTTCTCACCTGCTGCCTGCCCACGTGTAGTTCACTTCTAGCTGTGCCCATACCTGTACATTTATGAATATACTCGGGCTGTGAAGCAATTAAAAAAATATATCTAATTATTTACATGCTCTGTGATTATTTAATCTAGATTAATCACATACATCAGTTTTTGCTGTGAAAGTATTTAAAAATCAACAGCCCTATTACAAACACATTTCTACCTGTTACACAGCTTGTTGCAGGGCACCCTGTGGGTTCCTGACCCGGTGCAGGACTCTGGAACCATTAAACATTTATACTGTATGTGGAGCCTTTTACCATAGTTTGCAGTACATGCTTACATTCACAGATATGAATAATTATTTCCAAGAAGCTTTAGATGTGAGTGCTTCTTTTAGCCTCACAAAAATACTAATAGTCTAAATCTTAAAGACAAAATCAGCTCAACTAACTGGATTTTTATCTTTTTAACTAAAAGCAATGTAAAATTTTAAAATGTATTAAAAGTTGAATTTGAAATGTCGTCTTTACTAAACTCTACTAACTGAGAACCAGACTTTGTTTCTGGATGTTTATGAGTCTTGAGTTCTTTTCTTTTATGTTAACACATAAAACTTTCCCACTTTTACTTTCTTTATTAATCCTTGTCCTTTCCTTTCTTCCTCCCTGCGTCCCTTTGCCTGCCCTCTTCCCCTGTCCTTGCTTCTCTACTGCTCAGTGGCTCAGGGGAGAGTGTGAGCGCCTCCACAGGTGAATCCTTCCTCTGATAATGACAGGTTCAGAGGAGGACTGGAGGAGGAGGAGGAGGAGGAGGGGGCTGTGAGACGCTCCCCCTCCCATCAGCCCCGGTACCTTCACTCGCATCAGGATCTTCAGGAGCAACTGAAGCACGAGCCGCATGATCTGCACCAGACTCACCAAACTCACCATCCGGCTGAACACTGCGGCCGAAGTTTGCCTCCATCCCGACCCTGGAATGAAAACCAAGCACATGTTTCTGACTGTGATATCCCAGAGGAGCAGACCCCCCAGCTCCAGTCTAACCACAACCCAGCTGGTCCTCGCCGCCTACACCAGCACGGTCTTTCCTCTAGCCCCCCCCATCTCCATCAGTCATGTGTCCAAAGTGTGTTTCGGGGCAGCGACCTGGTGGACTGGCTGCTTGAGAGAGGCCTGTGCGCCGGGCGAGCCGAGGCCCAGCTGTACGGCGTCAGGCTTCAGCAGGGAGGAGTGTTACATCACCTGACAGGTCAGCGCCGCTTCAGAGATGAACCCTCCCTGCTGTACTGCTTCACACAGGGGGCAGAGAGAGGGAGAGCGGAGCAATGGTCCCACATCATGTGACAGGAGAGAGGAGGCGGGGGAACAGGTTCGAGTGACAGGCGTCTGGGGCTGCTCATGGCCAGAGGTTTGAAAATGTGCGGCACCAGCTGCTGAGAGGCTTCGTTGGCAGCTCCTTGAAGAAACAAGTAGAGGGATGGGTGGGCTCAGTGAAGGCTGCACCTGATAGTTCAAAACTTCTTTCATAAAGTTGGTATTCAAACTTTAAATCAACATTCAGATGCTGTGCAGCCTCTTTTTGCATGTCTATTCATTTGAAGTGGGGCTCACATATAGTCAATGTGTTACCTTCAGTAGATGGCGGTCAGCACGCCCCCAGTTTGGAATAGCAGGCAGGACTCCCACCAGGGAAGCTCAGCATCACACTGCTGTGGACAGAGGGTTGACAGTGAAACGTATTTTAGCCATCCTAAAAAAAGGCCCACCTAACAAAGTCAGTATCAGTCTAAGTAGACGCCATATTGAGAACTTCATTTTCTCAACCACATTACACCGTCAGGGTTACATACCACAACACCACATGTTGCAGCTGCTCCTCTGTCCAGCCAGGATGTTGTGGACAGGGTGGTTGACACTGTCCGTTACGGCTTGCAGCTTATTCCGTGTGTGTCCCTCCACCACAGTTCCCAGTAGGTCCAGTCCCCTGCTCAGCACTGGGCTGGCCTTTAAAGAGTGTTTATGAAACATGAGCAGAACAAATTTGTGTGTAGGAACATTTTGACAGTAGGAACATTTCGACATTCATCAACATGTTAGTAGCGTCGATCTTTTCGTAGGTACTATAGAAATCTGCACCTGCTTCTGACTGCTCGTAGTGCTCGTGTAAAACAATGTTGCACATGAATATTGCTCGTCATTATTAGAAATTACAACATTAAAGGGATAGTGCACCCAAAAATGAAGATTCAGCCATTATCTACTCACCCATATGCCGAGGGAGGCTCAGGTGAAGTTTTAGAGTCCTCACATCACTTGCAGAGATCCAAGGGGAGAGGAGGTAGCAACACAACTCCACCTAATGGAGGCTGACGGCGCCCCAGATTCAAACGTCCAAAAACACAAATGTAAAAATGAATAAATAAAATATGTATTATGTCATGAAGGCTATGGAATATTTCAACTTCCTGCTAAGATATATGTGACTTTTTTCAATGAAAATGCGGGGATTATGAAACCATGTAAGCCCCGCATATTTCTCGCATTTTGCGCAGAAATCGGCAATTTATGAGGCGAAAGTGCGGCGTCTTTGAAAAAATGCGGCCCCCGCATAAATATGCGGACTTTGGCTGATTATGCGTTGAATTATGCCGTTGCGTAATTGTGTTTTTCTGAAGGGACTGATATTTCACACAGAATCTGAATCTGCACACTGCCTTTGAATCGTCCCCCTCTTGAAGTCGAATCTTTTAATCCTCTCTTTCTAAAAATCTTTATTGTATTCTTTCCATATTTCGCCCACTTGTTAACGAAATAGTTAAAGAATCTCCATTAATCGCACAATTTAAAAACTCTCACTGACTGACCGTCACCTGTGTGTATGTGTAGAAGGAGAGGGGCGGAGCTGTGGAAACATCCTGCAGTCCGACATACTATCATGTGTTTAAATAACCTATTAGACGGATAGAGAGAAAGGTGACGTGTAGAGAGCAAGCCCAAATAAGCAACTCCACTTTAGAAGCAAGCCCAAATAAGCAACTCCACTTTAGAAGCAAGCCCAAAAAACCACAACCCGCGACTACCAACATTTGTAAGCGACTTTACAAAAAAACAAGCCCAAAGTCGCGGCTAATAGCGTACCTGTGTTCACACACGAGGATGGCGCAACCAAACCAGACGTTGTTAGCTGTTTGCATGACACCGTTGCTAGGTTACCAGGGAGCAAGTGAGTGTGTTCATGCAACCAACCTTGCACAGCCCGACTCGAGGGCAACATGCTTGGCTTTCCTTGTGTTTTTTCCCCGACAGAATACAGTTACATTATCGAACGTTACATCAAACTTTTTTTCTATCAACAACGCATAAGTGTTTATCGCAAGACGATATGTTATCGTTTTATCGCCCACCACTAGTTTCAATGATGTGTTTTTGGACGTTTGAATCTGGGGCGCCGTCAGCCTCCATTAGGTGGAGTTGTGTTGCTACCTCCTCTCCCCTTGGATCTCTGCAAGTGATGTGAGGACTCTAAAACTTCACCTGAGCCTCCCTCGGCATATGGGTGAGTAGATAATGGCTGAAGTTTCATTTTTGGGTGCACTATCCCTTTAAATGGTATCATGCTCCCTTATGTTCACACTGCACATGCTGAGCTTCTCTGGTGGGACTCCTGCCTGTTATTCCACCATCACCTACTGAGGCTAATACACTGACTGTGTTATTAGCATTATTATAATATTAGTAGTATTAGAGTCCAGAGGCCAGATGCTTAAAATAAATACCAGTTGCAAAAGGCAAACACATGGTTTTTTGTGCATTCACATAGTTTATGCATCTGGCCCCAGAGGTGGCTGCTGAGGATTGTTTCTGACTTGTGTGATCCAAATATTTCCAAACAGTCCAGAGTGTTGTAAAGTCCAAATTTAGTGAGCAAGATAGATGCGACCGTTTCCAAAACTCACAGCATGTAATTAACCAAATATTCAGCTTCAGTCTGTATCTGTTGGCGTCTAGCCGTTCAAAAGCAGCAATCTAACAGCTCCATAAACTACATGTATTCATTTCAATCACTACATTCAAACTGAGGATTCTTTTGTTTTGAGGTTGTTGATTTTTTTATGGTGATGACGTCATAAACGATGAGGACAGTTATTCAAAGCGAAAACTTCAGTAGAAGCTTTGAATGTGAAAAAAGGCATTGGGTGCAGCCACAGTAGGAGCTGAGTTGTGGAGACAGTTAAGAGGAGGAAGAGGAGACAGGCGCCCCCTGCTGGTTCTGCTCAGACCAGGTCCCTTTTTAATGTTTTGGGTTGACACACTGTCACTGCTCTCAACTCAGCTTTTCTTTTCTTTTGATCGTAGTTTTTGATTTTATTCACCCCGAGATGTGAAAAGTGACCTTTTTTATTTCTGTGAACCAGTGAACTTCACATTTTCACTGTGTGAAGAACAATGAAACTTTAAAGGACCTGTCCCCACCCATCGGCCCCTCGTCCTCTAATATGGTTCCATTTATGTGACGTGTGACAGTGGTGAGAGGCCAATAAGGTAAGCATGTTTGCTCTCAGCTGACGAGCTGCAGGACTGTTCACTGAGAGCCAACGGCTCCTTCTGTTTTATGTTCAGTCATCTTCAGTCTGCTTGTTGTTACTTCACAGTTTGATATTTTGCACGTTGTGTCTTTGAACCGCTCTGGTCTCCGTTTGACTAAATGCATGACTCGGAGCAGAATGGACGTCTGCTCAGCACTGAACCTTTTGCACTGACTGAACAAGAACATTCTTCACCTTTTTTAAATTATGCAACTCACTGGATATTCGTCTCGTGTGATGATGCTGCAGATGAAGATGGTCAATTATCTTTGCTTTGTGTAATCATGTCGCTGCCGCTGTTTAAATGGACTCATTCAGCCAGAGTGGGACAGGAGCACAGCTGCCTTTAGTCTCCAGCCAAATCTGGCAGTAGTTTGGTTTAAGAATTGAGCCCAGGACATGAACTCTGTTTGTTTTGGAGACTGATCCCAAATAAACTCCCAAAATTCAGATTCTGAAACCCCTGAAACATTTAGAAATTCAGCAGAGCCTTTTATCTGAAACACATCAGTCCGTTTCACATTTTTGTTTTATCTCGTTCCACTTTGATACAAACTGAAACAGTCCTAAACTGGCTTTTATTCTACACAGCTGACTCTGATGAAGTCTGTCCAGACTGTAAACACTTCCTCCAGGATGTTGCAACTGCAAAAATTAACGCAAATTCAACCAATCACTGCAACTCTGACTAATCACCGTCATTTCCTGTGATTGTTTCTGGTTGTGAAGATGCAGACGTGCAACACAAACGTCTCAAGTGTAATTGTCTGTGTCCTTCTCATGAACACAATATCTTAAAAACACCTTAAGGGAACTTCTTTAAATTTGACACAAACGTCCACTTGGACTGAAGAATAAACTGATTAAAATTTTGTGGTCAAAGGTCACTGTGACCTCACAAACTGTGTTTTTGTCCATAACTCAATAATTACTTATTACTTCTGACCAATCGTGACACAAATGTCTAACAGGATAAACTAATGTATAGTAAGTAGTAATAAGACATATAACACGGGGTGGTGGTTCTAGTTCATGAATTATGCAAAAAAAACTATTTTTACTTTACTTTGCTCCCATAATACCATTTTTTTAAAAATGCGTAAAAACATCACAACACACACTACAACCTTTTAGAAAAGCTGCCTTGAATTTGGCAGTTTACGTCCCAACTATCCCAAAAAAAATCCTGCAGAATCCTGGAGGGACTGCAGATCTTTAACCACTCCTGAGCTGTTTCCAGGTTGAGCAACCAGCAGTACCAGCCACACTACAGCAACCGTCTGCCTGTTACGTTGCTGCTGATTTATGATATTGTCACTATGAAGTTTACAGTGTGTTGGCAGGGCTGCAGGAGATGCAGGGATGGTGATATATGCACATATGAGGATGACCCCTGACCCTTCACCTGAAGCAGAACGCCCATGTGAAGGATCTTCCTGTGTTCCTCTGGATCCATCCTCCTCATCACAGACCGTCTGTGTGCATATACGTCTGTCTCTGTGCCTTCTGCCCACTGACACCACATTTAAGTTCCTGCAGTCCACATCAGGTCCTTGTGTTTACTGAGTCGAGTGCCTGCCTACTCTAATGTGAAGGTGTGTGTTTGTGTGCATGAACAAAAACGTATCCGAGTGTCTGTGTGATGTGTGTTTGTGTACAGAGAGAGGTTTTACCCTGAGGTGTGACAGTGTGTTGTTGGAACACAGGATCAGTGTCACTGTGGATGTTCTGTTTAAAGTGTGTCGCTGTAAATCAATCAGGGTCAACGACTGTGTGACCACCAGGAAGTCACTAATAAACTGTTTGCATCCACATTCCCATGAGTCTCTTTGTCAGCTCATTATAGCTTCACCTGCATTTGTATAGCACCTTTCTAGTCTTCCGACCACTCAAAGTGCTTTTTACACTCTGAGTCACATTCACCCATTCACAAACATTCACACTCATTCATACACTGGTGGCCGAGGCTACCATACAAGGTGCCACCTGCTACTCAGTTTTACCACACTCACACACCGATGGAACAGCCATCAGGAGCAATTTGGGGTTCAGTATCTTGCTCAAGGATACTTCGACATGCAGACTGGAGGAGCCCGGGATCAAATCGCTGATCTTTCGATTGGTGGACGACCCACTCTGCCTCTGAGCCACAGCTGCTTAGAGATGCTGAGTGATGCCGGGAGCCAAATAAATTCAACTTCATGTGTGTAGAGTTACCCAGATCTTCTACATCACTGGACCCATACACAACATGGATTGATGACGTTTTCATCACATTTTGGACGACTTACAATACTAAGACGTTTTTAGAATTTTTGACGACATGCTATACTATGACCTTTTTTATCACATTTTGGACGACATACTATACTATGACGTTTTCGTCACATTTTGGACAACATACTATACTGTGACGTTTTCATCACATTTTGGACGACATACTATACTATGACGTTTTCATCACATTTTGGACGACATACTATACTATGACGTTTTCGTCACATTTTTGACGACATACTATACTATGACGTTTTCGTCACATTTTGGACGACATACTATACTATGACGTTTTCGTCACATTTTGGACAACATACTATACTGTGACGTTTTCGTCACATTTTGGACGACATACTATACTATGACGTTTTCGTCACATTTTGGACAACATACTATACTGTGACGTTTTCATCACATTTTGGACGACATACTATACTATGACGCCGTTTCGTCACATTTGGACAACATACTATACTGTGACATTTTCATCACATTTTGGACGACATACTATACTATGACGTTTTCATCACATTTTTGACGACATGCTATACTATGACCTTTTTTATCACATTTTGGACGACATACTATACTGTGACGTTTTCGTCACATTTTGGACGACATACTATACTGTGACGTTTTCGTCACATTTTGGACGACATACTATACTGTGACGTTTTCGTCACATTTTGGACGACATACTATACTGTGACGTTTTCGTCACATTTTGGACAACATACTATACTGTGACGTTTTCGTCACATTTTGGACGACATACTATACTATGACGTTTTCGTCACATTTTGGACAACATACTATACTGTGACGTTTTCATCACATTTTTGACGACATGCTATACTGTGACTTTTATAATTTTTGATGACATGCTATACTATGATCTTTTTTTCATGATTTTTGATGACTTACTATACTATGACCTTTTTATCACATTTTGACGACATACTATACTATGACGTTTTCGTCACATTTTGGACGACATGCTATACTGTGAAGTTTTTTCATGATTTTGGACGACATACTATACTATGACGTTTTTTCATGATCTTGGACGACATACCATACTATGACGTTTTTTCATGATCTTGGACGAATTACTATACTATGACTTTTACATCACATTTATGACGACATGATATACTGTGACTTTTATAATTTTTGATGACATGCTATAATATGATCTTATTTTCATGATTTTTGATGACTTACTATACTATGTCGTTTTATCACATTTTGACTACATACTAGACTATTACCGTTTCGTCACATTTTGGACATCATACTATACTATGACGTTTTCGTCACATTTTGGACAACATACTATACTGTGACATTTTCATCACATTTTGACGACATACTATACTATGACGCGTTTTGTCACATTTTGGACAACATACTATACTGTGACATTTTCATCACATTTTTGACATGCTATCCTATGACCTTTTTTATCACATTTTGGACAACATACTATACTGTGACGTTTTCGTCACATTTTGGACGACATACTATACTATGACGTTTTCGTCACATTTTGGACAACATACTATACTGTGACGTTTTCGTCACATTTTGGACGACATACTATACTATGACGTTTTCGTCACATTTTGGACAACATACTATACTATGACGTTTTCGTCACATTTTGGACAACATACTATACTGTGACATTTTCATCACATTTTGGACGACATACTATACTGTGACGTTTTCATCACATTTTGACGACATATACTATACTATGACGTTTTCTTCACATTTTTGACAACATAATATACTGTGACATTTTCATAACATTTTGGACGACATACTATACTATGACGTTTTCATCACATTTTGGACGACATACTATACTATGACCTTTTTTATCACATTTTGGACAACATACTATACTGTGACGTTTTCGTCACATTTTGGACGACATATTATACGATGACGGTTTCGTCACATTTTGGACCACATACTATACTCTTAATTTTTCACATTTTGGACGACATACTATACTATGACGTTTTCGTCACATTTTGGACAACATACTATACTGTGACATTTTCATCACATTTTGGACGACATACTATACTATGACGTTTTCATCACATTTTGGACGACATACTATACTGTGACGTTTTCATCACATTTTTGACGACATGCTATACTGTGACTTTTATAATTTTTGATGACATGCTATACTATGATCTTTTTTTCATGATTTTTGATGACTTACTATACTATGACCTTTTTATCACATTTTGACGACATACTATACTATGACGTTTTCGTCACATTTTGGACGACATGCTATACTGTGAAGTTTTTTCATGATTTTGGACGACATACTATACTATGACGTTTTCATCACATTTTGGACGACATACTATACTATGACGTTTTCGTCACATTTTGGACGACATACTATACTATGACGTTTTCGTCACATTTTGGACAACATACTATACTGTGACGTTTTCGTCACATTTTGGACGACATACTATACTATGACGTTTTCGTCACATTTTGGACAACATACTATACTGTGACGTTTTCATCACATTTTGGACGACATACTATACTATGACGTTTTCGTCACATTTTGGACAACATACTATACTGTGACATTTTCATCACATTTTGGACGACATACTATACTATGACGTTTTCATCACATTTTTGACGACATGCTATACTATGACCTTTTTTATCACATTTTGGACGACATACTATACTGTGACGTTTTCGTCACATTTTGGACGACATACTATACTGTGACGTTTTCGTCACATTTTGGACTAGAGACTATACTCTTAAGTTTTCGTCACATTTTGACGACATACTATACTGTGACGTTTCGTCACATTTTGACGACATACTATACTGTGGACGTTTTATACATTTTGGACAACATACTATACTATGACCTTTTTATCACATTTTGACGACATACTATACTATGACGTTTTCGTCACATTTTGGACAACATACTATACTGTGACGTTTTCATCACATTTTTGACGACATGCTATACTGTGACTTTTATAATTTTTGATGACATGCTATACTATGATCTTTTTTTCATGATTTTTGATGACTTACTATACTATGACCTTTTTATCACATTTTGACGACATACTATACTATGACGTTTTCGTCACATTTTGGACAACATACTATACTGTGACCTTTTTTATCACATTTTTGACGACATACTATACTGTGACGTTTTCGTCACATTTTGGACAACATACTATACTGTGACGTTTTCGTCACATTTTGGACGACATACTATACTATGACGTTTTCGTCACATTTTGGACAACATACTATACTGTGACGTTTTCATATATTTTGTGACGACATGCTATAATGTGACTTTTATAATTTTTGATGACATGCTATACTATGATCTTTTTCATGATTTTGATGAATTACTTTACTATGAGCTTTTTATCACATTTTGACGACATACTATACTATGACGTTTTCGTCACATTTTGGACAACATACTATACTGTGACGTTTTCATCACATTTTTGACGACATGCTATACTATGATCTTTTTTTCATGATTTTTGATGACTTACTATACTATGACCTTTTTATCACATTTTGACGACATACTATACTATGACGTTTTCGTCACATTTTGGACAACATACTATACTGTGACGTTTTCATCACATTTTTGACGACATGCTATACTGTGACTTTTATAATAATTGATGACATGCTATACTATGATCTTTTTTTCATGATTTTTGATGACTTACTATACTATGACCTTTTTATCACATTTTGACGACATACTATACTATGACGTTTTCGTCACATTTTGGACAACATACTATACTGTGACGTTTTCGTCACATTTTGGACGACATACTATACTGTGACGTTTTCGTCACATTTTGGACAACATACTATACTGTGACGTTTTCGTCACATTTTGGACGACATACTATACTATGACGTTTTCGTCACATTTTGGACAACATACTATACTGTGACGTTTTCATCACATTTTTGACGACATGCTATACTGTGACTTTTATAATTTTTGATGACATGCTATACTATGATCTTTTTTTCATGATTTTTGATGACTTACTATACTATGACCTTTTTATCACATTTTGGACTACATACTATACTCTGACGTTTTCGTCACATTTTGGACGACATGCTATACTCTGAAGTTTTGTGCAGATTTTGGACCACATACTATACTCTGACGCTTTTTCATGATCTTGACGACATACCATACTATGACGTTTTTTCATGATCTTGGACGACTTACTATACTATGACTTTTTCATCACATTTTGGACGACATGCTATACTGTGACTTTTATAATTTTTGATGACATGCTATACTATGATCTTTTTTTCATGATTTTTGATGACTTACTATACTATGTCGTTTTTATCACATTTTGGACGACATACTATACTATGACGTTTTCGTCACATTTTGGACATCATACTATACTATGACGCCGTCACATTTTGGACAACATACTATACTGTGACATTTTCATCACATTTTGGACGACATACTATACTATGACGTTTTCGTCACATTTTGGACAACATACTATACTGTGACATTTTCATCACATTTTTGACGACATGCTATACTATGACCTTTTTTATCACATTTTGGACAACATACTATACTGTGATGTTTTCGTCACATTTTGGACGACATACTATACTATGACCTTTTTTATCACATTTTGGACAACATACTATACTGTGACGTTTTCGTCACATTTTGGACGACATACTATACTATGACGTTTTCGTCACATTTTGGACAACATACTATACTATGACGTTTTCGTCACATTTTGGACAACATACTATACTGTGACATTTTCATCACATTTTGGACGACATACTATACTGTGACGTTTTCATCACATTTTGGACGACATACTATACTATGACGTTTTCGTCACATTTTGGACAACATACTATACTGTGACATTTTCATCACATTTTGGACGACATACTATACTATGACGTTTTCATCACATTTTGGACGACATACTATACTATGACCTTTTTTATCACATTTTGGACAACATACTATACTGTGACGTTTTCGTCACATTTTGGACGACATATTATACTATGACGTTTTCGTCACATTTTGGACAACATACTATACTGTGACGGTTTCAACACATTTTGGACGACATACTATACTATGACGTTTTAGAAACATATTGGACAACATACTATACTGTTAAATATTCATCACATATTGGACGACATACTAAACTATGACCTTTTCATCACATTTTGGTCGACATACTATACTGTGACGTTTTTCATCACATTTTTGACGACATGCTATACTGTGACTTTTATAATTTTTGATGACATGCTATACTATGATCTTTTTTTCATGATTTTTGATGACTTACTATACTATGACCTTTTTATCACATTTTGACGACATACTATACTATGACGTTTTCGTCACATTTTGGACGACATGCTATACTGTGAAGTTTTTTCATGATTTTGGACGACATACTATACTATGACGTTTTCATCACATTTTGGACGACATACTATACTATGACGTTTTCGTCACATTTTTGACGACATACTATACTATGACGTTTTCGTCACATTTTGGACGACATACTATACTATGACGTTTTCGTCACATTTTGGACAACATACTATACTGTGACGTTTTCGTCACATTTTGGACGACATACTATACTATGACGTTTTCGTCACATTTTGGACAACATACTATACTGTGACGTTTTCATCACATTTGTACGACATACTATACTATGACGTTTTCGTCACATTTTGGACAACATACTATACTGTGACATTTTCATGAGATTTGTGACGACCTACTATACTATGACGTTTTCATCACCTTTTGCCGACCTGCTATACTTTGACCTTTTTTCTCACATTTTGGACAACATACTATACTGTGACGTTTTCGTCACATTTTGGACGACATACTATACTATGACGTTTTCGTCACATTTTGGACGACATACTATACTGTGACGTTTTCGTCACATTTTGGACGACATACTATACTGTGACGTTTTCGTCACATTTTGGACAACATACTATACTGTGACGTTTTCGTCACATTTTGACGACATACTATACTATGACGCTTTCACACATTTTGGACAACATACTATACTGTGACGTTTTCATCACATTTTTGACGACATGCTATACTGTGACGTTTATAATTTTGATGACATGCTATACTATGATCTTTTTCATGATTTTTGATGACTTACTATACTATGACCATTTTATCACATTTTGACCACATACTATACTATGACGTTTTAGTCACATTTTGGACGACATGCTATACTGTGAAGTTTTTTCATGATTTTGGACGACATACTATACTATGACGTTTTTTCATGATCTTGGACGACATACCATACTATGACGTTTTTTCATGATCTTGGACGACTTACTATACTATGACTTTTTCATCACATTTTGGACGACATGCTATACTGTGACTTTTATAATTTTTGATGACATGCTATACTATGATCTTTTTTTCATGATTTTTGATGACTTACTATACTATGTCGTTTTTATCACATTTTGGACGACATACTATACTATGACGTTTTCGTCACATTTTGGACATCATACTATACTATGACGTCACATTTTGGACGACATACTATACTATGACGTTTTTATCACATTTTGGACGACATACTATACTATGACATTTTATCATATTTTGGACAACATACTATACTATGACATTTTATCACATTTTGGACGACATGCTATACTATGACCTTTTTTATCACATTTTGGACAACATACTATACTGTGATGTTTTCGTCACATTTTGGACGACATACTATACTATGACGTTTTCGTCACATTTTGGACAACATACTATACTGTGACGTTTTCGTCACATTTTGGACGACATACTATACTATGACGTTTTCGTCACATTTTGGACAACATACTATACTATGACGTTTTCGTCACATTTTGGACAACATACTATACTGTGACATTTTCGTCACATTTTGGACGACATACTATACTGTGACGTTTTCATCACATTTTGGACGACATACTATACTATGACGTTTTCGTCACATTTTGGACAACATACTATACTGTGACATTTTCATCACATTTTGGACGACATACTATACTATGACGTTTTCATCACATTTTGGACGACATACTATACTATGACCTTTTTTATCACATTTTGGACAACATACTATACTGTGACTTTTATCACATTTTGATGACATGCTATACTATGACGCTTTTTCGTCACATTTTGGACAACATACTATACTGTGACCTTTTCGTCACATTTTGGACGACATACTATACTATGACGTTTTCATCACATTTTGGACAACATACTATACTGTGACATTTTCATCACATTTTGGACGACATACTATACTATGACCTTTTTATCACATTTTGACGACATACTATACTATGACGTTTTCATCACATTTTTGACGACATGCTATACTGTGACTTTTATAATTTTTGATGACATGCTATACTATGATCTTTTTTTCATGATTTTTGATGACTTACTATACTATGACCTTTTTATCACATTTTGACGACATACTATACTATGACGTTTTCGTCACATTTTGGACGACATGCTATACTGTGAAGTTTTTTCATGATTTTGGACGACATACTATACTATGACGTTTTTTCATGATCTTGGACGACTTACTATACTATGACTTTTTCATCACATTTTGGACGACATGCTATACTGTGACTTTTATAATTTTTGATGACATGCTATACTATGATCTTTTTTTCATGATTTTTGATGACTTACTATACTATGTCGTTTTTATCACATTTTGACGACATACTATACTGTGACCTTTTTTTCATGATTTTTGATGACTTACTATACTATGACCTTTTTTATCACATTTTTGACGACATACTATACTATGACGTTTTCGTCACATTTTGGACAACATACTATACTGTGACATTTTCATCACATTTTGATGACATACTATACTATGACGCTTTTCATCACATTTTTGACGACATACTATACTATGACGTTTTCATCACATTTTGGACGACATACTATACTGTGACGTTTTCATCACATTTTGGACAACATACTATACTATGACGTTTTTTCATGATCTTGGACGACTTACTATACTATGACTTTTTCATCACATTTTGGACGACATGCTATACTGTGACTTTTATAATTTTTGATGACATGCTATACTATGATCTTTTTTTCATGATTTTTGATGACTTACTATACTATGACGTTTTTATCACATTTTGACGACATACTATACTATGACGTTTTTTCATGATTTTTGATGACTTACTATACTATGACCTTTTTATCACATTTTGACGACATACTATACTATGACGTTTTCGTCACATTTTGGACGACATGCTATACTGTGAAGTTTTTTCATGATTTTGGACGACATACTATACTATGACGTCTTTCATGATTTTGGACGACATACTATACTATGACGTTTTTCATGATCTTGACGACTTACTATACTATGACTTTTCATCACATTTTGACGACATACTATACTGTGACTTTTATAATTTTTGATGACATGCTATACTATGATCTTTTTTTAATCATTTTGGATGACTTACTATACTCTGTCGTTTTTATCACATTTTGGACGACATACTATACTATGACGTTTTCGTCACATTTTGGACATCATACTATACTATGACGTTTTCGTCACATTTTGGACAACATACTATACTGTGACATTTTCATCACATTTTGGACGACATACTATACTATGACGTTTTCGTCACATTTTGGACAACATACTATACTGTGACATTTTCATCACATTTTTGACGACATGCTATACTATGACCTTTTTTATCACATTTTGGACAACATACTATACTGTGATGTTTTCGTCACATTTTGGACGACATACTATACTATGACGTTTTCGTCACATTTTGGACGACATACTATACTTTGAAGTTTTCATCACATTTTGGACGAAATACTATACGATGTCCTTTTTTATCACATTTTGGACAACATACTATACTATGACGTTTTCGTCACATTTTGGACAACATACTATACTGTGACTTTTTCGTCACATTTTGGACGACATACTATACTGTGACGTTTTCATCACATTTTGGACGACATACTATACTATGACGTTTTCGTCACATTTTGGACAACATACTATACTGTGACATTTTCATCACATTTTGGACGACATACTATACTATGACGTTTTCATCACATTTTTGACGACATACTATACTATGACCTTTTTTATCACATTTTGGACAACATACTATACTGTGACGTTTTCGTCACATTTTGGACGACATATTATACTATGACGTTTTCGTCACATTTTGGACAACATACTATACTATGACGTTTTCATCACATTTTGGACGACATACTATACTGTGACGTTTTCATCACATTTTTGACGACATGCTATACTGTGACTTTTATAATTTTTGATGACATGCTATACTGTTTTTTCACATTTTTGACGACTTAATATACTATGACGTTTTCGTCACATTTTGGACAACATACTATACTGTGACGTTTTCATCACATTTTTGACGACATACTATACTATGACGTTTTCGTCACATTTTGGACAACATACTATACTATGATCTTTTTTTCATGATTTTTGATGACTTACTATACTATGACCTTTTTATCACATTTTGACGACATACTATACTATGACGTTTTCGTCACATTTTGGACAACATACTATACTGTGACGTTTTCATCACATTTTTGACGACATGCTATACTATGATCTTTTTTTCATGATTTTTGATGACTTACTATACTATGACGTTTTTATCACATTTTGACGACATACTATACTATGGCGTTTCGTCACATTTTGGACAACATACTATACTGTGACATTTTCATCACATTTTGACGACATGCTATACTGTGACTTTTATAATTTTGATGACATGCTATACTATGATCTTTTTCACATTTTTGATGACTTACTATACTATGACCTTTTATCACATTTTGACGACATACTATACTATGACGTTTCGTCACATTTTGGACAACATACTATACTGTGACGTTTCGTCACATTTTGGACGACATACTATACTGTAGCGTTTCGTCACATTTTGGACAACATACTATACTGTGACGTTTCGTCACATTTTGGACGACATACTATACTACTATGACGTTTTCGTCACATTTTGGACAACATACTGTGACGTTTTCATCACATTTTTGACGACATGCTATACTGTGACTTTTATAATTTTTGATGACATGCTATACTATGATCTTTTTTTCATGATTTTTGATGACTTACTATACTATGACGTTTTCGTCACATTTTGGACGACATGCTATACTGTGAAGTTTTTTCATGATTTTGGACGACATACTATACTATGACGTTTTCATCATGATCTTTGTCGACATACCATACTATGACATTTTTGGAAGATATTGGACGACTTACTATACTATGACTTTTTCATCACATTTTGGACGACATGCTATACTGTGACTTTTATAATTTTTGATGACATGCTATACTATGATCTTTTTTTCATGATTTTTGATGACTTACTATACTATGTCGTTTTTATCACATTTTGGACGACATACTATACTATGACGTTTTCGTCACATTTTGGACATCATACTATACTATGACGTTTTCGTCACATTTTGGACAACATACTATACTGTGACATTTTCATCACATTTTGGACGACATACTATACTGTGACATTTTCATCACATTTTTGACGACATGCTATACTATGACCTTTTTTATCACATTTTGGACAACATACTATACTGTGATGTTTTCGTCACATTTTGGACGACATACTATACTATGACGTTTTCGTCACATTTTGGACAACATACTATACTGTGACGTTTTCGTCACATTTTGGACGACATACTATACTATGACGTTTTCGTCACATTTTGGACAACATACTATACTATGACGTTTTCGTCACATTTTGGACAACATACTATACTGTGACATTTTCATCACATTTTGGACGACATACTATACTGTGACGTTTTCATCACATTTTGGACGACATACTATACTATGACGTTTTCGTCACATTTTGGACAACATACTATACTGTGACATTTTCATCACATTTTGGACGACATACTATACTATGACGTTTTCATCACATTTTGGACGACATACTATACTATGACCTTTTTTATCACATTTTGGACAACATACTATACTGTGACGTTTTCGTCACATTTTGGACGACATATTATACTATGACGTTTTCGTCACATTTTGGACAACATACTATACTGTGACGTTTTCGTCACATTTTGGACGACATACTATACTATGACGTTTTCGTCACATTTTGGACAACATACTATACTGTGACATTTTCATCACATTTTGGACGACATACTATACTATGACGTTTTCATCACATTTTGGACGACATACTATACTGTGACGTTTTCATCACATTTTTGACGACATGCTATACTGTGACTTTTATAATTTTTGATGACATGCTATACTATGATCTTTTTTTCATGATTTTTGATGACTTACTATACTATGACCTTTTATCACATTTTGACACATACTATACTATGACGTTTTCACATTTTGACGACATGCTATACTGTGAAGTTTTTTCATGATTTTGACGACATACTATACTATGACGTTTTCATCACATTTTGACGACATACTATACTATGACGTTTCGTCACATTTTGACGACATACTATACTATGACGTTTCGTCACATTTTGACGACATACTATACTATGACGTTTCGCCACAATTTGGACCACATTCTATACTTTGTCGTTTTCGTCACATTTTGGACGACATACTATACTATGACGTTTTCGTCACATTTTGGACAACATACTATACTGTGACGTTTTCATCACATTTGTACGACATACTATACTATGACGTTTTCGTCACATTTTGGACAACATACTATACTGTGACATTTTCATCACATTTTGGACGACATACTATACTATGACGTTTTCATCACATTTTTGACGACATGCTATACTATGACCTTTTTTATCACATTTTGGACAACATACTATACTGTGACGTTTTCGTCACATTTTGGACGACATACTATACTATGACGTTTTCGTCACATTTTGGACGACATACTATACTGTGACGTTTTCGTCACATTTTGGACAACATACTATACTGTGACGTTTTCGTCACATTTTGGACGACATACTATACTATGACGTTTTCGTCACATTTTGGACAACATACTATACTGTGACGTTTTCATCACATTTTTGACGACATGCTATACTGTGACTTTTATAATTTTTGATGACATGCTATACTATGATCTTTTTTTCATGATTTTTGATGACTTACTATACTATGACCTTTTTATCACATTTTGACGACATACTATACTATGACGTTTTCGTCACATTTTGGACGACATGCTATACTGTGAAGTTTTTTCATGATTTTGGACGACATACTATACTATGACGTTTTTTCATGATCTTGGACGACATACCATACTATGACGTTTTTTCATGATCTTGGACGACTTACTATACTATGACTTTTTCATCACATTTTGGACGACATGCTATACTGTGACTTTTATAATTTTTGATGACATGCTATACTATGATCTTTTTTTCATGATTTTTGATGACTTACTATACTATGTCGTTTTATCACATTTTGACGACATACTATACTATGACGTTTCGTCACATTTTGACATCATACTATACTATGTCGTTTCGTCACATTTTGGACAACATACTATACTGTGACATTTTCATCACATTTTGGACGACATACTATACTATGACGTTTTCGTCACATTTTGGACAACATACTATACTGTGACATTTTCATCACATTTTTGACGACATGCTATACTATGACCTTTTTTATCACATTTTGGACAACATACTATACTGTGATGTTTTCGTCACATTTTGGACGACATACTATACTATGACGTTTTCGTCACATTTTGGACAACATACTATACTGTGACGTTTTCGTCACATTTGTGACTACATACTATACTATGACTTTTCGTCACATTTTGGACAACATACTATACTATGACGTTTTCATCACATTTTGACAACATACTATACTGTGACATTTTCACATTTTGGACGACATACTATACTATGACGTTTTCATCACATTTTGGACGACATACTATACTATGACGTTTTCGTCACATTTTGGACAACATACTATACTGTGACATTTTCATCACATTTTGGACGACATACTATACTATGACGTTTTCATCACATTTTGGACGACATACTATACTATGACCTTTTTTATCACATTTTGGACAACATACTATACTATGACGTTTTCGTCACATTTTGGACAACATACTATACTGTGACGTTTTCGTCACATTTTGGACGACATACTATACTATGAAGTTTTCATCACATTTTGGACAACATACTATACTGTGACATTTTCATCACATTTTGGACGACATACTATACTATGACGTTTTCATCACATTTTGGACGACATACTATACTGTGACGTTTTCATCACATTTTTGACGACATGCTATACTGTGACTTTTATAATTTTTGATGACATGCTATACTATGATTTTTTTCATGATTTTTGATGACATACTATACTATGACCTTTTATCACATTTTGACGACATACTATACTATGACGTTTCATCACATTTTGACGACATGCTATACTGTGAAGTTTTTTCATGATTTTGACGACATACTATACTATGACGCTTTTTCATGATTTTGACGACTTACTATACTATGACTTTTCATCACATTTTGACGACATGCTATACTGTGACTTTTATAATTTTTGATGACATGCTATACTATGATCTTTTTCATGATTTTTGATGACTTACTATACTATGACTTTTATCACATTTTGACGACATACTATACTATGACGTTTTTTCATGATTTTTGATGACTTACTATACTATGACCTTTTTTATCACATTTTTGACGACATACTATACTATGACGTTTTCGTCACATTTTGGACAACATACTATACTGTGACATTTTCATCACATTTTGGACGACATACTATACTATGACGTTTTCATCACATTTTTGACGACATACTATACTATGACGTTTTCATCACATTTTGGACGACATACTATACTGTGACGTTTTCATCACATTTTGGACAACATACTATACTATGACGTTTTTTCATGATCTTGGACGACTTACTATACTATGACTTTTTCATCACATTTTGGACGACATGCTATACTGTGACTTTTATAATTTTTGATGACATGCTATACTATGATCTTTTTTTCATGATTTTTGATGACTTACTATACTATGACGTTTTTATCACATTTTGACGACATACTATACTATGACGTTTTTTCATGATTTTTGATGACTTACTATACTATGACCTTTTTATCACATTTTGACGACATACTATACTATGACGTTTTCGTCACATTTTGGACGACATGCTATACTGTGAAGTTTTTCATGATTTTTGATGACATACTATACTATGATCGTTTTTCATGATCTTGACGACTTACTATACTATGACTTTTCATCACATTTTGACGACATGCTATACTGTGACTTTTATAATTTTTGATGACATGCTATACTATGATCTTTTTTTCATGATTTTTGATGACTTACTATACTATGTCGTTTTTATCACATTTTGACGACATACTATACTGTGACCTTTTTTTCATGATTTTTGATGACTTACTATACTATGACCTTTTTTATCACATTTTTGACGACATACTATACTATGACGTTTTCGTCACATTTTGGACAACATACTATACTGTGACCTTTTTTATCACATTTTTGACGACATACTATACTGTGACCTTTTTCATGATTTTGGACAACATACTATACTGTGACCTTTTTATCACATTTTTGACGACATACTATACTATGACGTTTTCGTCACATTTTGGACAACATACTATACTGTGACCTTTTTTATCACATTTTTGACGACATACTATACTATGACGTTTTCGTCACATTTTGGACAACATACTATACTGTGACCTTTTTTATCACATTTTTGACGACATACTATACTATGACGTTTTCGTCACATTTTGGACAACATACTATACTGTGACATTTTCATCACATTTTGGATGACATACTATACTATGACGTTTTCATCACATTTTGGACGACATACTATACTATGACGTTTTCATCACATTTTTGACGACATACTATACTATGACGTTTTCATCACATTTTGGACGACATGCTATACTGTGACTTTTATAATTTTTGATGACATGCTATACTATGATCTTTTTTTCATGATTTTTGATGACTTACTATACTATGTCGTTTTTATCACATTTTGACGACATACTATACTATGTCGTTTTTATCACATTTTGACGACATACTATACTATGACGTTTTTTCATGATCTTGGACGACTTACTATACTATGACGTTTTCGTCACATTTTGGACGACATACTATACTGTGACGTTTTCATCACATTTTTGACGACATGCTATACTATGACGTTTTTATCACATTTTGACGACATGCTATACTATGACGTTTTCATCACATTTTGGACGACATAACTTATTCGGACGTTTTTATCACATTTTGGACGACATACTATACCATGACATTTTTACGACGTTACTTATACATGTTTTCATCAGCAGTTACAAAGTGGCACAGTGATGTAGACTAATGTACTCTATGACAACACTGTCATGTGAATGTACATTCATCACTAACAGACACACACACAAATTATTTCAGTGTTTTTTTAATGGTACAACCAAATTACGGCATTATTCAATTCATGCATCCATCAGCTTTGCTGTCTGGATGGCTGGCTGGATGGATGGATGGATGGATACTTTATTAATGCTTATTAATCCTGAGGGAAATTAAGACATGTAGTACCTTATTAAACAACACATTCAAAAACACACATACACATATGGATAGAGGATGTACCGTAAAACTTAAAAGCCTACTCCCAATAAAACATCCAGTTTCTTTTACTCGCCCAGTGTGGCTCCACATTTTGACAAAGAAAGGCCTGTCTCAGTTCGAGGCCTGGTCTGGTTGCCTGGCAGACCATCTTGTTGGCTACCAGCTTGAGCTCACGTTAGTTCGCTGTTTAGATCACACATAAATATAAGTACTCAAACTTTTGTTCAGCTCAGTTCATTTCATTTTACTAAAACCATGAGCACCAGAGAAGACTGTAATTTATTCAGATTAACTGGCGCGATGATCTTTGCTGAGCAACAGTTTTGTGTGAAAGGAATTAAAGGCCTGTCCCAAATATGGGCCTGTTGAGTTTAGTAATTTAAGCAAATAATAGCTCGGGCTATTAATTTTTTAAAAAGTTTTACGTTAAATGTAAGAATAAAAATATAAGAATAAAAACCCCCAGCAGTCAAATGATCGCCTCATCCCAGGACAACTACAGAGAGCTTTTACTACAGTAGATACGATGGTAGAGCAGATTTAGGTGGTTGTCAGTGCAGGTGTTGCAGTGTAAGGTAGTTAATTAAAGTGTCAGAGCAGTGCAGGAGTAATAAATAAATACTTTGCTATGGATAATATAAACGCAGTTGAAGATAAATGGATCTACAGAAATCAGTGCAAATACATTTTGTTCTTTTTGTTTTTTTCTTTGAAGAGTGAAGAGTACAAACTGTGTTAAATGAAACTGGGTCAGCCTAAACTGGTGCCACCACAGCAGCTCTGGCTCCTCTGGTGTCTTGTCGTGGTTTGAAGGGTGAAAGTTTCACTGCGTCCCTTTGGCAAAGGGCGGCCCTGGTCCTCTGGGGCCCGTCCCTCAGGGTGTAAGGCGTGGCTGCAGATTCAACATGGGTTACCTGCTGCCTACAGCTTCATCCAGCTCTGTTGTGCTGCTGCTTTCCTGTATGTCTAATTCACACAGTGTACAGATTCATCACTTCCTGCACTCTGTCTGAATTTTGCACGTCATAATAGTCACATGATCGCAAACAAGCATTTGTTTCAGACTGAAATTAAAAAGATGCAACATTCAGCAGAAATTACAGATTTTATTTCATTACCCCCCCCCCCCCCCAAAAAAAACCCCACTTTGTGCACATGTTGGGTTAAATTAAACAAAAACAAAAAAAAAAGAAAGAAAATATTTTTAAAGATCTCGTCTCCCCTGAGCAGATTTGTCACTTTTTTTTCTTAAACTTTTTTGGTCAAAGAGGAGAACAAAAATCCTGACATCAACACAAGGCCTTTAAAACCTAAAGCAGCGTTTTCACAAACAAAACATCTTTTTTTTTTACTCGCTCTGGTAGGACTGCCTCTGGACTGTGATGATCAAAAAAACTCTTGAACTTATTTATTTTTTGGCACTTTGCGTGTTTGTGATGCTCATGAGAGTCAACAGTGGAACCACCAAACTCAGAGCCACAGTTTCTAAAAATGAAAAAACAAAATGTGACGCCACTGTAAAGATCCAGGACTTCACTCCACTGTCAGGCTACAATATGTGATGTGATATCCAAAATACTACATATCAGGTTCATCAGAAACACCTCTGAATGAAACAGTGAATGACTCAGACCATCAGTGGAACCTGAATTTAGAGCAAACCACTAAGTTATGTTTATGATGAGAAGCTACAGTTTAAGACTATCCTCTACAGTCTCTGCAAAATACTGATTCAAAAAAATAAAAAATACGATTTCAAACTGAAACAGTGAATCAGTTACACTGACAGAAACAGATATAAAGTGCATCTGCACGCTCAGTTAAAGGCCACAAAATTCACAGCAGCACGAGCAGCGATCATCTCATCACAGTCTCCAAATGTAACACTCATACAGAGTAACTTCATTTTTCCTTTGGGAGGTGAAAGGATCAGCCTCAGTTTGGGAGGCACGATAATATCGGCACGTCATCAGTATCAGCTGATATTGGCTTTGAAATCAATTCTTGTTTTGCACAATGGATGAATATTACATACTGAGATGGCTTTTATATTAGTTCAGAATGAGCCGCCCACAGACGCCATAGCAGGAGATGTGATCAGCTCGCTGTCTTTGGTTTAATACTCACTTTTTAATCCAGTTGCTTCGGTTGGTTTAAGAGCTGATTGATTTGCAGGATGACGCTATGAACGGACTGATTTGACTGTCACGTTTAAATGAAATCAGGCCTTTAAAAGCAAAGCTCAGATCACCTGTCCAGGGTGAACCCCGCCTCTCACCCAGTGTCAGCTGGGATAGGCTCCACCTCCTCGCGACCCCCAGCAGGATAAGAGGCAACAGAAAATGAATGAATGAATAACAATAATCACATTAATGCTATCAGTAACAGAACTTTGTTTATTTTGAGTTTTGTCTCTTTGTCATTTTTAAGAACCAGTTATCGTCCATATTGATTCATCACGACACCCTGAGCCTCGTCATATTTGTCTTTTGATAAAAGTTTTATTTGTATGTCCTCAACGTCAACTTTCCATGTGGTATCCATAACGATATCGAATATCAATATTTTTCGGGATGCACCATAATGGATTTTTTTTTGCTGATATCCAATATGCCAACATATAACAACTTATATGGCCGATAACCAATATCAATATATTGGCTTTTTTGGTGATGATCAAGTCTCTTCTGTTGGGGATTTTTTTTTTTTTCATGATTGTATGACGGGTGCTATAAATAAAGTTTGATTTGATTTGCAAACATCATATCATGCATGCTCTCATCATCACCAGCAGATGGAGACATGAAATACTCTTCACTGTATGTAGTATTCATCCATTGTGCAAAATAAGAAAAAGCACATTGGCTGATTCTGACAGTTCACTTTAAAGCTGATACCAACGACGTGCTGATATTACTGTGTATCACAGTGCAGTGTCATGACACACCACCATGCATGTGAACATCCAACAGCATCTACACTGTAAAACCTGTTCAGTGATGAGGTGAGGTCATAAACTGACTCGTCTGTTGGCAGACCTGCAGAGGCCGACAGTAAAATCCAAGTGAATGAGTTCAGAGACTGTGTTGAGGCCATGATGAGAGGATCACAGCTGACGTGCACAGAGCTCTAAAACCATCTGTGAATACAGCGACAGCTACATTAAGACATGTTGAACCACATGGAGACAATCTTGAGACATTTAGAAGTCCAAATGTGCTAAAACATTTCTTGTCCATGCAATTCCTGGAACTGTAACGGCAGCAAAGTGAGTAAACATACGTGAGGAGAAGAGACATTATTGTGTAGCTGGTTGTCTGATCTCCGTGCTCTAAGTATATCCAGTGGGTTTAAGAACACATTTGTCCACAGCAGGGTCAGTGGAGCTTCCTGTGCAGCTCTACACCGTGTTTAGTGCACAGAGCAAATTACTTTTAAGGCTCTAGTAATATCATGGCACAATGGAAACACACTGGACAGAAGGTCCGAATTTATAACTGCAGTCACAGTGGACTGAGAAAGAAAAGCAGAATTGTATTCAGTCAATTATCTCCAATCATCTCCTAAGGTTTCCCTAAAGCGTTGGCTCTGTGTGTGTTGGCACTGAGAGATCGCTGGGAAACTGAAACCTGGCGTAACACGACCTGAAGACGTTTCCAAACTTTCACAGCAGATCATACTTTAAGTATGACGAGCCTTTGCTGTGACCTTCCAGAAATCACAAGGCTGAAGTGCACAAAAGGTCACATGCCTCTCCGTGCAAAGAGGTCTCTTCAGTTTGTGTTTGGGAATCCCAAACCTGTCGATTCCTCTTTTACCCCAGAATCATCGTCTCTTCCGTTCCTGCTTGACGTCAGCCTGGCTGGGTCCGTTACTTTCCATGCCGTTCATCTTGAGGTGGGTTTTGCTGTAGTGTTTGATCAGAGCTCCGGGGAGCAGAGCCACGAGAGCGATGGCCAGGAGCTGAGCCAGCGTCCCCCAGGAGAAGATATCATCCATGGAGGAGATCTCTGAGAGCATGGAGCCCGTACGGACGCAGATGAAGTTGTAGGGGATCAAACCTGGAGGAGAAAGCAGCAGCTGAGTCATCACTGTTTGTGTTGGGTGTGTGTGTGTGTGTGTGTGTGCAGTCTCACCTATGAACACAGAGAAGAAGAAAATGGGCAAAGGGATGTTGAGGAGGGGACAGGTGATGTTAAGGAACCAGTTTGGAGTCATAGGGAAGAAGCGAAGGAAAAGGAGGAAGAAGAACAAACTGCTGCGATTTTCTTCAGCCTGACAGACGAGGAAGAGGGAGGAAGATGAGAGGAGAGGACAAAGATGAGGAGAGAAAAAGTAGATGAAAGCAGTCACAGAGCGTCTCCACGTTCCTGAGAGAGGAACAGACTAAACTGCATACAAGTAGAACAAAAACCCTTCTATTACATATTGTTCATTATCATAAGTCAGTGCTGCAAAACACAAAAACAAAAATCACCTCCAACTGTCAGACTTACACTCATAACCTTTTTCCAAGTCCAATAGCATTAAATGTGTAAGAGAAGAAGAAGCCGGTGACAACATGGAGAAATCTACATCCAGAGCCGTGACTTTTTGGACGGAGCAGGAGACACAGTTCATGATGTGTCAGCTGAGAGAGTTAAATATCTTAACATACATGTATGGGAGGAAAACACGGGATGATGACCTGTTAAAAAAAGTGACACAACAGCTGGACGACACGCGACTGTTTGATCTGTGATGTTAAAGGTCTGATACTAATGTAACAGACTCTTCTATATTGTATGTCCCTCTTGAGTTGCCGTAGGGCAGAATAGAGTTCTCAACAGGCCCAAAAATTCAACCCGAAACCGAAATGACCCGAGGGACTTGAAGCCCAAAACTGGCCCGGCCCGACATCATCACATACATCACTGGGTCCGAGCCCGACTGAACCCGAGTTGTTTTTTTTTAAATGGAAGGGGGAAAAATGATGCTCCCCCTGTGCGCCTCAGCAGTCTGGCTTCCCCGGCTCAAATACAGTATCTTTAATCCCTTAAAGTCAACCAATCATTCATGTCCCAAAATAATATTACCAGACAGACAGGCTTCAACGTCAGCCTGGGGGAGAGCAACCATTGCGCTGCATTTAATGAGCCGCAGCCGCTCTCAACACTTCTCCTGCACCTGAACACTGACTGACTGAACTTCGCTCACACTTCACAGCAGCATATCTTGTTGTAATATTATTATTTTTTTTTGTCAGAACGGAATTCAGCATTCTTTATTTTTAGCCTATAATTCACATATTCTTCTTGCTTAATTATTATAGCCCTATTATCATCCCCCTTACACACACACACACACACACACACACACACACACACACACAGCAGACGATACTTCAACTTCAGCTCGAACACTTTATTAAAAACGGTAACTATAACCTTCAAACTTCAGCAACATAACATTGAATAATGAATGGATTTGGAATCATCTTAACAGACATGCATATTTTCTTCCTCACAGGCTGCTCAGAAGTGAGAACCATGGACAGCAGCATTGTGTGTTAGTGCTGTCACACCCTCACACAGTGCGCTTCTCTGACAGACACACTTTTGTTTTTTCTCTCTCTCTCTCTCTCTCCGCTGTCCGAGCCCGACTCAGCATGCCCAATTAACTTAATTAGTCGGCCCAAACCGACCCAACCCGTCGGGCTTACTCGGGTCGGGTCGGGTTGAAATTGAGACCTCTAGGGCAGAAAAAGCTTTGGGGTGACATTCTGCTGTTTTAAGGGGCTCATGCAAGTGTGAGAGTTTTGTTGTGAAGAAAAATAAATGGGCAGCTGTTGTTGGAGCTGTTACACCGTCTTCTGTCTCGTTTACTGTTTAATTAATTATTCAGGTAGGTGAGCCCAGGACACTCAGCTGCACACTGATATGACTTTGCACAAAATTTATAATTAGTAGTTTTTCCAGTTATTTAATTTACTGTATATATCTGATTACTGACTGTATGATCTGTGAACGCATCGCTGCTTGTTTATAACTGCGTCTTATAAAATGTCCTTCAGTGCTCTAAAAGGCGCCTACAGATAAAATGCATCATTATTTTTATTGTTATTATTATCAACACGGAGGACAACAGTCCGTGGACAGGTGCTGACATAAACTGCTTCCTGGCTACACCGCGACTTGACAGTGTGATTACTGAGAGGGCGAAAAAATGAACCTGCCTCCACATTGGAAACCTGCGTCAACAACACCTTTGTTGACAACACTGCAGATATGCTGGTAATGTCTGGACACAGATCTGATCGGACAGTCTGTCTTAAAGATCTGATTCAAAAAACACATCTGCAGTGTGAGCGCAGCCTCAGTTGTTCAGCGGGCGGAGACGCCTACCTTGCTCTGAAGCAGCGCCACCTTCTCCGGGAAGAGCTGAACCACGTGCTGCTTTCCAAACGTCGAGGAGAGCAGGAAGCAGAACATGGAGCCAAACGCAGAGAGCATGCAGGCCAACAGCAGACCCTCCCAGGGCCCGAAGATCGCACCAGCTAACATGTTCTGAAGGAGGGAGGAAGGGACACACTAAAGTTATTTGTGTCAAACTCTTTGTGTGAAACCAGCGTTAGTATCTTCAGGTTCTGTCAGGATCATTTAATCATGTGAGTCTCACCAGGAAGGAGGAGCCAGGTATGGCGAAGGACTGTTTGTAGAGGTAGGCGCTGCAGTACAGCAGCAGGACGAAGCTGTAATGTTCTCTTTTATAAAACCTGAGCGTGTCTGCGAGGTCCCGCAGCTCGTCCAGGTCCGACGGGAACTTCAGCCTGGATGGAAAAACACAGCATAACAAAACTGGGTAGCTTCTGATCTTTCAGCTGATTCTTTTGCCTTCAGAAGCCGTCACACCTCAGTCTGTGGTGACTAATGCTCATTTGTTAATTTGCTGTTTAGTGTTATAATGTACTTTGTGTTCTGTCGTCTTTCAGACGACCTGCTTCACCTGCTTCTCCTTCAGTCATTGATTTCCTACATTTCCCAGAGTGTCCCAGCCTTCTGTTATAGAACCAACCAATACTGGACTTTTGAGTTTTATACTGAAATAAATACTTTGGAGTAACAACATATCAGCCAATAGTCTTGAGAGTACGAACAGACTTCAGACCTTATTTTGCATCTCTGTCTCATTCTGCCTCCGTGTCCCCTCTCCAACCAGAAACCATTAACCAGCCATTAACTGCCATCCCCAACCTGTCCACCAGACTACCTCATTCCCCGGCTCACCTGTTCCCACCAGCCTTTCTATAACCGGACCCTACCCACTCCCACTCCATCTCAGAGTGTCACTCCATTTGTAGTCACCGTAACAGCTAAATGAGGCTCCCTGCATCAGGGTGTAGGCTGTAAACACAGCGGCATGCTCTGGGACACACTTAGATCTCTACAGCAGACAAAGGAGCTGTCCTTATATTTGGGAACCATTGAATAAAATGACTCCCATTTTATGTTTTTATATGTTTTTATATCACTTTCATTGGATTCGTGCTGCTGGTTACCGCTATTTTGGTAGCATATATTATCCCTCTGCCGCTAACATAAACAAATGAAACAAATAAATAAAAGGGAATAAAACTTTTCCCTGAAATTCACTGGTGACATTTCTTGTCTTTCACCCTCGTTTTTCAGTCTGATGTTTATGAGCTGCTCAGTTTTGCAACAGTTCCTGTTACACTTCAAAATAAATACAACTATCATTTCTCAGAGACTGCAGAGCTGCAGGTTTGATCCCAAATACAATCCCAAACATTTAAGATGTTAACATCTGTATGACAATGTTAAATGTCGGTCTTAGTTGGAACAGTTCACACTCTGCAGGATAGTCGCACAGCACTTTATTTGTACGGAGCTTCTTACATGACGAACACAGTTCGGTCAGTGAGTCGGCATCGACACAGCCTCACTGTTGCAGGGTTTTATAACTCACTTCCACTCCTCACTAGTTGGTTTGGGACAGCACTTAATGTGGTGGAGCCTCCGTGTGAACGCAGAGCCAGAGTGGAAGTGGATAGGGAGAGGGTGTAGGAGGCGGTTTGGGAAAGGCCCTCTCATTACAAACACCAGCACAGACTGAACTTGAGAGTAGGTTCATCCTAGTAGCCATGTTCTTTGTACTTTGGTTTTCAAGCCACCTGAATCTGAACCCGGCTGAGATTCTGCCCCCTTACCTGGATCAGAACCTGCAGGAACGAGTCCTAAAACCCACAAATGAGTCGCCATGTTTGCACCTCCTGTTCCCTCGTCTCAGAGTCAACAGGTTTCTGGTGAGATGTCTGAAATAAGGTCTGCGGTCAACACAAGCTGAAGAGACTTTCATCTTTTTTCCACAACATAAAATACGTTAGAAAATACCTCAGTCATTTATTTAGAAGCTTTTATGTGTCTTTAAATAGACGGTTGCTAACAAGTGGCTAAATGAGACTAAATGAGACTACAGAACATCATCACACTGAACACGACTTTGCAGCCTCACTGTGGTGGAGACGTTAAAGTCATGTGGCCATGGTGTAGTTTGTTTGTAGCCTAATGTTAGTTTTTTACTTCTGGTGACCACAGTTATGTTTTAAAACCAGGAGGAGGAGGAGGAGGAGGAGGAGGAGGAGGAGGAGGAGGAGGGTAACAGGATACATTTGATTGAAGGACAGAAATAGTGTCGCCGCCTGCAGACATGAGCAGAGGGTATGAAGACACACACTCACACACACACACCAAAATCCCCCAGCTGAAACTCAAGACTTCCTCGACCACCTGCTCCAACGTTCAGCATTCCTTCCTCCTACTGGTCAGTGGACGAACATTCTGTTCTGTCATTGGTCCGCAGGCTGATGATGCGTCAGCGCTCAGATACATGGAGCTGAGTGAATGTGTGTGTGGTGTTTAAGGAAATGTGTCATCGTGGGCACTTTTAATTTGAGAAGCAGTCTGAGTGTGCACACGTGTTCATGTTCAAACTCTCAAGTCTTCATCACAGAGAAGAAGTGCGATGATGCTGACGCTGGATCGTGTCAGGTTTAATGCTGAGACAGTTTTTAAAGCAACTGTGGCTGCAGCTCATGAGTGTTTTCACTGTCAGTTCATCTCTAAGTCACTGTTTGCTTCATTAATAAACTGTAAAATAGTGAAAAATAGCCGACCACAATCTCCCACAGCCCAAGATGACGTCTCGGTGCTTCCACCCAGCGGTCCTAACGATAAAGACATTTAGATTACAGAGATATAAAACAGACAAACAGCAAATCCTCACATGTGAGAAGCTGCAGCCAACAGGTATCTGTTACTGTGAACGACTTTAACCATCAGTTAATTACCAGAACAGTTGGAAATTACGTCTCGTGAATCATCTCAGCTTTAAAAGTAGTATGAAAAAACAAAATAAGTTAAAAGAAAATAACTTAGTCCATTCAGTGACATAAAATCAAATATTGTAGGAATGTTTTTGTAGTGGTGCGTTTTACACAAAGAGAGATCAGAAAACATCTCAGTTTACTGAAAACATGAAGAAATATGTTGAGTGTCACACTATAGAAAAGGATACTGATAATATTTTGACCATGAGGCTCCCAGTGCACCACACCAAACAGATCACTTTAATTAAACGTATTTGTAATTTTAGTTTTCTCCTGTTTTTGTTGAAGTATTTTGACGAGTTCGTTTGGATTCAAACCTGCTTAAAGGTGCGGACACACCAAACCGACATCAAAGAACTAGCGGCGACGAAAGCCAACTGTTGTGTCGTCTACGTCGCCTCACGTCGCCCTGTGTCAGTTGCATTTGAACACACTACACGGACTACATCTGACGGCCAAGTAGCACGTACGTTCTGCGCCTGCGTGAGAGAGAGCGGAGTGAGAGAGTGGTACATCCTGTCAGCCGAGGGGTTTCCTATCTGTGCAGCCGAGCACCGCAGCACCTCCACGGACTATTACATCCAGACGGTCCCGGTGTTTCCTCCGCAGGCTCCACTTCACTCAGCTGCCCGATAAACCCGCTGCTTCTTCCCACTTTAACCTGAATAACAAACCAGGGCTCGGTGCTCCGGTTGGATCCAAACGGAGAGCCAGGGCTAGCTCAGAGGCTAGCGGAGGCTAACTGGCTGTGCTTCCCTCCGGTCATGCTGCGGCTAACGCTCCGCTAGCCACTCCCAACTAGCTCCGGTTTGTTGACTTTGGTCGATGGCTGACCGTCGGCTTGGTGTGTCAGGGCCTTTAACCCTTTGAAACTAGGGATGTCCCGATCCGATATTTGGATCGGTATCGGCCGCCGATATTAGCAAAAAACGGGCATCGGCATCGGATCGGACTGCATGGAAAAATGCCGATCCAAGAACTCCGATCCAGTTTTTCACGGAGTCCGCTCTGGCCTGCCCAGCGCTCCACGATTCAAGCAGTCCATTCCAGTGATCCGCTCTAGCTCTTACTATCAGTCCACCAGGCCAGCATGCAGACAGCAGACACACACGGAGGGAAGGGTAGGAGGAGTAGCGGTCAACTTAGTTAACTGACTATTTGTTTTCCACTCTGGTTTTTTGAAAGTGATATTTTTATGTGGTTTATACTCTTACTGTTTAAGTAAAGAGCACTGATGGCATTATTTTGGGCACAATTAGTGAATTGGAGCCATGGATGGACTACAGAAACACTACTAAAATAACTGAAAAGGAAAGGCTGCATTGTTTGTTAAATGTCAACAATGTCTTGTGGTGTTAATCTGTTTTTTATTTATTAGGGGAGCAAAGCACAAGTGTGTGGAGTCTTGCTGCTATTTTAATTTCAATGTTAGACATTTTAAAGATTTCTTGTGTTGATTTATTTTCTCTTTATTAAGGGGCCAAAGCAGCCAAAGCAAACCAGCTATATTTTTTATTTAATGTTAATGTTCAAGTTTAAAGTTTGTTTATTTAACCCTGTTAACAATAAACAGGTCAGTTTCTCATACCAACTGTTGTGGATCATTTTAACTAACCCGATTATGTAGTTGTTCTTGTTAGAGTAATATCGCTTGATCAAACCTTTTCTTACATGACTGACAACAAAATAATTGAATATGTATAATACGCGCTTGGATCAGATCGGTATCGGTATCGGCCAAAACTCAAGGCTGTAATATCGGTATCGGATCGGAAGTGAAAAAAGTGGATCGGGACATCCCTATTTGAAACCTGGAGCAACATCACTTTTCGTGCGCTGCTTTCAGACGCCTTTCGCAAGTATTTTAACCTTTGAACCGTCCCTGAGCAAACTGGTGCGATTCCTTTCAAAGACGGGGAAAAAAGACAATGAGCAACTTCACAAGAAATGTCCCACAAATTGCAAAAACAATTAATAGATTTGGATTTTGAAAAAGCTAGGGGAAAACTTTATTTATTATAATTATTGTTATTTTATTTTATTTTATATTATTGTAAAGTTATATTACAGAATTATTCTACATTTTAAGCACTCTTTGCAGGTCATTTCCTTGTTTGTTTGTTTTTAACTTTCGCTCTCTTTTTTTAAACTGATTTTCTTGTTTTAATCCTTCACATGTTTTTAAAGCAATCAAGCCAGTTTGCTGTCAGGTTTAAAGCGACTACAAGCAGCTTTCACTTAGTGTTGATTTTGGCGGCCCCTGTGGACAAAAGAGGTAGTGTTTCCACGAGCACCACCGCCTCATGTCGTAAAGACATTAATCTGGCTGGTGTGCATTTATTCTTGGAGCGAGGAAAAGAAAGATGCAACTTACTTTTAATCTGATTTTTCTGTTTTTAAACACAGCTGTCCGCAGGTTGAACAGAAATGAGGTGATATAATGACTGCGTTTCAGCCACCAAAGTAAATTCATTAAAAATTTTATTTTAAAAAATAAAATTCTCTAAAGAGAAACCTCCTCCTGCTTCCTTTTGACTGGCTCACGTGTTCACTGCCAAACTTTTCCTGGGAAGATGGAGCCTCTTTCTGTCTGTGTGACGTAAATCAGAATCTGACCCGGGACTGTTTCATAACCAGTTAAAAACTCTTTGTAGTTGCTTTAAGAAATAAAAATGGCCACACTGATACCTACACCAACACACACACACACACACACACACACACACACACACACACACACACTCACACACACTCACAGAAATACACACATATGACTGGGCAGACAGGATGCCAGCAAATGTCATTTTGTTGGTGAACTCATGCCGAGACTTTATAAGTAACATTATGATATGAGTAAGTTAAATTTATTGGGCGTACACACACACACACACACACACACACACACACACACACACACAGACGGGTCGTGCTCTTGGCTTCAGAGTGTCTTGGTCGGCGTTATTCTATCATCCCAAGACAACCTCACACTTGACCGTCTGGCACATTGCAACATACCAACTACACACACTCACACTCACACTTATGGTTAAAAACACACTATGACACACACACACACACACACACACACACACACACACACACACACACACACTCTGAGGAGTAATGCGATCAGTCCGATATGTACTGGGAGGAGAGGAGATGTGCTGCACTGACATTATTATTATAATTATTATCTGTGACGATCTGATGATCAACGAGGAGGAAAAGATGGAGTCTGTTTACTTTAGTGTGTAATCAGCTATGAATAAGAGTCATTGTGTTGTTGTTACCACAGAATGACACGTTTATATCTCCACAGGTTCTCAAAGTCAAGGACGGGTCCTTACATGTCTGAATTTCAAGGAGGCTACATCATTGAATCCCACCAAAGGACTGCGCCAATGTCAAGGATCTACCGAGGATAGAGTCCTTCCTTCAGAGAATTTTCAAGGATGCATGCATGTATCCTCAGCAGGCATTAAGTACCCACAATTCTCTGCCATAATTGAAGGTGAGGCCTCTTCAATATCGCACACTTGGGTGCTCGTTATCCTGTTCCTGTGTGTGTTCATCAAAAGCTACGAAGGAGTCTTGCCTAGCCTCTGTAGGATCCTACCTGGAAGGACTCATCCTACCAAGGAAGCATCCTTGACTTTGAGAAGCACCAAGGCAGCGGTGGTCCGTCCCAAGTCTCTGAAATTACTGCTAGCCATCTTACCTAGCCGGCTTTGCTAGCTGTTTAGCCCCTCCCACCTAGGAAACAATGCGAGGAGCTAGCGCTAGGAGCGATGAGCGAGCATTGTCGGTTTAAGAGACATGAGACGTCCTTTCGACTGAAGCGTCACGTGAAACGACGTCCATTCCTGATGACGGCGGCACCGCTGGATCTGCTCCGTAAAGCAGCCAGCGTCTGGTGTTACTATGGGTACATCCCAAGTCTCATTATATTGGCTGACCAAAACAGTAGCGCTAGCTCCTCACTGCACGAATAAGAGACTTGGGACGGCCTAGAAGATGGCGGACCTCGAACGACTTCCGGTTCAAGCTAAGAGCTAGCAGTAGCACTATAAAAATAAGAGACTTGGGACGCACCCCAGGTCCTTGTCTACAGAGATCGTCGTCTTGCACTGCCATGTTTCTACAGTAGCCCAGAACAGACAAACCAAACAGTGGCTCTGGAGACACGTTTTAGGGTCAGCTGTCGTAGTTAGCAGCCCCTCAGCCATGAGAGCGTCAGGAAATCGTTGATTTTTTTAATGTGAAACTGTTTTGTTCAGTCTGTTTGTTTCAGTGAGGAAGCGAGCTCTGAGGATAATTCAGCTCCCTGTATGAACCTCCTGAACAATAAATTCTAACCAGGAGAAGTTTCAGCTGGTTGCAATCCTCCAATCCTCTCCACTAGATGCCACTAAATCTTACAAAATCTTTAATTCATTCATTCTTCTGTAACCACTTATTCCGTTAAACCTATCCCAGTTGACACTGGGCGAGAGGCAGGGTTCACCCTGGACAGGTCACCAGACTATCACAGGGCTGACACATAGAGACAGACAACCATTCACACTCACATTCACACCTACGGACCAGGAGCCCTCCTGCTGTGAGGCAACAGTGCTAACCACTGCACCACGGTGCCGCTCTTATATTCAAACATATGATATTAACATCAGAGATCTAATGTGCTCCAATAAACATAAACAATATGCTGTAACAGACAAACGTGCAGCTGACTAATTCTTTCATTCAGTGCTGTTACTAAGAGGGATCCTATCCCAGCATGCACTGGGAAACAGAGAGGTAAGCACTGTTGATGGGTCACTAGTCCAGAGGTTTTCAATGTGCAAGGAAAATATGAGGGTGACAGGATGATTAAAGAAGGTGATCAGCAACAGCCTGAATGTCTGCCTCATAAAATATCTTTATCTTTATTACTTGACTTTAATTTTGACATTTAAGTTTAGGCTGAAGTGCTCACAGTGGATGTTCACGTTAAGGCAACACAACCTGTGATGACAGGTTAAAGTACACACTGATTCATCACCGGGCGTCACCAGCCAAAAAGTTTGGGGGGGGGGGGGTTCACAGGGTCCAGGAAAAAGTTTCACATTCATGGCTGTGAGCAAAAAGTTTCTGAGATAGCTGATGTTCACTTTACGGTCATGTACGGGGCAACACGTTCTCACTGCGACCTCCTCATGTATCGACATTTGGTCATGGACTTTCCACGTCCACATATGACGTCCAAGGTACCCTGGGTGTGTTGGTTGTTGACGTTCTGGGACGCTGTGTCAACTTCAGCCTGTTACATGCATTGTCTGTTTTCAAAATACACTTCTGTTTTCACAGGAAATGTACAGTTTGATACAGTCTCTTTCAAAATAAAAGCACCTTCAACAACAAACACACGTGGTTGGGTTTAGGAAAAATGAACACAATGAAAGGACAGCTTTTTTTTTATCTGTGTCTGATGCCACAAGTCACTGACCAACTGTCAGTAGGCTGTAGGTTTGCATAAAGACAGTAGGGACATGTCCCTAAGAATGTTTTGAGAACATCATGTCCCAACTAATATTTGATCGAACTTGTTTACATAATCCTCATTCTAACAGTTCTGTGCATGAAAATCTGTGAAAAGTTGATTCAGTTTAGGGACAGTACACTTTATTTCTTAGTACAGGACGATCCTGCATGAAGCCTGATGAGAGGTGTTTTCAGTTAGTTTTCCACCTCCGATGAAGAGCGGCACACAGTTGCAAAGAGAGTCCAAAAACTATGATAAAAATCTTTCGTCAACGTTTTTTCCATGACCAAAGCGAGACGATGAGGAGCTAAAAATAGATCTTGATAATAAAAGTTACGACAAAATCTATGTTTCATTTATGTGGATGAAACGAGATGTGATGAAAATGTTAGTGGTGGACTATCAGACATTTAAAGCCGAGAACAGCCGTGCTTGTCATTAATCTTTAAATGCTGCATGAGCCTCAGGCTGGCTAACTCCAGTAAACAACTCGACAACTCGCACCGATGGCTGACACTGCTCTGCTCTGAGCTGTAATTCAGCAGTAAATAATCAGCCGTGTGTGTCTGACTGTGGATGGTGGAGCTGGAGGATAAAAATGACTCAAGACTAAGACTAAATCTCAAATAGCTGCCAAAACTAACACAACAAAATAAGTTGTGTGTCTGTCAGACGGTCTGAAGGAGATACTGAGATACTGCGATGACATCACGCACAGCATTGGCAGGTAGATGTTTTTCTTTACACATTACAACCTAATCCTTATCGAATTGTGAGTTTTTTTCTTAATATTGCAACTTTTTCTCAAATATTACTTTATTTTCGACGTCTCAGAGAACGTGGATATGTGGGATATGTTTTGAACATGAACAGAAATTTTGCTGAAACAAATATCAGCTATTAATGTTAATTAAAATGAATGTATCACTGATGTGAGCAGGTGCCACGAACGCATTCAACGAGTTATTCGTCAAACAAAAGACACAAATGAGGACTTACACGTGTGCTGACTCAGCATAAATAACATTAAATTAAAGGGAGTACATGTTTTAAAGGAACAGTAAAAATTTATATTCCATTAAAGCCTATTTTTATTGAATAAGAATATTAAATGTTAAAGTTTAATAAATGTCCCTACCTGTGCTCCTGATGATTATTAAATGTTAAAGATTAATAACTGTCCCTACCTGTGCTCCTGAAGAAGATTAACTGTCCCTACCTGTACTCCTAAGAAGAATATTAAATGTTAAAGTTTAATAACTGTCCCTACCTGTACTCCTGAAGATTATTAAATGTTAAAGTTTAATAACTGTCCTTACCTGTACTCCTAAGAAGAATATTAAATGTTAAAGTTTAATAACTGTCCCTACCTGTACTCCTGAAGAAGATTATTAAATGTTAAAGTTTAATAACTGTCCCTACCTGTGCTCCTGAAGAAGATTATTAAATGTTAAAGTTGAATAACTGTCCCTACCTGTACTCCTAAGAAGAATATTAAATGTTAAAGTTTAATAACTGTCCCTACCTGTACTCCTGAAGATTATTAAATGTTAAAGTTTAATAACTGTCCTTACCTGTACTCCTAAGAAGAATATTAAATGTTAAAGTTGAATAACTGTCCCTACCTGTGCTCCTGAAGAAGATTATTAAATGTTAAAGTTGAATAACTGTCCCTACCTGTACTCCTAAGAAGAATATTAAATGTTAAAGTTTAATAACTGTCCCTACCTGTACTCCTGAAGAAGATTATTAAATGTTAAAGTTGAATAACTGTCCCTACCTGTACTCCTAAGAAGAATATTAAATGTTAAAGTTTAATAACTGTCCCTACCTGTACTCCTGAAGAAGATTATTAAATGTTAAAGTTGAATAACTGTCCCTACTTGTACTCCTGAAGAAGATTATTAAATGTTAAAGTTGAATAACTGTCCCTACTTGTACTCCTAAGAAGAATATTAAATGTTAAAATTTGATAACTGTCCCTACCTGTACTCCTGAAGAAGATTATTAAATGTTAAAGTTGAATAACTGTCCCTACCTGTACTCCTGAAGATTATTAAATGTTAAAGTTTAATAACTGTCCCTACCTGTACTCCTGAAAAAGATTATTAAATGTTAAAGTTGAATAACTGTCCCTACCTGTGCTCCTGAAGAAGATTATTAAATGTTAAAGTTGAATAACTGTCCCTACCTGTACTCCTAAGAAGAATATTAAATGTTAAAGTTTAATAACTGTCCCTACCTGTGCTCCTGAAGAAGATTATTAAATGTTAAAGTTTAATAACTGTCCCTAACTGTACTCCTACGAAGAATATTAAATGTTAAAGTTTAATAACTGTCCCTACCTGTACTCCTGAAGATTATTAAATGTTAAAGTTTAATAACTGTCCCTACCTGTACTCCTAAGAAGAATATTAAATGTTAAAGTTGAATAACTGTCCCTACCTGTACTCCTAAGAAGAATATTAAATGTTAAAGTTTAATAACTGTCCCTACCTGTACTCCTGAAGATTATTAAATGTTAAAGTTTAATAACTGTCCTTACCTGTACTCCTAAGAAGAATATTAAATGTTAAAGTTTAATAACTGTCCCTACCTGTGCTCCTGAAGAAGATTATTAAATGTTAAAGTTGAATAACTGTCCCTACCTGTACTCCTAAGAAGAATATTAAATGTTAAAGTTTAATAACTGTCCCTACCTGTACTCCTGAAGAAGATTATTAAATGTTAAAGTTGAATAACTGTCCCTACCTGTACTCCTAAGAAGAATATTAAATGTTAAAGTTTAATAACTGTCCCTACCTGTACTCCTAAGAAGAATATTAAATGTTAAAGTTGAATAACTGTCCCTACTTGTACTCCTGAAGAAGATTATTAAATGTTAAAGTTGAATAACTGTCCCTACTTGTACTCCTAAGAAGAATATTAAATGTTAAAATTTGATAACTGTCCCTACCTGTACTCCTGAAGAAGATTATTAAATGTTAAAGTTGAATAACTGTCCCTACCTGTATTCCTAAGAAGAATATTAAATGTTAAAGTTTAATAACTGTCCCTACCTGTACTCCTGAAGAAGATTATTAAATGTTAAAGTTGAATAACTGTCCCTACCTGTGCTCCTGAAGAAGATTATTAAATGTTAAAGTTGAATAACTGTCCCTACCTGTACTCCTAAGAAGAATATTAAATGTTAAAGTTTAATAACTGTCCCTACCTGTACTCCTGAAGATTATTAAATGTTAAAGTTTAATAACTGTCCCTACCTGTGCTCCTGAAGAAGATTATTAAATGTTAAAGTTTAATAACTGTCCCTACCTGTACTCCTAAGAAGAATATTAAATGTTAAAGTTTAATAACTGTCCCTACCTGTACTCCTGAAGATTATTAAATGTTAAAGTTGAATAACTGTCCCTACCTGTGCTCCTGAAGAAGATTATTAAATGTTAAAGTTTAATAACTGTCCCTACCTGTACTCCTAAGAAGAATATTAAATGTAAAAGTTTAATAACTGTCCCTACCTGTACTCCTGAAGAAGATTATTAAATGTAAAAGTTTAATAACTGTCCCTACCTGTACTCCTGAAGATTATTAAATGTTAAAGTTTAATAACTGTCCCTACCTGTACTCCTAAGAAGAATATTAAATGTTAAAGTTTAATAACTGTCCCTACCTGTACTCCTGAAGAAGAATATTAAATGTTAAAGTTTAATAACTGTCCCTACCTGTACTCCTAAGAAGATTATTAAATGTTAAAGTTTAATAACTGTCCCTACCTGTGCTCCTGAAGAAGATTATTAAATGTTAAAGTTTAATAACTGTCCCTACCTGTACTCCTAAGAAGAATATTAAATGTTAAAGTTTAATAACTGTCCCTACCTGTACTCCTGAAGAAGATTATTAAATGTTAAAGTTTAATAACTGTCCCTACCTGTACTCCTAAGAAGAATATTAAATGTTAAAGTTTAATAACTGTCCCTACCTGTACTCCTGAAGAAGAATATTAAATGTTAAAGTTTAATAACTGTCCCTACCTGTGCTCCTAAGAAGAATATTAAATGTTAAAGTTTAATAACTGTCCCTACCTGTGCTCCTAAGAAGAATATTAAATGTTAAAGTTTAATAACTGTCCCTACCTGTACTCCTAAGAAGAATATTAAATGTTAAAGTTGAATAACTGTCCCTACCTGTACTCCTAAGAAGAATATTAAATGTTAAAGTTTAATAACTGTCCCTACCTGTAGTCGCCGACCGCCTCGTCCTCTCCCTCGGAGCCCGGCTGGACGTGTGTCGGTACCCGGGGAAGGTGTGAGGACAGCAGGTAGAGGTAGACGGTGGCGGCCCCCATGATGGCAGCCAGTCCGGCCAAGGAGCGCATGTTGCTGCCTGCTGACGGTCCGTGTGTTCAGTCTGACCGGAGGAGCGAAGACCCGGCGGAGGAACAATGTCGACGTGTTGTGGTTCAGCTGGACGACACCGAGGGAGGGGGGTGTCTGTGACCGGGCAGCAGGCTCCAGATGACGGGCGACGGATCACATTGCAGCCGGCGACCAACAACTTGGTTGAGGCCGAGGGGGAAACACACTGATGACATGTGTGTAACCTGAACTCACCAACGCGTCAGACACGTTTCCTGTTTGTGTTTGCTCTGCTTTATCTCCCACACACTGTCACATCATGTCTTCATTAATTGAATTTACTGGAGACACTGAAGAACAAGTTTCATGTGATTTAAGTCAACTTTGGAGAACAGCTGCAGACTGTGTGGACACGATGAGCCGCCAGGGGGCGACACGTGTCAATGTGCAGCGGTAATATTTATAGATCTAATCCTCATTATGCAGCACTGCGTTACTGGGAAAATTAAGAAAAAGGAAAACAACTACAAAATATAAATATAAATAAAATAACTATGAAAATATGTATACTTATTATACATACATGCATGCTTTTTATAATACTACTGAATAAATAAAGGTCTAAAATAAAATAAAAATAAAAAAAACTACAAAATACAAATAAAAAATATGAATAAAATAATTATTAAAATGTGTACACTTATATATATATGTTTTTATAATATAACTGAATAAATACATAAAATATTATTAAAAAATAAAAGGTCTAAAATAAATGGCAACACATATATTTTGCAAAGTTAATCTTGTCTCTTACTTCTTAGCTAAAGACTTTCACTTATATTTCTGGATCTAGATCCTCATTATGCAGCACTGGGTTACTTGGAAAATTTAAAAAAACAAACCTACGAAATATAAGTAAAAAATAAATATAATTATGAAAATACGTACATTTATTTTTTATATCTATAATGTATAACTAACTAAATAAATAAAACATCATAAAAGGAATAAAAGTCTAAAATAAATGGCAACACATATTTTTGCAAATTAGTAATCTTGTCTTTTACTTCAAGGCTCTAGACTTTTGTTTTTTAATTCTTTATTTGATGTATTTACATACAGGCATGTTTTCTGTAGAGGGCCAATAAGGCGATACAAAGTTAAATTAATCTCCAAATACAGTAACATCAGGGAGCAACATGCCGGAGAAGGCTTCAGACATGCCGGCCACTTTATTAGGTACACCTTGCTAGTGCCAGGTTGGACCCCCTTACTGCTTATGTTGCTAATTTTCTTTGCAACATCACGGCACATAAATCTACATCAGACTCCATCAGGACTGACAGCTAGAGGAGTTCAGTCCATGGTCCAGTTAATCTACTCAGCTGACTACACTTCATCAAAATGAGACCAAGCAGAGGAGCTCGTCTCTGTGTTGTCAGGTCAGCTCTGATCTACAGTACATTACTGCCTGGTTAAAAGCTCATTAAGCCCCACACACCTGATCCACTGAAACCAAATTATAACTCTGCTGCAAATACATCACTGCAGAGCTGTTAGATTATAAACTGTGTTTGTCTCAGGTGACGTAGCAGCTTGAAGCAGCTACACACTGAACATACAGTCAACAAGGTGCTGGAAACGTTGCTCAGAGACGTTGGTCCATATTGACATGATGACATCACACAGTTGATCCATGATGAGAATCTCCCGTTCCAGCACATCCCAAAGGTGCTCTATTGGACTGAGATCTGGTGACTGTGGAGGCCATTGGAGTACAGTGACCTCATTGTCATGTTTGAGATGATGTGAGCTTTGTGACATGGTGCGTTATCCTGCTGGAAGTAGCCATCAGAAGATGGGTACACTGTGGTCATAAAGGGATGGACACGCTCAGCAACAATACTCAGGTAGGCTGTGGTGTTTAAACCATGCTCAGTTGGTACTAAGAAAATCTCCCCCACACCATTACACCACCACCAGCAGCAGCAGCAGCCTGAAGCGTTGATACAAGGCAGGATGGATCCATGCTTCCATCTGAATGTGGTTTTTCCAATCTTCTATTGTCCAGTTTTGGTGAGAAAACCCGTGTGAATTGTAGCCTCAGTTTCCTGTTGTTAGCTGACAGGAGTGGCACCTGGTGTGGTCTTCTGCTGCTGTAGCCCATCTGCTTCAAGGTTGGACAAGGTGTTGTTGCTTCAGAGATGCTCTTCTGCACACCTTGGTTGGAACCAGTGCTTATTTGACTTCCTGTTGCCTTTCTATCATCTTGAACCAGTCTGGCCATTCTCCTCTGACCTCTGGCATCAACAAGGCATTTTGGCTCACTGGATATTTTCTCTTTTTGGGACCATCCTCTGTAAACCCTAGAGATGGTTGTGCTGAAAATCCCAGTAGATCAGCAGTTTCTGAGAAAGGTTGAATCAGCCTGCAGTGAGTCTGCGTCTGATCTCCTGTTGCAAAGTTTATTCAGTCCTCAGGTGTGACGATGTTGCTGTTGAGAGCAGGTTTGACTCACCTGTAGCTGCAGGACTGAACTCCTTCACCCCACATGTTCCTGCTGCTGTCTCTCCTCCTCACAAAGGCACTCCAGGTTTTACTGGACCAAAGATTGAACCATCTGAACCTGGCACCATCAAACATCTCCACCACTGCTCATTCAAATCTGTCGCTCAAATCACTGACGTCAGTGATGACCCTCCAATCTCCTCCGCCATGCCCCCGACCTACCATACAAAAGGTTTTTTTTAAGTAGAAGCTATGTCTACTACTACTAAATAAAATGATACAGATGTAAAATGTATATTCACACCTTTTGATGTGACAATTATTTTGTTTTGTTTTTTACAGCAATTTTGGTTAAAAAATACACAATAACAAAACAAAATTATATATTTCAAATTAACTATTTATGCAACACTTTAAAATGAAGGGGTTAAGTATTTAAAATAATACATTAAAATAATCTAATAAAATGATTAAAGGGGACTTTGTGTTAAAATAAATTGATTTTAAAAATAATACAATTCACGAAATGATATTTAAAATATAATGTCTTTCAAACTGAATTAAGGTTAAATGAAGGAAAATTAAATCTCCTTAATTAGTGTATGTTAAATAATTCCTGGCGATCTGTAAGTGAATTAACCAATGATAAACAATTAACATGTGATATATCAGTAAACATAGCCGCAAATAAATAAATAGAAATCCAATAGTATTGAAAAAGGAGAATATTAAAAATATAAAATAAAATACAAAGAGATTAAAATAAAAGGTCTTTATACTTGCAAATATATACACATTAAATTAAATAAAACTATATTATCATATTAATTATTATTTTCATCTTATATTAATATATAGAGAATTTAAAATAATAGAATAAAGAACAAACAAATAAAATGTTTTATTGTAGTGTCGCAGCTCTGCTTGTAGTTCCTGCTTCAGTCCAGCAGAGGGCGGCATTACAGCAGAAACCAGCAGCTGACAGGTTAAACTCACTCAGTCAACTTTAAAGGTTTTTAACACGTTTTAAATTAAAACATTTTGTCCTTCAACACATGTCGTTATCATAGTTTACTACTACATCAGATTCAGTTTGTTTGAACTGATCCATTATAGCCACGACAAATGAAGCCAAAGTGTGGAGAATAAATAATAAACAATTCAATGAAACGTATAAAATAATAAACAAAATGGCGTCCTGCTGCATTGAGGCTGAACTACAGTCACTGGAGTTAGTTATTTAATGTGGTCACTGATGATGAGTCAGGAAGAGTTACTGTCAGTAGGTGGGAGTTTGTGGAGCAGCTTGGAGGATGATCCTGCTGTGTGTTTACTGAGGGTGTGTGTGTGTGTGTGTGTGTGTGTGTGTGGGTGTGTGTGTGTGTCTATCTTTGGCCGGGTGCCTTGTTTATATGTCTTAACGCCTCTGGGCTCATTATGACCCACTGTGTACTCTCACAACAACACACAGGAAGGAGAAACGCTCCATCACCTGCGCGTGAATCCTCATTTACCTGAACAAACACAGGTCAGCACAACCTGACAGTCAGGCTGCTTCCTGGACCTGAGCTGAGGAGGACCTGAGGAGGACCTGAGGAGGACGTGAAGGGGAGGAAATGGAGCAATGAGCAAGTACATTATATTTATACTACAGACTATATAGACTCACATTAGATATCAGACATTAGAACAGCGTGAGATCACAGAACAGGCTGATGCTGTGAGGTTTCAGTTGTTCAGAGCTGCAGATAACAAGTCACTTCATCACTGATGAATTGTTTAATCTGTGAACGTCAAAATTAGTGAGAAACTTCCCATATTCCTGTGTGACATCTTTAAATCTTGTTTTCTTCAACCAAAACCAAATGATACTCAATATACAGATAAACAGAAAGAGAAATTCTTCAGTTTCAGCAGCTGGAAACTGGAAAATATTTAAGATTTTTTTCACCACAAATGATTAAAACCAAGAATAAATCATCAAAATAGTTGCTGATTATTTTTCTGTTCGTGGACTTGTTGTTATAAACATGTGGTGGATGAACATCGTGCACAGAATTTGTGTGATAGTGACAGAACATCTTTAAAGTATTAAATGTTTTTAAATAAATACAAAAAGTCTGAATTATAGTTATTATGATATGGAAATCAAACGTGACTGAGTCGGGTGGTGCAACGTGACATAATGCAGGTTAATGTGAAACACGGTGGTGCTCATAGAAACATGCTTTATAGTAATGTAGAAATAAAACACAAAAACACCAGTATGCACGGCTTCAAGTCATACTTTGCACATTTTTTTGTTTTGTTTTATGTTTGTTTTTAAAACAGGGACCACATAAGTTTATTAAAATGATCAGTACAGTCTTTTACACTCTGTCACTGTCAGTGTTGAGCACAAACATTTAATGGGCAGGTGCTCAAGTAGAAAAAAAGGCATTTCTTTCACAATTAAATTATTATTATTATCAGTTTATTTATTTAGCACACAGGAAATGCTGGTGCAAAAAATTAATAAATAAATAAAAAATTGTGTGCACGCTGTGGGGAGGTTTCTATCTGTGCACGTGACGGGTTTTACAATAAATAAAACTCCACTGCAAAAGTTAGAAGCTGACATTAACAGCTGGTGTCTGAACCACTTCAGTTTATAACGATCACTAAATACTGATTTCTACTTCTGCAGTAAACTGAGAAGATCAGTGTGAATACTGTCACTGAGACGTACGTGTCTCCTCTTTTCTGCCGTCTTGTGTTTTTGTTTGTTTCAGAGGTGAAAGTTTTTCTTACCTCTTCTCTGTTGCACAGAGGGAGCGATGAGCACAGCAGCAGAGACGGAGCAGGTGGAGTCTGGAGGCTCGGCTGAGGACCAGAAGGAAGACAGTCCAAAGCAACCAAAGGTAGAAATCAATACAGTGTGTCACAGTGTCTCTCCACTCAGCGTCCACACAGGCACAAAGAGAGAATCATACTGACAATTTAGACTTTATATATTTTCCTTCTGTTTAACTGGAACTGTTAAAGAGAACTCATTTACTACTTAAATACAGAAAACAAAAATACACTGCTCAAAAAATGAAGGAAGTCGGTTAAACTAAACGTCTCAAGAGCATGGAGGAGACACCAGGAGACCGGCCGTTACACCAGGAGAGCTGGACAGGGCCGTAGAAGGGCATCAACCCAGCAGCAGGACCGCTATCTGCTCCTTTGTGTGAGGAGGAACAGGAGGAGCACTGCCAGAGCCCTACAACATGACCTCCAGCAGGCTACTGGTGTGCATGTTTCTGACCACACTGTCAGAAACAGACTCCATGAGGGTGGCATGAGGGCCCCACGTCCTCTAGTGGGACCTGTGCTCACAGCCCAGCACCGTGCAGCTCGACTGGCTCCCACAGATGAGAGCAGTTTCACTAAGCGTGTGGACAAATGGATGTCATCAAAGAAATAAAATTTAGTGACGAAAACACATCAACTCACTAACTACTGACAACATCCAAACAAAGAAACCGTTATGGGGTTCATTTTCCATACAGATACTGCACAAACATCAGCTGCAGCTCCTCTTCATCACCAGGAGTGACTGAACACAGGAGTGATGAAGCTGTGGGAGAGCTGTCGGAACGAACGAGCTCCAAACCCTCACAGTTATGTTGTGCAGTAGCTTCACCTGAGAGACCACACAGATCTGACCACAGGGGTTGGTGTGGTTTCAGGTCGTAGCTGCAACATCACATCTGAAAGAACTAAAAACAACAGCTTTGAACAAACTCCATGAACCGTGACTGCCCCTCCCCCCGACAGCGTGACATTCGTTTACTATCACACACTCCCTCAGGGAAGCAACCAGTTGTCTCAATTAGGGATAAAACACATCACTGGTCCACGCCCTCTAGGAACACACATTAGCCCGGGAGCGTGATGAATCTTTGAGCCTATGTTTTATTTGCTCTGGCAGATGCACCTGTACCCCCTCCTGTTCAAACATGTATCCTGACATGGCCCGGGCCAGGCTTATCACAACCGCTTATCTAATACAAGGCAGGTTTCAGATGATTGGTGCTTCTCAAAGTCCGGGAAGGATCCTGAAACGGCTAAATTCAAGGAGGCTACGTCACTGAATCCCACCAAAGGACTCCTCTAATGTCAAGGATCCTTCGAAACCTACCGAGGACTGAATCCTTTCTTCAGAGAATGTTCAGGGATGCATGTGTGTATCCTCAGCGGGCATGAAGTACCCACAATTCTTTGTGTACAATGTGCTGAAATTGAAGGCGGGGCCTCTTCACTGACGCAAACCTGTCACTGTCCTGTTCCAATGTGAAGAAGAACTCTTCCCCAGCCTCTGTAAGACCTGACTACCAATGAAGTATCCCTGACTTTGTGAATCACTGGATAACTGACAACTTGCAGAGCTTTCACACTTTCTGCAGACGTGTGATTTTTGGCTCAAGCACCCTCGCACCAGGCACACTACAATGAGCGTGTTTTCGAACACAAACCGACAATCCTGCAGAGTGCACCTTCAAGGTTTGGTTAAAGTGCGGACACACCAAACCGACATCAAAGAACTAGCGGCGACGAAAGCCGACTGTTTCACGTCTCATGTCGCCCTGTGTCAGTTGCATTTGAACACACTACACAGACTACATCCGACGGCCAAGTAGCACGTACGTTCTGCGCCTGCGTGAGAGAGAGCGGAGTGAGAGAGTGGTACATCCTGTCAGCCGAGGGGTTTCCTATCTGTGCAGCCGAGCACCGCAGCACCTCCACGGACTATTACATCCAGACGGTCCCGGTGTTTCCTCCGCAGGCTCCACTTCACTCAGCTGCCCGATAAACCCGCTGCTTCTTCCCACTTTAACCTGAATAACAAACCAGGGCTCGGTGCTCCGGTTGGATCCAAACGGAGAGCCGGGGCTAGCTCAGAGACTAGCGGAGGCTAACTGGCTGTGCTTCCCTCCGGTCATGCTGCGGCTAACGCTCCGCTAGCCGCTCCCAGCTAGCTCCGGTTTGTTATTCAGGTTAAAGTGTGAAGAAGCAGCGGGTCTGTGGGGCAGCTGAGTGAAGTGGAGCCTGAGGAGGAAGCACCGGTTAGCCCCGGTTTCACTACAGGCAGATTCACTCGCTACAGGGGCGAGGAAATAAAACCTGAACAGCCAATCAGAGTGATCTCTCTCACCGACAAGCTCCGCCGCTGATTCAACATGCTCAATCGGCCGAAAAGACGCCAACGCTAAAGTGCCGACGGTGCAGGACACACCGCAAAAACTAGGGCGACAGACGCTCACCGACGGCCCGACTTTGGTCGACGGCTGACCGTCGGCTTGGTGTGTCAGGGCCTTTAGATTTACTGTACACACAAAAAATACTGTGTTAGTTTAAGTTTAAACTGCTTCTTCATCAAGGTCAGTGGACCTTTGTCCTAAAGTTACAATAAAAACCACTTGTTAAAGTTCAGGCAGTGATGGTGGTCATGGTTCAAAGAAACCAACGATGTCAGTAGGAAACAGGAAACAAACAGTGTTTATAGGACACGGCTGTCCACTGTGACCACCTCCTCCATCTGAGGACTTTGTAAGTTTATAATAAATGTCACACTTGTTCCTCTTTTGCTCCTGACAGAAGTGGGTGTCTCTTAACCCTTAAAACAACATGTCTGTCAACTAAACAATGACCACAATCTTTTGAAGGTGTTTTTAAAGGCGCAGGTATTCTGCTGTTTTAGTACGAGGACTTGAGGCAGGTCGGGACACCACCATGATGTACAGCCAGAGAAAAACAGCCATAAATAATTTACCAGATGACATGTCTTCACAAGTAACTAACTAACTAACTAATGAGCCTAACCTCTGTTTCCCTCTCTGTCCAGTCCAGACCAGGGCCTGAATTCCTCAGTCTGACTCGCTGCGCCGCCTGCTACAATGAAAAGGCGAGCTCCATGCTTCGTTGGGGGGACGAAGGCGATTCCAGCACCTCAGCTGAAGACTCCGGCCCAGAGGTGGACTGGGAGTCCAGCTCCAGCAGCAGCAGCAGCAGCAGTGAAGGCTGCTCTGAGCCGGCTTTATCAGAAACACTTGGGAATCCGTCACCAGTTTCTGGAGACGCTGCTGAAGCTGAACATGGAAGAAAAGATGGTGACGGAGAGATGACGGAGAGCCAGGAGGATAAAAACAAGAAAATGACTCAAACAGCTCGACTCGTCAAGTCTTCCTCCCTGCCCCAGTCCCCTGTTCCTCACCTCACCCCTCTGTCCCTCCTGCCACGCCCTCACACAGTCGTCTCCACCCTCCAGCTGCAGGTGCTGTCCCAGAAACACGATGACGACGGCGACGATGACACCTTCCTCATCGTCAAACAGCAGCTGTCTGGGAGAGAGGAGGAGGAGGAGGAGAAAACAGGGGGGAGTAAGGGAGGAAGGCAGGAAGGAATCAACAGCGTGAGGCCTCCACAACCGTTTCAGTGGCAGCAGACGGGGTTGCCGTGGCAACAGTGGTCACAACCAACACTGCCGCAACACCAGCTGTCATACCAGCAACAACCCCAACACTTTCCTCCCCTCTCAGCTCAGTGTCAAAGGTTACCATCACCCTCGCACACACTTCCTGTCCCTCACCTCCCGATGCTCCACCCACCACGACAGGCCCTGAATGCACCCCACAGGAATCTGCATGCACCCACTCCACAGCCCTGCTGGTGCTGCCACAGCATGCACCTTCCTCACGTGTACCACAGTCAATAAATATGTGCAAATGTACGATAAAAGATGTGTTTAATAAAAATGTTTGTACAAGAACCTTACGTACACTCCAGTTTTGTAGCTTGAAGAAAATGTCATCATTTTTTCTTGTCATGTTTGTTTTGATTTACTGACGTTAAAGTGACAACAACCGGCACTGTAGCTGCACGGTGCTGTAACTAGCTGCAGCAAACCAAGGTACAGAGCGCAGGTAAATTTAAACAACACTAACACATCAAGTGGCAGTGAGGCCAACACCTGCAGTTCTTTGAACAGCCACTTGAGGCTCCAAAACAGAGTAAATCTCCACAGACATGTTCAAATGTTAAATTCACAGCAGCCCACAGCTGATCACAAAATTCCTGACAACTGTCCGACAGGTGAATTTTCCATATAACTCAACTGTTTACATTTAATTAAGGCTTAACCCTATGGGCTCTAGGCGTTTTGGGGGTATTTTTACTGCCTTTACTTTTAAGGTATATCACAGTCATTATAAAGGCTACATACACATGTTATATCTTGTTTTTTTCAGGACAATCTGGGCTAACCAGATTTGCCATCATTACATGTCCTTCTATGTGCCTGTATTTTATATTAATTTTTATATCAATGAAATAAACAAATCTGTGTGCCTAAATTCTTACATTTTTACATGTATCTCACCATAGCAAGTTGGAAGAAGACACATTCTACCATATATGAAGAGGGGAGACTCTCTGGAATCTGGCAATATAAGAACCATGATGCTGGGACATTCTGTCACTTCACAGCTGTCCAAAACATGTGGTTTGTGCCAGGCGGAAATGATTGCCAGTATTTTTTCATTATTGCAAGAAATTCCATTGACTCATTCACAAGTCAAAAATGTGTTTTATCTGAAGGAAACATGCAATATTTACATCTAAGATCATAGAAAAATAGTCGACCAAGTGCAATGATGTCCTTCAAGATAATATTTGCCACTTTGTTTGCAGTAAACAAAGTTTGTTGTTGTTTTTCAGTTTCAGTTATATATTGGGGGGCATTTTGGGCATTGGTGGGGGACATGTCCCCCTCAATGTATATGGTGACTACGGCCCTGTCAGCACGCATAATTAGGCTGCTGTTGTCTGGGTGCACAAAGGTGAAGTGGCTGGTCTTGTCATACAAAGTTTGATGGAGTGTCAACTGGACAATATGGAGATATTTGCATCTTGAAAGCCGGACTACAAATGTGGATAGACAGGGAGAAACACACGCAAGCCTAAGACGTGGTAAGATACGATATTCCTCACTGTATGAAGTGACTGATAACAAGATCTGTATAATGGATTGTAAAGAAATTCGTCAGGGTTTTTTTTGTAGACAATTAATCCGTATTTATAGCGTGATGGGATGACAGCACAATGATGTGTGTGGTATCAGTGGAAAGCATTTCTGTGTGAGCCTGCATTCATGAGTAATCCATCCAAGAGTAATGTGTGTGCAGAGCTGTATGAAAGCTGCTCGGTCTTGTCGGAAAGCTATGATTCCGCTGTTTCACGTGATATGCGTGGCTTCTCGCTATGACGCACGGTCGCGGAGAAAATCCACAGAGAAGAACAGGTGTGAATTTGGACGCACTATGCGTCGTTCGGGCCCATAGGATTAAGCTGACAACACACCAGCGCTGCCATGTGACACGTGTCAAGTCCCGCCCCTAGCACACACTGGACACACTGCAGCTCATCAACAGAGAACCACACAGAGTTCTCTTTATGAAGAGAGGAGTCTGCTCCTGTAGCAGCTCGACTCCTCTCCTCACCACTGATGTGTAAAGAGAACAATGCAGCTGTTGCTGTGTCTCGTGTGTGATGAAGAATTGATGAGGAGAGACTTGTTGATGTCGAGAAACATCCCGAGCTATACGACCGACAATCCCGTCATCATAAAGACAGTGGACAAAACGATACTCCCAGGTGATTCATATCTCTGGAGATCGGCTCTTCAGGTGAGACATCAAGTTTAAATTAGCTGCTGTCCACACATGACTTTAAGCTAACGCAGAGGAGGAAGAATCCAAACACGGCTAACATTCCTGATGAACTGAAGTGTAGCGGACTTCAACAGCAAACTACTTCAAAACATCTGTTTACAAATGTTTACAACAACTTGTGCAGCATACACCACGTCTCATTTATCCAGTGTATGCTCTGTCCTTCCCACACACACGCATCTTCTCTAAAACCTTAATATTTAAAACACTTCCGAATTCTGCATCGATTTTATTGGACCCCAAGTCGGCTTTTCAGACTTGGCTTAAAGCTGCTTGTTGGAAGTGTTTTATGGGTGAAGGTACACTGACACATGAGCTATGGTCGTCTCCGCAGATTAATCAGTACTGGGTGAAGATTCACTGTTACATTGTCAATGTCAATAAAAAGGCAGAGAGTGTAAACGGTCGTCTGCTTTTCCCCAACCACTGAAATATCAGTGTGTTGAATAGTAACATTTGAGTGAAAGTTGTTTGGGAAGTTATAAACAGGTGCTAAATATGGCTTCCCTTTTACTAAAGTTCATCAAGAATGTTCACTGTTTTTGGATTCTTCGTTCACTGCGGAGGCGTGTGAGAAAAATCATTTTGTGGGTGAAGTATTCTTTTAAATATATGTTTAATGCTATCTGCCACTTCATCTTGCTCACAGTTGTTTTGCAATGAAAAAATGAAAGGATACTGCCAACACTGAGCTGTCTGTCAAAGACTGTTTTCTTTCCTGTTGCTTCAACAGTCCACTGCAAAGATCAATCCATCAGGTATTTATGACAATCTTAGAAGAAATATCGTGGAACTTTCACTTGTATGTCCAAGAGAAACACTGCAGCTGCTGATGTGAGTGGAAAAAGCAGGTGACAACAGAGTTTTCTGTCTCACCTTCACCGAGCAGAGATGGACGGTTTCCAACCACATGGAAACAACAACAAAGAGGCTCTTTGTACGATGTGTGTGTGTGTGTGTGTGTGTGTGTGTGTGTGTGGTTTGTTCCACCTACAGTAGCCGCTAAGTCTCTCCAGATGTCTCCACTGAGACAAAGTGTTTCCACTACAACTGCCAACACACACGCACACACACATACACACACACTGATGTCATTGGTGGCAAAAGATGCAGATTTCTGAGTTAGAAAATGTAAATGGACGTGGCCGATATTCAGAGAGACGAACAGTAGCAGGAGAACTTTCCTCGTTCCGTTTTTCTCTGTCTTTACTTTGTTAGCTTCTAATTTCTGTTTGCACGTCATTTACAGTCATTGTCACCTGGAAAATCTCTTTATCACCTGATTTATGTCACAGAACATAAACAATAACAACAATAACATTTCCTCTGAAGACAAGTAGATTTAAAGTTTGAAATAAACCCATCACACACGAACTGGTTTATTTTTAACCAAAGTGATATGATGTTATTGATATGAAGCCATGTCCCCAAAGCCAGTCTGCAACACCAGGGGTGAACACGCCAATGCACCCGGCCCCGATGCCAGTCCCTGCAGGTGGTGGGCCCACAGGGCGGCTGCTCCATGTCATTTATTTGGACTGAGCCCGACCCTTCCAGGGGCTGTTAGCCCCAGACAACATGGCTCCCAGGATCATGGCGACACACAAACACCTCCACCACTTCAGGTGGCGATTCTTGGTGGGGTTGGCTCCTGTTGGCTTCATCATACTGTGCACTCCAGCATGACCTGGGGCGGTTTGCAACTGAGTGTGAAGTGGTTGGGGATGGCAGTCGGATGACGGTTCTCTGCTGGAGAACGGTGGATTGTTCCTCCTGGGTTGGGAGAGAGTTACTGCCCCAAGCGAGGGAGTTCGAGTATCTCGGGGTCTTGTTTATGAGTGAGGACAGAATGGAGCGTCAGATGGATTGGTGGTTTGGCGCAGCTTCTGCAGTGATGCAGGTGCTGTGCCGGACCATTGTGGTGAAGAGGGAGTTGAACCAGAAGGCGAAGCTTTCAATTTTCTGATCCATCTATGACTCAACCTTCTGGTCATGAGCTCTGGGTAGTGACCGAAAGAATGAGATTACTGATACAAGTGGCTGAATTAGTTTCCTCTGTAGGCTGTCTGGGCTCAGCCTTAGAGATAGAAGGAGAAGTTAGACATCGTTGATACTTTGACTTGGATTCATGCTACGTTCTCATTTGTCATTTGTCCCCGGAGGATTTCAATGCTGATTGGCTATTGCGGTGCAAATAGGTCGCTGAAGATTTTTCAACCCCTCGCAAATAACCATATGACGCGCAATTGCACTACTCACTCATTTATGTCACATCCATCGTGTGCATCGTGATGCCCTGCTGGAATTTGCATCTAATTGCATCTTTACATGTAACTAGTCCATAGCCATTGGTAGCTTTGTCACCTTCTACCTATGCCAGTCCTCAATGCCTATGTGCAGTTTCACATAGATTGACCAAGTCAGTGAGTAGAAAAACGTGGGACAGACAGAATGACTGACTGACAGAATGACACACTGACAGTTTCCGTGATTATGTACAGCATACCATACCATGACTTAGTCATACCAAACATTAGAAACAACACCAACATTGGTCCACAGGGGGAGCCACAGCGATCGGTCGCATTTTAGCCATTTTGAAGCATTTTTCTGTTGTTATAGCGCCACCCAGTTGCCAATTAGAGTTAAATTTCTCCAGTCACCTTGAGGCGTCCTGTTCTACATATCTACCAAGTTTAGTAAAAATCCATATGGCGGTTAGGCCTAGATAAGAAATGAGCTCTCTAGCGCCCCCATTTTGTTTGATGGGCTCAATAATGGAGGGGTCCCCTCAGATTATGTGTGGTCATATGCCTACAAAGTTGCGTGGTGATGGGTGAAACCCTTGAGATGTTCTACACCTTTATGTGATGAGCCACGCCCTCCGCAATATTCATTGCCTTATAGAAGCTCAGTTTTAGGAAGTTTTCCAACTTTTGCCAAGAGGGAACTTTAGATATTGCTCCCTAGATTATGTTCACCCAGTTTCATGCAGATCGCTCAAACTTCCTAGGAAGAGATCCATTTGAAGTGTTTTTCAAAAAATTCAAAATGGCGGAAAATCTATATAAGCGGAAGTTATGGGTTCTTGAGGCAAATGTGTTCCTCATGAGGAGAGGCATCTCTGTGCAAAGTTTCATGTCTCTACCACATACGGGGCATGAGATATGCCCATTCAAAGTTTGACTTTTAAATGGGTTGCTATAGCGCCCCCCTTTGGCCAATTGATGTAATATTGCTTCATTGGCATCCTCCCATGACCCTCTACCACTGTGCCAAATTTCACATGGATTGACCAAGTCAGTGAGGAGAAAAACATGGAACACACACACACACACACAGAGTTTTTGTCATTATATAGTAATTTAAGATTCGCTCACACAAATTGTTTTATTCCCACCTGGTGAGAACACAACACAGAATGGTGGCTCTGAAACCCCCACATGTACACAGTGGGTCTCAGAGGGATGATATTGAGCTACAATGGAATAAATAGGCACCATCTGGGGGTCTGGTATAAAGGTAAAATTATAAATCGATATTCACAGCCCATCGTACTTCCCAGGGGGCCGGGATGATCAGCACTGTTTCCGCACTTTGTGGCCTAAAGAGCAGGCGCGTAAGAGACGTCGAGAGGCTGAGCTGCCCACTTCCTGTTTAGCGCCGTGCTAACTTGAATAAATGATTCAATCATGGGTCTCTTCTAGACTTTCCAAATGTCATCAGACTGAATGAATCAAGTCAGGAGTTGTGACGCTCAAAATTTACAGGTGTCTCTTTTGTCATGTGCGTCAGTGGGAAAAAGTCTTTCTGGGCCACAGGGCATCACATGACGGATGTAATTACACTGATTGGCCACTATGAATATTAGTGTCAAAGCCTGTGCACCTCTCAGAGGCCTTCTACCCTTTCATTATAACAGTCAGAGGTCCATACTGAAAGTTTCATGGCCCTTATGAATGTAGTTCTGCGGAGTATTCTTCCAAAACATTTTGTCACCTTTAAGTTTACAGGTTGTTAAATCCATACTCACCTTGATCTCAGTTATTAATTTGTGTCCACGTCAGTACAGACATGTTTTATTTCTACCATGTGACTCTCGAAAGGCTCACATGTTCGAACTCATGGTAAACTTTGAAAAATGGTTTGTAAATAATGTTAAATATACATCAGCTCGGGGCGGCAGCTGCCATTAGGAACACTGACATCATGTCCTCTGTCATTATTCTGGGAATGTGGTGGGTTTATTAATCCTGAGGGAGTTTACATTCTCCAAACATACACATGTGGTGGGTGTTTTATAGACAGATTCCAGTATTTATAGATTCAGTACATTTATTGGACTGTAAATACAGAAGGTAAGACTTTGAAACAGCGTTTAAATCATGTTGGGAAATACACTGTGTCCTCACAGGGAACTGAGCTAACACACGAAACAAGAACAAAATTATAACAGAACAAACCATGATGGAGATTTTATGGTTACAGTTAAACTATACTCTCAGCTTTTAAGGTTCTTGAGTAACTGTACTCTTCAAAAAAGTGGAAAAATCTCTGCACACCCGAACAACGGCAGGTGTGTAGGAGGAAGGCGCCACCCCAAAATATATTAATTAAAGAAGGCTCCCGCACACTGTCTCACTCACTGCTGAATGGTTTATTGAGCGTCACACAACGTTTCGGTCTGGACGACCTTCATCAGGTATAATTATACCACTTTATCTGGACACATTTTCCCCACAAATACAACATGCTAACGTTAAATTAGCCTAGCAGCTAGTAGAGATTTCCTCTTCTCATATGAAGCCAGGGACAACAGCAACATTTATTAAAGGTAACGGTACAATATTCGACTCCATTACAGCTCACAAGGTTCACTGACAAAACAACTGTCTTTAACTAGACACGTTTTCCGAACATATACAACATGCTAACGTTATTAGCACAAGCCTATGGCATTTACATTGTGTAAATAAACACAGGAGGTCTGCGTCGCTGCAACTTGTAGTTACATTTCTGGGGAGGTGCACGTCAGGCTACGGCGTTGATTCAATGCAGAAGTATAAACATGTGCCAATATGTCATCTGAATCCTACACACTTGAACTCTAGGCTTAAATTCAAGGTACTTGTACTTTATTTGGGTATTTCCTCTTTTTATATTTCTCCTCCACTTTATGACTCAGAGGTCAATATTGTACTTTTTACTTCACTACATTTGTCTGACAGCTGCAGTTACTTTTCAGATTAGAGTTTTTCATCCCCTTCTTGTCCAGTGAAAACCATGTATCTCCAGATGTGTTGATGTTGAATGTTTGTGATAAACTGAAGGATCAAATGTTCCTTTATGTGCTGAGAAAATTCTCCTCCTTCTTAAGCTCAATAAACTCTTCGAAAACCCTCTTCGATCAGCTGGGAAAGTCACAAAGCAGAAAATACACTGTGTCTCTGACCTTTTACAGATACGTGGTTCTCACAGGACAGCCACGCCACAAACATATGATGGTCTTATAGAACATAATGCATCACTGTAGACTAAACTACCCAACGGGATATGAAGGGGTTAGAATGAGCACGACCTTAAACATGTACTATGGTGGCCCTGAGGATCAAAACACAACATGGGTTTTGTGAGATAGGCCTGTCCTGTCTCACAAAGAAAAACTGGTCCACGCTTTTGTTTCCTCAAAGCTGGATTAGGGGTCATCCCTATGTTTCCCGGGTTCTATGTTCCCCGCTTACACAAAAAAGGTTCTACGTTTCCTGCTTGGTTGAGCGGGAAACATAGAACCCTGGAAACATAGATACGCTCCCCTGGATTACTGTAACTCTCTATCATCAGGTAGCTCTAGTAAGTCCTTAAAAACTCTCCAGCTAATTCAGAATGCAGCAGCACGTGTACTAACAGGAACTAAGAAACGAGATCATATTTCTCCTGTTTTAGCTTCTCTGCACTGGCTCCCTGTAAAATCCAGAATTGAATTTAAAATCCTACTGTTAACTTATAAAGCTCTAAATGGTCAAGCTCCATCATATCTTCGAGAGCTCATAGTGCCATATTATCCCACCAGAACACTGCGCTCTGAGAACGCAGGGTTACTCGTGGTCCCTAAAGTCTCCAAAAGTAGATCAGGAGCCAGAGCCTTCAGCTATCAGGCTCCTCTCCTGTGGAATCATCTTCCTGTTACGGTCCGGGAGGCAGACACCGTCTCCACATTTAAGACTAGACTTAAGACTTTCCTCTTTGATAAAGCTTATAGTTAGGGCTGGCTCAGGCTTGCCCTGTACCAGCCCCTAGTTAGGCTGACTTAGGCCTAGTCTGCCGGAGGACCCCCCTATAATACACCGGGCACCTTCTCTCCTTCTCTCTCTCTCTCTCTCTCTCTCTCTCTCTCTCTCTCTCTATGTCTCATTGTGTCATACGGATTACTGTTAATTTATCATGTTGATCTGTTCTGTACGACATCTATTGCACGTCTGTCCGTCCTGGAAGAGGGATCCCTCCTCAGTTGCTCTTCCTGAGGTTTCTACCGTTTTTTTGGGGGAGTTTTTCCTGATCAGCTGTGAGGGTCCTAAGGACAGAGGGATGTCGTGTGCTGTAAAGCCCTGTGAGGCAAATTGTGATTTGTGATATTGGGCTTTATAAATAAAATTGATTTTTTTTTTGTTTTCTGAAATGATGCAGCGTATTCTTCCATGTGAAACTTTACATTCTGCTGATGATACCTACACAGGGTTTTGAATGCAGGACTTTTCCTCTCATCAGAGTATTTTCACAGTGTTCTTCGTGATTTAAAGGATCTAAATTCTTCCTCCACCTCTGTTTTTCGGTTGTTATGACGCAGAATAAGATCACAACATTTCAAAGACACATTCAGACGTTATTAAATTCATTCTGCATCAGAGAGTGTGTTTTGGAAAACGCTGCAATGACTCGGCTCCTATTCTTTCTCTCTCTCTCTCTTTAAGTCTGTCAATTAGTGATAATGGACCCCATCGGCCGAGAGGAGACCACTCCCTCCATCTGTACTCCCTCCCTCCTGAACACACACACACACACACACACACACACATAAACACACACACTCTCTCTCTTTCTGTCTGTCTTTCTTTCTATCTCTCAGTCAGTAATAATGGAGCCCAGCAGTCCGAAGAAGATCCAGTTTGCCGTACCCCCGCTGCAGGGACAGCTGGACCCGCAGGCCGCCGAACATGTGAGTGTGTGTGAGTGGGGTGCATGCATGTGACGGCTGAATGGGGCTTCTATGTGTTATCCTGTAAGTCTTGTCTGGAATTTTCTGTGTGTGGGTGCAGAGCAGCATGTGTGCACAAGTGGCTCTTATGAAAACTGCTGCTTGTGTATCTGAGTGACAGCATGTGTATTTAATGGGTCCGTCGTATTTGAGCGGCTTGTGCATGTGACACATGGGAGTTTTTTTGGCTAAGGTTTAAAAGGTTTGTGTGAGCAGATGGTTGTGGAGAGTTTAAGGGTAAACCCACCTTAAAATACCCTTTAAAACTGTTCAACACTAAAAATAAACACGTCTAATGTTGATTTATTTTGTATTCCTGAAGAGACGCGTTTAATTCAACTTTTCTTTATGTCACAAATGTTCCTGATGATGTAAATGTGAACACGCAGAAAGTTCAAGTGACTAAATACGAGTTAAATTTAACCCCGTCACGGCAGATCTGCAGCTGACTGCAACAAGTTCACGCCCGTTCTCTCAGGCAGGGGGGTGGAGGAGTGCTGAAAGGCATTCTGGGAAACATTGTATATCAACACATGATCTTTCTTAAGCTAAAGAGGGTTGTAGAGAGGCCAATTTAACGCTTGAAATGTACAAAATACTCGAGTACTTTAGGTGTAATCTGATTCTGAATGGCATCTCCAGTAGAGGAAACAGAAGCAGGTCTTTCACAACATTAAACGTTGCAGCAGGAGTTACGGCTGCTCTCTGAGAGGCCTCTGCTCTTTGCTTTACTGACGTCTTTATGAACTGTTTGCTCGTTGGAAACAGGAAGTTGCTGGCGATGAACAGTGACAGATTAGGGCCCCTCTGTGGCTGTTTGGGGAGCCCCTGCGTTGGTAACCGTCAGCATTCAGACTAAGTTCAGCGATGGTTTTATGAGATACCATGTTGTAAAACGAGTCTCTCCTCCAGAGTGACCATGAACATTTACATTCCTGCAGTGCGACAGTGTTGTTTGCTTCTACAGTTTTCTTTAAGGATCAGCAGGATAAAGTCAGTCGTTACTTTATCTGTCTTGATATATCTTGTTATTCTGGCCCAACCTGTAAATCTCTGAGAACACACATCATGTTCCTCATGTTAATGTCAGGAAGATTGCGTTAAATGTCCTTTGATAGCCACGGGCACGTTACGACACAGCAGGCCCTGAGCACAGATATGCAAAAGGCCCCACCACCTCCCCTACCAAGGAGCAGGACACACACTCTGTGGTGGTTTTGCGTCTCTTTGCAGTCATTATGCTACTTTTTGTGGTCGTTTTGTGTCTCTTCGTAGTCATTTTATTTCTCCTCAAGGTAATTTTGTTTGTCCTTGTAGTTGTTTTGTCTCTTTCTAGTCGTTATGCAACTTTTTGTGGTCGTTTTGTTTGTCTGTGAGATAACTTTGCTTCTCCTTTGTGGTTCTTGTTGGCTGTTTTGCATATTTTGTGGTTACTTTGTGACTCTGTAAAGTCATTTTGTGTCATTTGTAGTCGTTATGCAACTTTTTGTGGTCGTTTTGTGTCTCTTCAAGGTCATTTTGTGTCTCCTTGTGGTCGTTTTGTTTCTTTTAGGCTGTTTTGCCTTTGATTTGTGGTTATTTTGTGTCTTTTGAAATCATTTTTCGTTGCTGTCCTGTTGTTTTGCGTCTCTTTATAGTCGTAATTCAACTTTTTGTGGTCGTTCGGTGTCTCTTTGAAGTCATTTTGTGTGTCCTTGTAGTTGTGTTTTTGTCTCTTTGTAGTCCTCATGTTACTTTTTGTGGTTGTTTTGTCTGTTTCTAGTCGTTATGCAACTTTTGTGGTCATTTTGCATCTCTTAGAAGCCATTTTGTTTCTGTTCGAGGTCATTTTGTGTCTCCTTGTGGTTGTTTTGTGTCTACTATTTTCTGTTTTGCTAGTTTTTGTGGTTATGTTGCATCTCTCTGCAGTTAGTTTCTTTGAATCTCTTTGTGGTCATTTTGAGTCTTAAACTAGTTGACACACGTTAAGGTCCAGACACACCAAACCGACTTCAGAGAGCTGGTGGCAACGAGGGCCCTCTGCTGCGTTGCCTGATATTGGCCAAAAAGTCTACAGCTAACGTCCAACCAGCACGTATATTCTGCACCCGCATGACGGGAAATAACGCCTGCTGGTGTGGAAGACCATGTTGATGCTAGTTAGCTGTTAGCACATTAAGAACACAACAGTGTGTAAAGAACAGAGCATATTTACTGTGTGACAGAGAACAGTAACACAAACCATCAGGAAACGTTTCTGCCAAAGAGAAAAATAATCTCCTCTGGACTTTAGCTCCACCTTCACTGGATTCACTTCTCTTCCTGCGCGCTGAGCTGAACTGACAATCAGAGTGATGTCATTCGCCGATGGGCTCCGCCGTCACCGATTTAACATGCTGACTCAGCCAAAAAAAGTGATGGGGGCAGACAAGGGGCAACGATGTCGGACACACCGCACATACGAGGGCGACACACATTCAGCAGTGGCTCAACACTGATCAGCGGCCAACCGTCAGTGAGGTGTGTCAGGGCCTTAAATTTGGGTGACGTTTTACAGACGAAGGCCGGGGGGTCGCTGACACTTTGGGCCCCAGTGGGTCTGTTCACCTGTCCATCCATGCTTACAGCGTGTATTTTAAAACAGTGGGTTAGAAGAATAAACATTAATAGGCAGGGACGCCCAGTAGCTCAGTATGTAGAGAACAAAGGCACCGTCCTCACTGCAGCGACCCCAGGTTCGATTCCAGCTTGCAGCCCCGAGCTGCTACTGCAACACGCCCAAAAAAACACCCAAAAAATGTATCTTTGAAAATAAACAGGAGGTTGATACCAGTTGTTCAGAGTACAGTAACTGCTGGCTGTGCTGTTCTCACCACTTGAAACGGAGCAGCTTGTGGGAAACTTTTAAAAACTAAATTAAGTTGGCTCTAAAACTTTAAGTGGATTGTTATATTTTTAAGAGGCATTCAGGATATTAAACCAAAGCCTGAAGTTTTCAGGCAGCTAATGAGATGCTCAGGAGTGTGTGTTTTTTTTTACAGTGTAAGAACAGGCACAGTTAGCTCCAGCTGTTCTTTCTAATTAACTGATTTTTGTGTTTTTAAAGCCTCATTACTGCGACGGCTCAGGCAAGCAGTCAGGAGTGTCTCGTTACACAAACAGTACAGCTGATAGATCAGGAGGAAAAAATTAAAAGAGTAGAGATGAAACATGAGAACAACGGCAATAAAACTGCAGCGAGATCATTACGACAAACAAACAGAGGTGATGTGGGACGAAGGACACAGGTGAGTTTTTCATATGTGGCCTTAAAGGTTTGAAGGACTGTCACACCTGTGCTGGATCACAGGGCCGAGGGGAGCCTGTCAGGATATGTAAAGGAGTAACATTGGAAATATGTGTGTGTGTTTACCTCAGATCCGCCGCAGAAGACCAACTCCTGCCACTCTGCAGATCTACAGACAACCTGGCACAGGTGAGACAGAAGGGGAGGGGGATGGGAAGAGGGGGAGGGCGAGAGACAAAGAGGGAGAGCTGAGCAGCTATAATGGAACCTTTATTAGATTTGTGCTGCAGCTTTTGGTAAGTGATCTCAGCATTCAGACCGGACTGATGGATGCCTACAGTGTGTGTGTGTGTGTGTGTGTGTGTGTGTGTGTGTGCGCCGCCTCTCAGCTCCCATAAATCCCTCTACTCAGGAACTGACTGATTGAATCATCGGCCTTATTCCATTTTGTGAGCTCAGCTCATCGAGGCTGGTTCCAATACAGTCGTACGAAGCTCCAGAGGTGCAGGAGGTGTTTTCAAGACGCCATTATACAACACATACTTCCAACCATGCGATCTGATTGGTCAACAAGACATTTAGAGTGTGCTTAAATCAGCGTAACAGCACACCTGCCTCATCACTAAAAATATTACTCCGCCATTTCAGTGACGACGTTGTAACTGCCACAGCAAGAACCAGAAAACTGCTCATGGATCCATTTTGTTTTTGTATTTTGATTTATAGGTCAGACTTAGTTTTGTCACAAGTGCTTAATCAGCCGGAGAGGTAGTTAAAAAATTTTAAACTAATAAAAGGAACTCTGGTGCGGTTGGTTTGTGGTGAGAAGGTGTTGCGACCTGGATGTGAAGCAACTGCAGTCACATGACACATTGTTTGGGTTAAACATGAGCATGTTACAGTCCTGGAGGATTATTAATGTGCACCTCCTCCTGTACTGCCTTAATATGCACATTCAGCACATCCAATGCATCAAAACATTGTTTTCTAGTTGGAGCCGCGTTTGCCTCGTTTTCAAACTGTATGCTTTGACTAAAATGAACAATGACAGCAATATAGTCCACGATGAGCAGCGCTAAAATCAACCTGCGTAGTTGTCCCTCCATTGTGACATTAGAAAGTGTCACATTTATCTTGCAAGTGTACTCTTCTTCAACGTTTGCTTTACTTCCTGGATTTTTCCCACATGGAAATTCTGACCAATCAAGAGCAGCTTTCTCACACAAGGCATTTGATCTGGTCCTCTTGTAAATGCTGCCGTGAGAACACCAACCAACTCTAGGCAATTATACACCTTTGGAACAACATGAGTCCCTGATTCAGACCAGAGGAGACCACTCTAGGGCTGACAGCAGCCTTATTTTGCACAGTTAATGATATCTATTGAAAAGGATTGTAACCAAACAGGGCAGGTGTGAAAGCAGACAACAAAGCAGATGCTCAGGCTGAGAGACAGCAACATCTAAACATGGACAAACACTGTATCTTCAGTTTTAAGACAGAAGTCGATCTCTAGAATAAGATGTGTACTGATGGTTACAGCCTCAAAGGTTATCTGTGCACTGAAGAGATTTACATACATTTCATTTTTCGGCAGTACAGCGCTGACAGGAAACCAGCCAGCAGCTGTAAAAACAAAAAGTGACCGCACACGTGTGGCCTCGAAACAAATAATAACATCAGGATAAAAAGTGCAGATGTCAAAGTTGTTGAATTAGTTTGCTGAAATAAAGTTTTATCAATAAATACTGGTGTTTTCTCAAAGTATCAAATAAAGGTACACTGAGTAATGAGTGACTACAAACCTCTGGGTGGATTTTTTTCCTCTTTCTTAAAGATACACTCCCTGATTTTGTTTTATTCACGGCACAGCCAAAAATCTTCTTCCAGCTCCCAGCTGCTTTTTTGAAACTGAGCTGGAGGGAGTTTTGAAATTTGGGAGTTTTTTCCTTCATCACTATGAACACACACACTGTAGTGTATGTTCTGTGTTAATGTTGCTGACCTCAGTGCAGCGTTTGACACCACTGACCTTTCCACTCCTATAGAGAGACTGAAACAGTGGGCGAGTATGACGGGAACTGCTCTGGACTGGTTTTCTTCATGCACTCATGAGCCACTTTATTAGGTACAGCTGTTCAACTGCTCGTTATTGCAAATAGCTTATCAGCCAGAAAGGTGATTGAAGTGACTTTGAACGTGGCATGGTTGTTGGTGCCAGACGGGCTGGTCTGAGTATTTACTGGGATTTTCAGCACAACCATCTCTAGGGTTTACAGAGGATGGTCCCAAAAAGAGAAAATATCCAGTGAGCCAAAATGCCTTGTTGATGCCAGAGGTCAGAGGAGAATGGCCAGACTGGTTCAAGATGATAGAAAGGCAACAGGAAGTCAAATAAGCACTGGTTCCAACCAAGGTGTGCAGAAGAGCATCTCTGAAGCAACAACACCTTGTCCAACCTTGAAGCAGATGGGCTACAGCAGCAGAAGACCACACCAGGTGCCACTCCTGTCAGCTAACAACAGGAAACTGAGGCTACAATTCACACGGGTTTTCTCACCAAAACTGGACAATAGAAGATTGGAAAAACCACATTCAGATGGAAGCATGGATCCATCCTGCCTTGTATCAACGCTTCAGGCTGCTGCTGCTGCTGGTGGTGTAATGGTGTGGGGGAGATTTTCTTAGTACCAACTGAGCATGGTTTAAACACCACAGCCTACCTGAGTATTGTTGCTGAGCGTGTCCATCCCTTTATGACCACAGTGTACCCATCTTCTGATGGCTACTTATATGGACCAACGTCTCTGAGGAATATTTCCAGCACCTTGTTGAATTTGTGACACTAGGAATAAAGAAGGGGGTCCAACCTGGTACCAGCAAGGTGTACCTAATAAAGTGGCCGCTGAGTGTATATAACCAACAGGACACTTTTTGTCTCCATTGGGGTATTTTCCTCAGGAACTGCTCGGTCAAAACTTGGAATACCACAAGGATCAGTTTTGGGACCTGCTCTGGTCACAATGTACATGCTCCCCCTGGGACAGATAATATGTCATCATATGTCTTTGCATAGCTACATGGATGATACAAAGCTCCACCTGACTTTTAAACCCTCTGACACCAGTAAATTAACTTCTCCTCATAGTTGCCTGTATGACATAAAAAGCTGGATGTCCCAAAACTTGAAAAGACAGAAGTTCTCATCGTCGGCCCTGAACACATCTCAAAACAAATTCAACCACTCCTCGGCCCCCTCACTCCCAACGCAAAATCAGCTGCAAAAAGTCTGGGTGTTATTCTAGACGGTAATTTGAGCCTGGAGCAACATGTGAAGAACGTAGTCCAGTCCTGTTTGCACCAGCTGAGGAACATCTCCAAATGTAGGTCACTTCTGTTCTTTGGTAACACAGAGAACATTATACATGCTCTAATATCCTCCCGCCTTGATCACTGTAATGCCTCGTTCAGCTGCCTAAACAGTTGAGTTACTCATCAGCTCCAAACTGTTCAAAATTCAGCAGCTAATGATCCTCACACATCACATTTATTTTAGCGTCCAGTCTCTGTTAGAGTCCATTTTAATCACATACAAGGCTCTCAATGATCTGAGCTTCTCTGACACCCTGGTGTCCAAACAGGCCCCTCAGGTCTGCTGGTCTGGGTCTTCTAACTGTTCCAGAGTCCAGGTTAAAGACAAAGGGTAATCAAGCCTTTTCAAGGCTCTGGAACAGCCTCCCACTGAGCATTGGATCAGCTGACTCTGTTCACGCCTTTAAATCTCGTCTCAAGCAGGATCTCTGCTCAGTGAAACAGACAAACAGACCTGCAGCTTGTATCCATAGAGCAGAGGGAAGAGACAGAGACAGAGACAGAGACTGTTTATGTAGAGACCAAGCTTCGGGCTTGGTTGATGGCTGCACACCACCACCTATAGTTTGACAGTATACACATACCTATACAATACGATATCCTTTATTGTTCCCTTGGGGAAATTCGTCCGAACGTCCCAAACAAACCAAACAAGATGGAAAATAAGAAAATACAGGCAGAGGGCAGGTCTCTGCAGATACAGACAACACCACACATGGCTCGTGGGTCATAAGTGATAACTGAGAGGAATTACTTTTGTGTGAGTCGATATATTATTTGTTTGTTTTGTTTCCACTTTAAGGAAAATCCTGCACAGTATGCCTTTAACACGCTGTTGTTCCAGAACAAACTGTACTCTCAAAGTAGTAGTAGTAAACAGGAAGGAAGAAACAAGACTATGAAAGCCCACAACCCAACTTCATCAACGTGGTTTGACCTATCAGATCCAGTGACACTGTTCGATCCCCGGGCTTGTGTTTGTGGGGTTTAAAAACATCTGTCGTGCAGATTCAGAAACAGCGATGTGCGAAGTTATAAATATTCAAATGTCAAATTAATAAAAGCAGAAAGAGCTCACTGCTGCCATCTCATCTCTCTCTCTGCAGATGGTGGAGATCAACACAACGCCAGCGGAGAGGCACAGGTTTGTATTCATGTTGTTTATACGTACAGATGCAGGTGAACAGTCTGCTGCAGACCTCACAACAATTTTGTTTGTTCCTACAGTCACTATGTCACATTAGGTAATTATAGAGTCATAAAATCTGTCAATGGCTTTGCCAGCAGACATGACAGATGACACGTTGGTCCATGACCAATCATCTCTGGTCATCTTTCACCAACATTTTCTGTCATTGAGTTATCTTTGTCCTATTTGTATTATTATTATAAGATACGATAAGAAGTCCTCAAATGAGACGATGATACGTTGATTTCTCCTAGCTATCTGGGATCAGTAGGACCCGATAAGTATAAAAAAACAAACCTCAATGATAAGAAAGTGCCAGTGTCCTCAAACAAGTACTTCCTAATAAACAAGTTTCAGCCATAAACTGATCAGGTTTTAGACCTTCTCTACTTTTGTGTCGGGGTCGGCACTGACTTGGCAGAGTGGCTGCCATCTTGTTTTTACATGGATCCATGTATTGTGCTCTTACTACCACTAGATGTCCCTGTCCCCGAATGAGGACAACAGGTCTAGGTTAAGTCGAATGAAGTATAAGGTCAAGTAAACCCAAAATGTGACATCCTCATAGGACACAGGGTCTCAGGAGGATATTACAAGCGTTACAGTAGAGCAGGCATGTCCAAAGTCTGGCCCGGGGGCCAATTTTAATCGGCCCTCGGCTTGACTTTCAAAATATACCATATGTGGCCCTTTACACAATAATGGTTAATCGCATTTTTACCCTTCATCTCACAATCAGTACGTTTACATGCACAGCTTAATCGAGCTATGCTCAAAATTCGATTTTGGCGTCTAATCGGACTTCTGTCCTTGTCCCAGTTTACATGCAACTGAGAAAATTGAATTACTGACGGGAACGTGTCCTCCTCACCACTAGGTGGCGATATGCAGCGTTTCAGCGGGTTAATACGGCCCCCTTTCCGGTTGACATATTACGTCACTTAATAATAAACAACTGGAGTCAGGCAGCAGACCGGCATTTTCGAACAACAGCAAGATGGATAATCGTACAGCTTTGTTCATCTCGTATGTAATGTACGCGTTACTGAGTTGAAGAACTCCGATATTAGTTGGAGTAACGCATTTACATGCACTTCAGTTTTCCAGTTATAGTCGGATTAAGGCAATAATTTGTTTTTTTTCAAGTATCATGTAAATGTACTGAATGATAGGACTATCATACAGTTTGTAGACAGGCATCAAGTAGTAATGGTTCATTAAAAGGTAAAAATGGTTGCAATTGATGCGAGAATCATTTGCCCCCCAGGTATTTTCACGTTGTTTTATCTGGCCCCCATTCAAAAACGTTTGTACACCCCTGCAGTAGAGGGTTTGTAGTTTGGATTTATTCTTTATGTTTCACAACTGTTTGGTCGAGGCCTTCACTTCAAAAATAGGGAGCCTGTTAAAAAACAAAACATTGCTTGTTATTATTGCAGATAAAATTGCTTTGTCTTAGTGAGGACATTAAAGAGTTAAAAGGCCACAGCAGAGACTCAAGGGACAATCTGCCAGATCAGTGATGGCTGGTCTGAAAAGTCAATATGGTTTCACTATAATAAGATCAGGAAGACACTGTTGTTTATCCTGTCTCCTGTTGGATATTTGTTTTTATTTACAAGCAACGTTACATAACTGCTCACATTATATCTGTTAGTACACTGGATTAGAATATTTTTAAATCATCCTTTACTGAACCTTTTTTTAATAATATGTAAATCAGCATGGTGTGGTGAAACTGTTCTAGGGTCAGATTATAACAAGTTTTTCCCCTCTGTTGTGCAGGCTTCAGATTCCTCTCAGAGGAAGCAGAGCACCTACGCCCCGCCCACCATGAAAGGTAATCACAGAACAGTTTTCAGCCTGGTCTCACGAGACTTAGCAAACTGTACACGATATCCGAGAGTGTAGAGAACACGCTCTGTGCAAGGAGAGTGACATGAATCCATTTCCCCTTGAGGATCATGTGGAGGATGCAGAGTACCTGCAGCAAATAATGTCAGAGACAACAAAGACACTGCTACAAGAATTTAAAACTTGGGGTTCCCACTAGCTCACCTGGTAGAGTGGGCACCCCAAGTACAGGCTGTGTCCTTGCCGCAGTGGCCATGGGTTACATTCCAACCTACGGCCTCTTTGATGCATGTCTGCCCCCGTCACACTGTACCTGTCCTATCTAATGAAGACAAGTTTGCAATGCAATCTTAAAACATGGCAGCACTGATAGAAAAGTTTCTACTTCTCTGACAAGCTGCATTTAAAGCCTTGTCTCCACCAAACCCTTTCAGTCCAGCACCTGTGGAACCAGCAGTAAGCCTTCAGACATGGTACCTAGACCCTCGGTGTGTTCAGACAGTCCTCTTAAATGTGGGCGGGGTTGTTGTCACTCACTGCTCCGTCCAGCACTCGCTGTATTTCCTCATCAGCGGTGACACAGATGGAAGTCTGCACCTGGTTTATCGTCCACAGAACGAGGCTGCACGCCCACATTTTCACAACAAAATAGAACAGGCTGCAGTGAGAGTCTCTCTCCATGGGATATTTCAAAATAGCAGCTTTGTGCATTTAGTCCTTCTCAGGCAAGCTCAGGGGTTTAGTGTTGCTGTAGCCCACAGGAAGTGAGGATTAGAATATATGACCTTCACATAATCCGCTCCAAATGAATCTATATTTTTAAAGTCATTACTAAAAGTGTGTGTCATATAAAAACTAAAGTGATGGTCAAAGTTGTCACAGTGAAATTTAAGGTGTGCTGATGGATTCACGTCATCAACTCATGCATTGAGTAACATTACAAGTTAACGTTCCACCTTAAAAGTTGCCGGCAGTCGGCCCAGTGAATGAAGTGATTTTTTTCTCTTTCATTTTATAGTTGTAGTTCACTGATGTATGAACAGAGGTTACATAAAACCAGAGTGAGCGTCCTCTACTGACCAATCAGACTGCAGGGTTTCTAGCGCCACCTTTTAGTACCAGATCTGTGTGCTAGGTACCCCAACAGAGGGGGGACCAAACATGGGGACGCTAAGGAACGCTTCTGTTGGGACCATCCACAACTTTCACTGTGGAGACAGAAACAATGTGAACTGAACTGAACTGAACTGAACTGCTTGGTGGAAACAGGGCTGAAATGTCAGTGAGTGCAGAAAGACTCAGTCCACTGTTGATGTTTTTTATTTCTTTCATTAAAGTCACAGCATATCTTTCACGCTAAAAATCTTTAATTCTGGATCATTAGGAACGGACACGTCTTGTGTCTTTTAGAAACAAGGTGCGGTCAATCTAATTTAAGGCGTGACGGGGCCAACAGTCTGAACACTGTTGGAAAACATGATCTAAGCAGCTAAATATCAAATAAATGAGAATAAAGAAGGTTTTTCTTTTTAACAGATGCCCTCTGCAGCTGCTTTATCACTCAGTATATGTGTGTGGTTTTATGTGATTTGTTCAGAGCTATAGATGTGATGAATACCTCAGTAAGAACGTCCTCTGACTCTGTGCTTCAGGGTCTGTCATGTCATGCACTGGTGGATTTGTTGCAGCTGTGTACACACCCATCTCCTGATTCCTCAGACTTCTATATGTTTGCTTTTCTTATTGAATTTCTGTTTGTTTGGTTTCATTTTAAGTCTTTCTGTTGTCTGACACTATTTCCAGCTTCACCCTTCACTTGTGTTTCTTCAAGTCTTCAGTATCTGTCAGTGTCAGAGCTGTCAGGGTGACGGGGGGAGGGTGGTGTTTGTACAGCGATTACTTCTGATGGGTTGTTTTTTTTTAACTATGGGGCCCCTAGTTGCCTCCCAGGCTTCCTCTTTTACTTCTGTTATCTTTTATTTCCTGGGATTTGCTCACAGGTTTGAGAAATTACATCATAATTGATATGTTATCTAAAGGCTAATTTTTTTTAAGAAACTGATACATAAACAATCCAATATCCACATGCACGATTAGTTTGAATGACAAATAGTGCATGGAAAGGTGTGAAATCACCTTAAAAGAGTCATTTGTGCTACATTCAATACTCTATATGTGAGTGTGATATTCTGATGTGACTCACATAGGTAAGAGTGACAAAAGAGAGTAAATATGACCTCTGAAATTTATCATCTGAACCGGTTCCCTGAAGAAGTGTTTGGTCACTTAGTCTGAAACTGTGTTGCTGGTTGCTGAACATCACCGGACACGTGTTTGTGTATTAATTCAATATTTAAGCTTTAATATGTTTTTGTGAACCACGACATAAAGTTTTAATGACAGTCTGTTCACAAAGGTGGTTCCTTATAACCTGGAAATCCAGATGCCCCGCCCCTAGCAAATTCAAATGTGCTCTGCACGGGGATCTGGCCCCGACGAGCAGAGCCTGGTGAATCACCATCAGACCAATCAGATCAGTCTATCTGACAGAGGCGGGCTCTGGGCGGGCGTAACATGATGAGGACAGCGCTGCGCTGTAGGAATCTAAAAGTAAACAGCCAAGATGGCAGCTGCCGAAGGACCGCGTCCATTCAGTTTAGCTTTGGAAGAAACACTAAGCCAAATACACACGAGAGGAACAGAAGACTGCCCTAGAAGCCTTCACTTCCAGGAAGGACGTTTTTGCCATTTTGACGATGGGATACAGCAAAAGCATAATATATCAGTTAGCCCCACTGATCGGCAAACACATGGGGCTTAGTGCAATGAATATGTCACCTTGTTTTTTGCTCTGACTGGATCAGACGTTGCGCTAGACTTTTTCGTCGTGCTTCGGTTCCGTGTCTGGTGTGTCCAGGGCGTTATGTCAACAACGCTACATGAAGCAGATGAATGACTTTTTCTCTGCAGTGTGAAAACGGCAGCCACTTAAACCACTGACTGTGCACTCCCCTGCCCACTTGGTGGTAATTGCAACTGGTCAAAATGACCGACGGCCTTCAGATTTTACGGTCATTGTTGTAAAAAACTGGTCAATGACCGAGAATATCCGGTTAACGCGACCCCTGGACTGGATATCGATCTATCCAATTGCATGCAACGGCAATTAATATGCCTCAGTTAGTGCGGCCCCTTGGGTAGGAAGGGTGTATCACTGAGGGCCAGACTCAAAATCTTTCTAGATTTGAGTCTAGATTTCCAGGCTAGGTTCCTTACTTTCCTCTGTTGCAGTTCATACTGGTTTAAATAAAAAAAAAATAGACTGTATTTCCTGATCTTTGCTGAACAACAGTTTTGTGTGAGAGGAATTAAAGGCCTGTCTCAAATATGGGCCTGTTGTTTTATGTTAAATAAAAACATCAATAAATAAATTCATAATTAATAATAATAATAATGATAACTGTCTACATGTAAGTAATCAACAGAAGTGATATCTATACTTTTTGCTCTGTTCACCTGGACAGTCTGAAACTTTAAAATTCTACACGTAGCTTTAATGTGATAAAACTGCTGATTTGTGCTGATACAAAGTGCAACAGAAGCAAAGACAGCTCCCTCTGATAACTCTGGAGACAGTTGGATTTATGATATTAAAATTAGTTACTGTAATAACCTACTGTTAATTTGTTTGTTAATATTTTATTGGCAGCAGTGTGTGTGTGTGTGTGTGTGTGTGTGTGTGTGTGTGTGTTTGTTGACTGTTGCAGGTTTTATATAAGTTGTGTTCTGTTCTGTCTCTGCACTACTGAACACTGTTGTGATGTTTTGAGGAGCGTCTTCACGTCAGAGCACCTGTCTGACGGCTTTTATCTCTAAAAGACTTTGTTGTTGTTGTTGTTGTTGTTGTCATTTTGTTATCATCGCCTGCTCTGAATAATTTATACAAGTGTTACAGAGGAAGCAGCTCTGCTACAGCAACACTTTACAGAGGCTGACGTAACACAACCTTCATCTCCTCTACAGTCTGTGTTTGACTTCAGATCTGTGTGTGTGAGTGTGTGTGGGACAGAGAAGTCTTTATAATCAGTCTGTAGGTGTTTTTGTTTTTTATTTATTTTGTTCGTTTTTTTGGGGGGGGGGGGGGGGGTTAAAGGAAAGGAGGACAGATAGGAAGAAAAACATGCTGTATATCAGCGTGTGTGTGTGTGTGTGTGTGTGTGTGTGTGTGTGTGTGTGTGTGCAGAGCTCTCCACCAGTGAGTGCAGCGCTGAGTTCCGGGAAGTGGAGACAGTAAAAGCTTTTCTTTTATTGATCCCGTCTGAGTGTGTGTGTGTGTGTGTGTGTGTGTGTGTGTGTGTGTGTAGGCCAGTTAGCTAATAGCCTCGTGAGTAACTGCCTACGCACCAAATGCTTCCAGCTACATACTGCAGAACCAGACAAAAATGTTTTATTAATGTAATTAGCTTTTATTCTCACAATATCTTTTATGATCAGGGTGACATGTAGTTTCTATTCAAACTGTTATTTTATTTTTAAACGTGCCTCAATCAATTCAATTTTATTTATAAAGCCCAATATCACAAATCACAGTTTGCCTCACAGGGCTTTACAGCATACGACATCCCTCTGTCCTTATGACCCTCACAGCTGATCAGGAAAAACTCCCCAAAAAAACCCTTTAATAGAGGAAAAAGTGGTAGAAAGCTCAGGAAGAGCAACAGAGGAGGGATCCCTCTTCCTGATAATAAGGAAATGCAGTAATCCAGTTTAGAGGTATCGAACGTGTGGATCAAATTTTCTGCGTCTTCTTCAGACAGGACAGACCTAATTTTTGCAATATTGCGCAAATGAAAGAACGCAGTCTGTGAGGTTTGTTTTAAATGGGAGTTAAAGACAGAAGCCATCCAGAGAAACAATATCTTCAGATAGACAGCTTCTGAATTGTTTGGGGCCGAGAACAGTAACTTGAGTTTTGTCTGAATTTAACATCAGTTCATCAAGGTTTTTATGTCTTTGATGTCCTCTATACGCTGTGCGATTTTAGCAATGTTACAAGACCACTGCATGGCACAGTGTGAGACGTGGATGTAATAAAATTTGGTACGACGTCAAGTTTGATGTGTGCAGATTGTACGATGGCCGTTTACTACTGAGTCACGACGTACGTCAGTATGCAACATCATCAGCGTACGTCATCCATCTGCGCCACCATAGGTAGCTTGCTCACCTGGAAGTTGCAGTTCCTCCTCAATTTCCTTCCATGCAGTGTCTTTTTTCTGGCGGTCATGAAAGCAGCTGGAGGAAACATCAAATCAACAAGGCTTCTGCTGCCACAGCTCCACCAAACTTTCCTCTTTCTGGGAGTTCCACACACTTCTTTTTGTTCGTTTTACCTCCATGGCAAGCGATCATTTGTTTGGGTTTAGCGCCGGTGTCGCAGTGACCATTGTGTCATTTCGTGCTGCATTTCTATTGGTTGATTAGTAGACGTAGGTCGTAGCAGCTGTCACACTGTGAGATAGTCATCCTAAATTTCTGACACCGTCAGAATGTTATCTCAGATTATCTTTGGCTGCAAGACGTTGACAACAGCCGTCCTTGAACCTGTCTCACAGTGCGACGTAAGACCACCGTTTTAGAGCCACGACCAAAGATATCGCCACGTTTCTCCCACGATGGCCATCTTTCGTCTGGGACAGCCCAAAATCGCAGAGTGTATACCAGCCATAAGGCACGTTTGAAGTTTAGTTAATTGATCAGGTTCTGGCTTTACTGATAGATATAATTGTGTGTCATCACACATTCACTCCGCTCGGCGCTCTGCTGCTCCGTCTCCACAGACAGAGTGTCCAGAGTGCGCTCTGCCACTCTGAGAGTGCGCTGCTCTGGATAACCCAACGCTACATTCAGACAGCGCTCCCAATTTATCAGCGCACCACTCACATCATCTTCCTCCATCGTCTAAAACAAGATAACAGAACTCGTTAGCTAGCGCTAGCTAATGTCTGTGGACAGCAGGAGATTTTGTACACTGACTCAGCGACCTTCTGTCCTAAACATACGATTAAACACCGCCACGTTATTTTATTTATTTTATTTTTTTTTTACAAGATGTTGTTGAGGGGAAGCTGCTCATCTGTTTTGTTAATCTTCGTTTGGATTTTTTTTTGTCTTTTTATCCATTCTAGGTTTGAATTCAGTTATAATTTTTAAATTACAAATTTCGTTACTCTGGATTTTTCCCATCGTGTGTGTAGTTGAAGCGTCTCTCCACTAGAGGTGCTCTTCTCTCCTCAGAGCTTCAGCTGGGGGTGGAGCAGCACCTTCTGGGGGCGGGGCTCTGTGACACAGACGACCAGCTGAGTCCAATCACAGCACAGCTCTATGCCACCGCCTCCCTGTGGGACAATCACAATGGGCCAGAGGAAGCCAATGGGAATGAGGCGAGTCTGCTGTTAGCCAATCAGGAGAGAGGAGTGGCAGAGAGCAACAGCTCAGGGGGTAAAGACGGAAAAACGTGCACGCTGTGGCCGACAATATACTGCACGATAAATCTGATGTTCCTCAAGTTGACAGTGGTGCTCCAACTACAGATCTGACTGAAGGAAACTAGAGTCATTAAAAGGAAGTGAGACGAGCAGCCGGTAACATGACGCTGTTTGTCAGTGGTGCGTTTTAGAGGGTTACTGTTTGTGGTGACGAACACCAAACACAGTGCTCCTGTTTGGCTGTGAGCCCGAAACACTGCGCAAACATTTCATTTTCAACATCATCTGGAGTATACTGTCGGCCTTACACACACACACACACACACACACACTTACATTAATTTCATTGGCAAACTTACACTAAATCTCAACCACTGTATTATTTCACTCAACTTCATCTCAATGAACCCTGATTGAGAACAAGTTTATATCTCAGTAAAGCTTCAATCTTCAAATGAATTAAAATGTAATGCTAAAATTAAAAGTTTGTATTTTGTCACACGACAGAGACAGACCCTTCTGTTGAAGAGTAAGATCCTTTTGTTTAACCAGAAATGGCCCCAAATTGCCGTCACAAATCCACCAGACTCCATTTAAATTAAAGGGAAATTTCGGTTTATTTCAACCTGTCTCCTATTGTGCTAAATTTGTTTCAAGTGACTAGTGACATAAAAATAATAGTTAGCATGTTAGCCGTTAGCCTAGATACAGCCGGGGGGCATAGTAGCGTCAGACCTGTTAAAACGTAAGTGAACGGGCAACCTTCAAGTGCAAAGTTAGTCCACTAAACAAGCTTTTTTTCCACAAAGACCGCCTCATATCGTTAGGATAAATGTCAGAGAACATATAGAAAACGACATGTACACGTGTTGTCTTACCTTACCGGTGTGCTGCCATGTTTGTTTACCATCTAGCTCTGCTTTCCAAAGCGCGGCCGAAATATATCTGGCGAGCTCTAGATAAAGGCCAGCTGGATACTACTCCAGGTGGAGGTGTATTTTATATAAAAAGGAGTCGTTTTTAGCACCTGCATCAGGTTTAAATTAAAATTCTGCAGCGTTGAGGACATTTCTGATCTCTCTGGGGTCGTAACTACGCCTGAGCTGCTCTGATAAATCCACTGTACACTACCTGTCCAGCACCAAACCATAGACGGATGAAGCTGGCAGCTAAAGCTACATATTTGTCTCAGGACATGAAATCACTGGATTCTGTTTTCTGCTTTCTAGTTACCAAAGTTGACGATTGCAGCTTTAAGGTTGTGTAAAATATTGGCATAGATTCAAGACTATGTACAATTAAACTAAAAATATGGCATTGAAATTTGATTACTGAAAAATAAACACTGACGCACACACACACACACACACACACACACACACACACACACACACACACTCAGTCTGTTACTAATACGTTGACATTTCAACAGTCTGATTTCTGTGAACCTCATCACTGCTAACAGCACTAACTCTTCTCTCTCTTTCTTGTGGCTTTGCACCATCTTTCCATTTTCTTCCCTTTCTCAACCCCCCCCCCCTTCTCCCCCCTTTTCTCAGATTTGTCATGTGACCACAAAAAGGACGCATCCAGTCCCGACTCCGTTTCCCGATAGCCTTCTTCGCCTACCTTCATCTCTTTGTCTCTCAGTAACCAACCTTTCCTCCTCTTCCTCACTGCTGTCCATCTGATCCCACTAACACACTGCTTCTTCACCCTCCTGCTGCTCACGTTAATAATTAATACTGTATGTTTTCATTTGGCAACCTCCGTCTCTTTCATGCACACAAACAGATACAGAGAGATTTTAGTTGAATGTACTGAATCACTCTAAATTCAAATTACTGTAGGTGACACTGATGGTTTTGCTTGTGTAGAAACGGCTGTGAATAAAGATGTAATATAATGAAACATTTACTGAATGTCTGAGTATTCTTTATCTAGAGACCAGAGAGAAAATAGTTACCGTCGGTATCACTGGCGCTGCTCTTGACTGGTTTAAATGATGTCTTCTTGGCCGCAGATCCAACTCTTTTCCAGTTACTAGTGGTGTTCCTCAGGGCTCCATCTTAGGTCCCCTTTTATTTATTATCTACCTTCTACCTCTTGGCCATATCTTCAGAAAATCTGACTTTTAATTCCACTGCTATGCTGATGACACCCAGCTCTATCTGTCCACCAAGCCTACTTCCACCCACTTCCCTTTCTGACTGCTTATTGGATAATAAATGTTGGCTTTCGTATAACTTCCTCAAACATAACAGTGATAAAACTGAGCTTCTTCTTGTGGGTACTAAATCAACTTTGGCTAAACTGCATAGTTTCTCTGACCACTGATAACCCCAAAGAGACATTGTGTCATCCTGGACAGTTCATTGTTCTCTGAGGCCCACATCAATAATCACTTACTTGGTCCCCATACTTTCATCTAAGTAATAAAATTACTTTTTCCAGCATCGTGTAGTAATAATATCACAGTTATCCCAAAACCAAACGACTTGTTACAATGTTACTTTTCTTATCACATCACTACTGACTTGAAGTACAACATCACATCAGCGGACTCATTTTCGCTCGCGCTGCACAGGCACATCACAAAGCAACAAGCTAATTATGAAGATGGAAACACTTATCTAAGCAGCTGGAAATATTCCCATTACTTTGATTTTGTCAGAAGGAAAGATGACAAGAATGCTGTTGCTGCAGGTAGTTGAACTAAGACTTTGTCCACTGTGAAAAACACGTCCCCTGAAACACCTACTACAACTGAAAGCTCAACAACGTGAAGCTCGAAGAAATACACCCCACCAAAGGTGAGCCCTCCTCTGCTGCCACGTGAGACTAAAATGGAGATTAGAATGGGGCCAAAAATCCTGGAAAACATTATGTCAGGAAGAATTACAGGTATGAGAACTGTGTTCAACCCTTTGAAACCATATTGGCTTGATTTCTTTCAAAAACATGGGAAGAAGGTACTGAGCAATGAAAGAAGAAATGATGCAAAAAAATGCAAGAAATTAGTGAAAAGAAAAAATTAAAAACAAGGAAATTATTATTATTATTATTTAAAAAAAAAAAGAAAAGAAAGTTAAAAACCTGGAAAAGTGCTTAAAAATTAATAATTCTGTACCATAACTTTAAATATGTAATAATAATTATACTTTTTCCCCAGTTTTTAAAAAAATATTTTCTAAATCTATTAATTTTTGCTATTTGTGGGAGATTTCTTACCAAGCTGCTCACTGTCTGTTTTCCCATGTTTTTGAAATAAATTGCACCGACCAGCTCAGGGTTCAAAGGCTTGAGCACAAGAAAAGTGATGTTGCTCCAGGTTTCAAAGGGTTAACATATTTAATGAATGAAGTTTCTATGTTGAACAATGTGGAGCCGCTTCAGTGCCAAAAAGTGGCAGAACAATAAAAACTTATCCGGTCTCACTCTGAAATCATTGAAATCTGGCGCTTGGGCAGTGACTTTAAGTGACAGACATCAATGAAAAAGCCGTCCTTTGACGTTTGGTGTGATGTGCAGCCAATCCCTGTTACAGTCAGGTCCATAATTATTTGGACAATGATACAGTTGTCGTCATTTTGGCTCTGTACACCACCACAATGGGTTTTAAATGAAACAATGAATACCTGCTTAAAGTGCAGACTCTCAGCTTTCATTTAAGGCTTTTTTCAAAAATGTAGTATGAACCGTGTAGGAATGACAACCATTTCTTCACACAGTCCCCCGACTTTAAGGGCTCATAAGTATTTGGACAAACTAACATAATCATCAATTAAACAGTCAGTTTTAATACTTGGTTGCAAATCCTTTACAGTCAATGACTGCCTGAAGTGTTGGACACATAGGCATCACCAGATGCTGGGTTTCTTCCCTGGTGATGCTCTGCCAGCCCTTTACTGCAGCCGTCTGCACTTCCTGCTTGTGTTTTGGGTGTTTTGCCCTCAGTTTTGGCTTCAGCAAGAGAAACGCATGCTCAGTTGGATTCAGGTCAGATGATATGACTTGGCCATTGCACAACATTCCACTTCTTTGCCTTAAAAATGTCTTTGGTTGCTTTTGCAGTATGCTTCAGGTCAATGTCCATCTGCACTGTGAAGCATCGTCCAATGAGTTTTGAAGCATTTGGTTGAATCTGAGCAGATAATGGTGCCCCAAACACTTCAGCTTTCATCCTGCTGCTCTTGCCAGCAGTCACAACATCAATAAATACAAGAGAACCAGCTCCACTGGCAGCCATACATAGCCATGACATAACAACATACCTCCACCATGCTTCACTGATGAGGTGGTGTGCTTTGGATCATGAGCAGTTCCTTCCCTTCTTCCTTCTCTTGTCTTCCCATCATTCTGGTAGTTGATCTTTGTCTTATCTGTCCATAGTAAGCTGTTCCACAACTGTACAGGCTTTTTAGATGGTTTTTGACAAACTCTAATCTGGCCTTCCATTTTTAAGGCTAACCAATGGTTTGCATCTTGTGATAAACCCTCTGTATTTATTCTAGTGAAGTCTTGTCTTGCTGACAAGAGCAGCAGGATGAAAGCTGAAGTGTTTGGGGCACCATTATCTGCTCAGATTCAACTAAATGCTTCAAAACTCATTGGACGATGCTTCACAGTGCAGATGGACAATGACCTGAAGCATACTGCGAAAGCAACCAAAGACATTTTTCATGCAAAGAAGTGGAATGTTGTGCAATGGCCAAGTCATATCATCTGACCTGAATCCAATTGAGCATGCGTTTCTCTTGCTGAAGCCAAAACTGAGGGCAAAACACCCAAAACACAAGCAGGAAGTGCAGACGGCTGCAGTAAAGGGCTGGCAGAGCATCACCAGGGAAGAAACCCAGCATCTGGTGATGCCTATGTGTCCAACACTTCAGGCAGTCATTGACTGTAAAGGATTTGCAACCAAGTATTAAAACTGACTGTTTAATTGATGATTATGTTAGTTTGTCCAAATACTTATGAGCCCTTAAAGTTGGGGGACTGTGTGAAGAAATGGTTGTCATTCCTACACGGTTCATACTACATTTTTGAAAAAAGCCTTAAATGAAAGCTGAGAGTCTGCACTTTAAGCAGGTATTCATTGTTTCATTTAAAACCCATTGTGGTGGTGTACAGAGCCAAAATGACGACAACTGTATCATTGTCCAAATAATTATGGACCTGACTGTATTTGCAATGTTGCCTCGGAGTGTCGGAGGGAAAACAATGAAAGTTAAGGCGGCGAAAGTCCGAATAGGGTGAGCGTAAGAAGTGGTGGATGGGTCCAACAGTCACCGACTTTCACCTGGGAGGTCAGTGTTATCTTCCTGTGAGATTGTTAAGCTAAACCTTGTTCTTTTTTCCTAAATCCAAACACATGTATGCAAACTGGACATTTCCTGTGAAACAGAAGTGTGTTTTTAAAACAGACAACGCATGTAACAGGCTGAACACACCCAGGGTACCTTGCCGACGTGGAAAGTCCATGACCAAACGTGTACATGTGACGAGGTCGCAGTGAGGATGAGTTGCAAAAAGCAAGAAAATTCCATGCGTCTAAATCTGACAAAAAACTTTCTCTTTCTAGTTCAGAAAATATTAAAAGTTATGAACACTGAACCTAGCAGCGACAACTTCTAATTGTGTTAAACATTTTGATGTTTCAGTGAAGTTTACGTTGAAGAATTCAGACCTAAAGTGCCAAAAAAAGCAGTGTACGGATAATAAGTGAAAAGATTATAGGACAATATGGAGAAGTCGAATGAAGTGTAGTAAAAAGTCTGATAGCTACCCTGATCCAGCTCCACCAATGGTACAAACACCCTAACACACCCTAACACGGACCATCCGGGGCCTTTGGGGTCATCTGAACCCTCTGACCTAAAAAATGTAACATGAAAACCAAATGAGTGGCAGCACAGACGAACAGAGGAGTGGGACGAGCATTAAGAGATTAAAACATTACAGAGTAGAAGATTAAAGTAAGGACACAATGTTTTGTTTGTGTGCAGCATTTATACAGCAATTAATGAACATTACAGGCTGCCTCCCTCACATCTGTGTGACCCTACTGTTTGGAGATCAGCCTCCCCCGTCACTGCATTAACAGCTGAACGTCTCTGTGTGTTTGTGAATGAGTGTGCGCTTTATGCAACATGTGTTCATCACATGGCCCTGAGAGGTAAACCATCCACAGATGGGATGAGCTGCACCAAGAACAAAAGGGAAGGAAAGAGAGAATGGGATCGACTGTAACGGCTGGTGGAACGCACAATCTTCTGGTTCGACTTCAGACCCTCAGTCTCATTATGCATGTGTTTGCAATTTCAGCACCTGGGCTTAAATTACTTGAAAGTGATTGATTACACTTCTGCCTGCTTCGTGCTCTTCTTCGAGGATTTAGCAGGTATTTCCTGTTGATGCTGCGTCTGACGTGCAGCTGGAAACAGGATTTATTAGAGGGATTTTGTGCTGCTCACCCTCTACTGCTAACAGCTCCTTTTATTTTGTGAATGTCTTGAACAGTTTAGTTAGAACAAAATGACGAAACAACAGTCAGTGGGAACCAAAATCATCAACACACTGAGGGCTGGATTCAAAATCACTCCGAAAATCAAAGTAAGAAATTGCAGGTCAGGTGGACTGGCTCTCTGAACAGGCTGGGTTGGCTTCTCTGTGGAAATAGTCATTAATAGTAAATAGTAATTTTAAATAGGAAGGTTTTGGCAAAACTGCATGTGATGAATCTGCCATTTAATCTGGAGGAACATCACAGTCAAGTTTTATCTGTATCCTCCCTGTTTATATACTTTCTTTTTATTCTGTGGATTTTTAATCATCTTTTTTTGTTTGTTAGTTTTGTTTGGTTTGGTTTTTTAATATTTCATTGACTTGTAATTTTCTCGTCTCAGAAAAACTTAATGTTCAGTTCTTTGTGTTTTCCTTTAAATTCTGTCCATCATTCCAGTTTTTCCATTGAAGCACTTCGGGCTGCATGTTTGTCTGAAAGGTGCTGTGTCAATAAAGTTGTGTGACCAAATTTGAGATGGATCTGGTCACCGCTCTGGGAGTAGTATGTTTAAGTATAAAACATGTAATTTCCTGTTAATTATCCTGCCAGTACCCCAACAGGCGTAAAGTTGTGAGAGCCAGATCATCGCTACTCTGGGTTTTTAAGGAATTTAAGGAGTATCTTGGAACCAATAATCAATCCATTCAATATTGTTAATTTGAGTCACGTCTGTGTTTGTAGGTAAGCTGAAAGGCTCTGTACCTGAGGAGGACGAGGAGGAAGCCAACGCGCAGGACGACTGATCCAGATCAAGGAAATCTGAGCACTAAAGAGGCTGCCATTTTATCTTTGATACAAACCAACAGACACAGACTGACTCTACTGTCTAACCTCTGAGTGTCACACTTACAAAAATTAACACCTGTGTTTGCCCTGTTTAGTTCACATGTGGTGGAATTTCCCCTTCAACCAAAGCAGCAGACTGATAACCGCTCACTGCCATCACAACAGGTCACCTCAAACAGCCGACATTTGAAGACTTTTGGCGGGAAACTCGTGAACCTTGGAGTAACTTGTTCTAAAGCTGTGAAACAACAAACATCAGCGTCACAAATGTCGTCTTTTAAATACAGTTAAACGTTATTCAAAAGAATCTATAAAAGTTTGTTTATATTTGGTTTTCCTGCTAGCTACTACAGTGCAGCCAAAATAGCTCCCCCGCTAGCTAGCTAGCTAAAACAAGCTTTAGCTAATTAATTAACAGTACAGTAAATGTGTTGTACAACAGATCCGGCCTGAAACTGGTCCAGTGCTGATCCTAGTGTAAAATTTGAAACACATCTGTGCCAGAGCCGGGCCAGTTTCAGCCCCAAGTCACTGATCCACAAGTTAGAGCTGTGTGGGTTGCCTGTTGTGCAAAACCACATAAATGTTGCAGATCTACACCGGATGATTTGATGAATCCAGCTTGGCTCTGCCTCAGTTTCATTTTGCAGTCTGGGCGAGCTACTTGGTCGTCACTTGGTAGTGTTAGTTTACTGAAAACCAAATTAAAATCATGCAATAAACTCTTGATAACAACGGTTTTAAAAACATGAAAGTAGTGAAGAGGTTGCTACACGACTGTGACCGTTACGGCTCACCTGTTGCAATAACAGCTTCTGTCCTAAGAGCGCTCCAGGAATGAGTCCTAAAACCTGGAAACAAGTTTGTATATTTGCACTCTTAAAGGGATAGTGCACCCAAAAATGAAAATGCAGCCATTATCTACTCACCCATATGCCGAGGGAGGCTCAGGTGAAGTTTTAGAGTCCTCACATCACTTGCAGAGATCCAAGGGGAGAGGAGGTAGCAACACAACTCCACCTAATGGAGGCTGACGGCGCCCCAGATTCAAACGTCCAAAAACACATCATTGAAACCACAAAATATCTCCATACTGCTCGTCTGTAGTGATCCAAGTGTCCTGAAGCCCCGACATAAAAAGTTGTTTGGAAAAACCTCATTTGAACTCTGTTTTTAGCCTCATTGTAGCCTGTAGCTCTGACTGCCTCTCTGGGCACTGTACAACAACAACAACTTTTTATGTCGGGGCTTCAGGACACTTGGATCACTACGGACGAGCAGTATGGAGATATTTTGTGGTTTCAATGATGTGTTTTTGGACGTTTGAATCTGGGGCGCCGTCAGCCTTCATTAGGTGGAGTTGTGTTGCTACCTCCTCTCCCCTTGGATCTCTGCAAGTGATGTGAGGACTCTAAGGCCCAATCCCAATACACCCCTTAACCCTACCACTTGCCCCTACCCCTCCGTTTTGCGTGTTCACGCATAGGGGTAGGGATGTCCCCATTCTCATTGAGGCAGAGGGGAAACTGAGTTTTTTCAGAGGCACACTTCAAAGCGAGTGCTATGAGAAATCTCCCAGAATGCCTTGTGAATCACCGGCAAGATGGCAGGCAAGGCTTCAGAGGCAATGAAAGAAAACCGTAAATGTAAGTATTTTTTTCGTAACTAAAGATTCAAAGACTATGATAACCATCGGAAATGTCAATGTATGTATTTGTTCTAACAAACAAAACAAAACAAAAATTGCTAGTTGTGAGGTTTCCCCGGCAACATACTCGTCACGTCTTTTTATGACGTCACTGACGACTAATGATGACGTTTCCAGGTATGAAGGGTTGTCCCATTTCATAGGGGAATATTTCGAAAAAGAGGGGTAGGGGCGAAAATGAGAAATGGGATTGGGCCTAAAACTTCACCTGAGCCTCCTTCGGCATATGGGTGAGTAGATAATGGCTGAATTTTCATTTTTGGGTGCACTATCCCTTTAAGGCCTGCACTGCTGCTGGATTTGGACTTAGCGAGGTAACTTCAGGGTTAACTCTGGGTTTTCAGGACTATGAAGCTGGTTGTCTTTTTACCGGGATAAATCACCGTGGTAACTGAGGCTGAACAGCTGACCTGCTCCGGATCAAGTTAACTTCAGGGTATCAGATCACAGCCTGTCAACAGCCCGACCTCTGACCAATCAGATCACTGAAGAAAAAATTATCCATGAATGAAAGTCGGGAGTCTCAGGTAGAAAAGAGGAGCCTATGTTGTAACAGGTCGGTAGGATCATTTCATATTTCCACTGGTTTTAAAACAGAGCTTCTAACAGACACAGAGATCATTTACACAGCTAACACGTGATGTTAGCAGGATTTGAAATGATCAAATTTATTTTAGTCGCAGTGACAGTGTTGATACTTTACTCTCTGATTCATCACTGCAGCTCAGAATAACAAGAGACACCTTATTATAATTGACAACGTTTATTGTGTCCTGCTGATGCCAAATAACTTGGAGGAATCAACAATGCATACCAAACAGAAGAGCAGGTGTCAGGAGGATACAGCCAGTGATACCTACACTTAATGTACGTCTGTGTTTTTAATGTTTCTACACTTTAAGATTACAGATCGTCCTTTGCATCCTGCATCATTAACACTTTACTGTCTCACAGTCGCAGACACTTATATGATATGAAGCAGCCTCCGTCATTCAGGGTTCTGATGAAGTCCCTCGTAATCAATAGGAAAACCCAGAGTTAACTCAACCAGCTTTTTAGTGCCGGTTATCCAGACAGACAATGTGACGGGTTAGTGAAGCCAGATATGAAAAGATATCCTGGGTAAGTTGAACTGGCTTCGTAGTTCAGGCCTCTGGTTCCCTCTTCTCAAAGTCAGTGGGTTTTTGGTGAGACGCCTGAAATCAGCTCTGTGGTCACAACAAGCTGAAGACGCTTTGTTTTGTTCTCATTAAATACCCCACACCTAATAAAAAAGGCAGTTGCTAACAGGTGGCTAAATAAGACTACAGAATGTCAAAACACTGAACACGGCTTTGTAAGTCATGTGACCATGGTGTACTTCCTTTATAGCCTAACGTTAGCTTTTACCTCTGCTGACTGTATTTAGGTTTCAGTGATCAAATGTTGAGCTCATTTTCTGCAATGACCTAAAATGCAATCGTAAAATCTCATTGGGGTTTTGACGAGGGAACCAGGGCGACGCTAACCTCCACGTTGGCCTACAGGAGCTCATCCCTGGGGCGCTCTAGTCAGGACCACCATGCTGCCTGTGAGGTGCTGAGCAAGAGCAGATAATCCTCTGGGTTGCTTCTCTTCCCAGACTTTTCAAAATGTCCTGTGTGACGAGAAATTCGAGGTGGTTTGACACAAGTTTTAAAACATACTGTAGCTACTGGAACACAACAGAAATGTAATAAATCCAACCTGAAGTGTTTGACAGAGTCATTAACATTAACGCAGCACTCACATGGACTGGGGTTCATCAGTCACACCTGTTTTCCATAATTCAAAATGTCCGCTATGAAAGAGATCAGTCAGATTATATTTGATCATAAAGGAGTCCGTTTACTTTTTTTTATAACAATCTGAGTTGTGTTGTTACAGGCTGCTCTGCTCCTTCAACAGATGCCATTATACACAAAGTGAAATCTCTCTTTACAGCTGACCAGCACAGGTTTTGACTCATTTTTAAATAAACTCAGTTTTGGGTGATAAAGCAGACGACTGCACTGTGTTTTCTATGAATCTGTACATGCAGCGTGTTTCCTTGTGTCATTTGAAAACTTTATTCACGACTGATAACCTGAACAATTCAGCTGATAAACAAACAAATCCTTTCTGTGGGAAAACAAACAAAAAAAAAATTAAAACTTATAATAACCTGGTTGTGTAAATACATTCAGACTTTACTGAATTGCATCTCACAGCAGAAGCTACAAAGAGTATCTCATCACTCAAAGGTACAAAACACTCCATGGAGCAACAGTGACGTTACCAAGAACTGGACGTCCCTTCAAAACTGATGAAAAGACGAGATGAAAACTGGTCATGGAGGCCACCGAGAGACCGACAGCAACACTGAAGCAGCTGCAGAGATTCCTGGCATGTACTGTGCATGTGCTACATCAACAACAGACGTCCCGTGTTCTTCATATGTCTGGACTATGGGGCAGGGTCACAAGATGGAAGCCTTTTCCTACAAAGAAAAACCACCCAAGCCCGCCTAAATTTTGCAAAAAAATAAAATAAAAACAAAAAACAAACCAAATGTGTTCTGGTCTGATGAAACCAAGAATGTTTTGGCGATAATTCCGAAAGGTATTTCTAGTGCAAAAACAAGACTGGTGGTGGTGACAGCATCAGGCTTTGGGGTTGGTTTTCTCAGCTGGCCCTGGGGCTTCAGTGGAGGTGGAGGGAACTATGAACAGTTCCAGTGTCTGCTAGAAAGCTGAATATGGAGAGGAATCTAACCTTTAGGCGCACAATGACCCAAAACATACGTCCTTCGAACAGATGATTAATGTTTTGGAGCCCAGAACTAAAGCTGAGTGAAAATCTGTGGAGGTGACCTGAATTCAAATAAACACAAGAAGTTTGTGCTCTAGAGAAAGGATCAGCACTCAGTGAATCACCTTCTAAGCCCTATGATAAGCTATTATGTAATAATATACAATAATACAATAATTCCATTACCTAAAGATGGCAGACTAGCACTTACTGGGAAGAACAGCAGACCCATCGCTATTCTTCCAGTACTCAGTAAACTGATGGAGAGAATAGTCCACTCACAAATACAGGAGTACTTTGACTGTAATGGTTTGAATACAAGATCTCAACACGCTTATAGACGTAATTACTCCACTTGCTCTGCCCTTACAGAAGTGACAGATGACTGGTTTAAGGAGATGGATAATTCTAAGATGACTGGTGCAGTATTACTGGATTTTAGTGCAGCATTTGATGTCATAGATCACGATCTTCTAATTGGGAAATTAAAATGTTTGGACTTAGTCCAACCGCCATCTTATTTATGAAGAGTTATCTCTCAAACAGGACACAGAGGGTTTGTAACAGCAGCAGCTGGTCCGACTCCAAAGGGCTGGACTGTGGGGTCCCACAGGGGAGCTGCCTCGGACCACTCTTATATTCCATCTTCACAAATGACCTGACATCTGTTGTGTGTAAAGCTACTGTACAAATGTATGCGGATGACTCCACATTGTATTATGCTGCAAAGACCACTGGAGAACTAAATGATGTTCTATCTGCAGAGCTAAATGTGGTCTTTGATTGGATAAAACAAATAAGTTGGTGTTGAACATCTCAAAGACGAAATCAGTTGTTCTGGGATCACGTCATAAACTGTCATCTGCACCTATAATGAGTTTAAACTTGTGTGGGGAAACTATAGAACAGATGGGTAAAGTCAAATTACTGGGTGTAATTATAAATAGCCAACTGTCATGAGCTGAGCTGAGCATAGTTAAGAAGATGGGCAATGGTATCTTCACGGTGAGAAAATGTCTTCCTTATGTCCCTGCACATATTGTGGAGCAGGTAGTGAAATCCTTAGTCTTGAGCCACCTGGACTATTGCGCACCTGTATGGTCATCTGCATCAAAAAGTGTACTCAAGAAATTACAAATTGCCCAGAACAGAGCCGCCAGATTGGTCTTACATCGCCCCATAAGAACAAACATCAACTGCATGCATCGTAAACGCTCCTGGTTAATGGTAGAGAAAAGACTTGCTTTAAACACAGTTAGATTCTTTAGCGACAATATTTACTCCACCAAACCAGACTTTTACATAAGCAAATTATCAAATGCAGTCAAGTTCATTCCCACGTCAAATGTTTTAAAGAAGACAGTCATTTATCGTGCCATCAACCATTGGAATAGTTGCCCTCTTAATATTCGTCAATCAAATAATAAGTCGTCTTTTAAATACCATCAAAGAACACGTTACTTAAACAGCTGAGAAATAGTCTGGTACGGTATGCATTGGTGTATGTATGGTATGTAAACTGCCTAACCTACTGTATGCTAATTTTTAATAATGTATAATGTATAATAATCTGCCAATGTATATGTAATGTAATGCATGAATGTACATGCATTTTAGATAATATGGGTTTTTTTTTTATCTGTTTTGGACCCCAGGAAGACTAGCTTGTCACCTAGGTGGTGAAGTGTCAAAGATTCGGTGCCTGGAAGTGGGCCTGTAGGCTCCCGACCTTGAACTTCTTGTCTCTTGTTAGTCGTCTTCAAATGTCGATTTGATCTCTTAGGCTCTGCTCGCAAATACTTAAAGAAACACTGGAAACAGGCAAGGTCCGATGCAATCAAGTTTAATGTGTCAACAGGCTTTTAACACATACAACTTAGTGAGTCAGACTCCGGAGTGTGACTAAAGAACTGCGTTCAGAACCCTAGTTTATATGCTGGTGGAGATCCAGACGAGTCTCCACCTTTTTTGCTAATACTTCCTACTCGAACCCAATTCTATTGGTGGAGAACTTCTTTGTGTCCAATTCTGATTGGGCCCGTTTTTAATGGTGTGATGTAGCCTGGAATTTCCCAAAATTCCTTCCCTTAGGTTCGGTTCCATTCTCGCTCTATTTTTTAAAAATATGTGCATTCTGGGGACTCTCTATGCAGTCCACAATGCGTCTAGTTTCATGCAAGATGTGAATTGCAGGGACTTCTACACGGCCCACAGTGTTTCTAGTTTCATGCAAATAAAACCTTGGAGTACAATATGTGAGCAAGTGTGTGCTAGTTACAGCACCTGAGTATGTGTTTCATCATTAAACAGGACATGGTGTGTTCTTTCAGTAAATGACCTTGACAACAGATTCAAAGGAGTGAATGATCAAAGGAGTAAATGACCTCGACAGTATCTAATACAGATTCAAAGCTTTTATAATGCCTTGTACATGATTATATGGCTCTTTTTTGTTTCCCAATCACTTAGATATCTTAACTTTGTTACTTGATTTACTAAGCACAAACTTTTACACTACAGTGGCAGCTAATGGGGATCCTTTTAATAAATAAATAAATAAATAAATAAATAAACGGCAAGGCTTAACTATACAGACCAGTGAGCAGTGATAACTAGCATGTCTTTGGGGTCATCAGGTGGGAACCTCCTTTCACCAGTGTTTCGTCTAGTTGGTCCCACGACACCTCCAGGAGGCTAGACAGTGATCTCTGGCGTCCCAGAGACACTCCTCTAATGCCAGGTCTCACTGCTCCCCACACCAACCCAACAGCCTCCTTTACCTTACTTACACATGGCTTTCTCAGCCCAAACAGCACTGCCACCTTCAACAAACCCAGGCTCCGTACATGCGAGCTCCAGGTAGAGACAGTGCTGATACTACCTTTCCTAGCACATTCACCATACTCTATTTCACACACTACATAACTCCAATATAAGCTAAAGTTAAAGGAGACAGATAAACTCACAGGCTTTCTCAGCCCAAACAGCACAGTGAGGGTTGTGCACAAGCGATGTCCTCACAGTCTGACAGAGTTGGTACGCTTTGACCAGGAAGAGTGGGCACATCCTGCGAAGTCAAGATGCTGCACGCTGACAGACTCAAACACCAAAAGACTGAATGCTGTAATACAATCAAAAGGTGCTTCAAACAAGTCGTTTACAGGTGTGCAGACTTATGCAACCAAGTTATTATCTTTTCTATATTTTCCCCTAAAAGATTTATTTGTTTTCAGCTGAACTGTTCAGGTCATACGTCACGTTAAAATGTGAAAAAGCTTTGAAATTATTTCTCTTGGTCTTGGTTTTAATGTCCAGATTTGATTTAACATCAAATATGACGGCATCTGTTTCCCTGGTGCGCCCCCTGGTGGTTGTGAGAAGACACTGCAGACATATGCTGGTGCTTCTGAAATTCTCTCAGCTACAGTATTTTATTAAAAAGGTCACAAAGTGTGTTCCAGTCATCTTGTGTAACACCTAAAATGAAGTGTTTCACCGATAATGAACTAGTACATTCAGCAGGTGTTTTACACACACACACACACACACACACACACACACACACACACACACACACACACACACACACACGAAAAACCAGTTCTGGATCTGGTTTCTTCTTCAAGCAAAACATGTTTGATGTTAGAAAGTGGTGCAGCCGCCTTCATCAGCTGAGTGTTTAAAGATTAATCCATAATTACCTGTTAATATATTTGTCTTGGAAAAGTTCAGCTTACTCAAGAGGAGACTGACCTGAGTGTGTGCAGCGCTCTGTTGATACACAGATCAGTTGGACTAACAGTCACCTGATGGCACTGATCACACAAACTGGTCCGCTGTGACAATAAAGTGTTGCCACTTACCGGTTTCCACCTCACCACGTCTCTGCCGAGGCCACGTGCCACGAACCAGCGTCACACACTCACAGCTCAGGTCTGACACAGCCCTAAAGTTTATTTTATTCATGTCATTTAAGTTACACGGTGGAATCAGAGACACAAAAAGGTTAGAAAGAAAACAGCAATCATTCCACATCAAATGGCAGAATGTGTCCTCTGACCCGTCCTCGCTCACGCTGCACACTACTGACTGAACACACAGCAGGGCTGAGACTCTGCTGTGAAGCGCAGACACGTCATCAACTAGAGTGTTTTCCTGCTACATACTGTAAAAGCTGCTTCCAGATTTAAACAGTCTGAGGTTAAGAGTCCTGGTAGTGTGCAGTGTGAGCGTTCAGACAGAGCCTGGTGTTAGTGTGCATGAGCAGAGGGCTGGCATACAGGGAGCACGCTGTGTGTGTGTGTGTGTGTGTGTGTGTGTGTGTGTGTGTGTGTGTCAGTATGGAGCCCTCGCCCTGCCTGGATTCACAAGAAAATGAAAAATAAACCAGACTGCACTTTGTAAAAGTCGTCCGTCTGTCTGGAGGCCGTCTGTCCTAAAAGGTCCCGTACACCCGTCACGGAATACGGAGAGTTCGTTGGTGGAGATCCAGTGAACACATCACCAGGCGTGTATATACTGTATATATACATTTATTTTTTCTCTTATTGCAGCTCCAGGTTTTTGTCGACGTTCACAGCTCGGAGATCAATTTGTTTGTTTCTCTGTGGAGGAGGAAGTCTGACTTTAATGGCTCCTGTTAGAGTTAAGCACTAAGACATTTGTGGAGCCGCGGCGTGTGAGGTGTCGGACCCTCGACAGCTGCTGCCTCTGAGCAAGGCACTATTCCCCCAGCTGCGTCAGTAGGACTGCAACTGCAAAAATTAGACACAGGAAAGAAAATTTTCTTCTTTTCAGAAGCCACGGGAAATTATTTTGAAGGATATCATAACTTATATTTAAACAGCTGGAGAAAAAGAGTAGCACCTACTGGACCGGCAGCAGCTGTGAGGAACATCTGCAGGTGCACTGAGGGCGCCTGCTCCACCTCTACGCCGCCGCAAGTACTTTTTAAAGTTTGTTCCCACTGTAAAAAGTTCCCGTGTGACCCCTCCCGTTAAGCGAGCTGCGGATTGTTTCCAGAGCGTCTACAGTCCAAACACATGAAATAGCGTTTCACCCATTAACAAACCCAAACACTCCAGCACGTCCACGCCCTGATGCACAACTTTTAGTGTCGACACATTTGGCAAATCGTCATCATCATCATCATCATCATCGTCGTCATAAAAATAACAAAACATAAACATTAAAAACAGACGAGTTCAGTTCACATCAAAGTAGAATACAGATATTATATCTTTACCCACAAAAAGTTCATGTTACGACTAGCTTGGAAAAAGAAAGAAAACATCACCATGTTATACAAGTGTGTGTCTGCATGTGTGTGTGTGTGTGTGTGTGTGTGTGTGTGTGTGTGTGTGTTTTCACGATGAAATGTTGAGAGATTAGTGTGTATGCGCCTTTATATCTGTGTGTGTGTGTGTGTAGTAGTGTTACATTAACAAGCAACATGTCTTTCAGTATCAACACAGGAATCCTCCGTTAAAGAAAAAAACCCCACATCACATCAGCATCATTCCCAAAGTAAGCATCCAAATCCGTCACCACATAGAAGTCGTCAGCTGGCCACTAAAAATCTCTCATCGAAAAGAAACAAAAAAAGAAAAAGAAAATAATATTTTAGTGTCAACTATATATATACTATATATTTATATTTTTGTTCTTTTATACCAACCAAACATATGGTATATTACGTGTTGCTATGGTTATGGTCCCTGGCAACATCATGAAAAAGTACAATGATTAAAATAAAGACACTGATCCCCCAACTTCATCCAGCTAGTGTGTGTGTGTGTGTGTGTGTGTGTGTGTTTCTGTCAGATTGTAGTGTTTGCTGTCATCTCTGAATTCTGTGTGTTCATTTGGCGTTTAGTGTATTTGTTCTCAACTTCAGCGCATGTCAATATTTTGGAGGACACGTCGCACGCTGATGTTTGTTTCTGTCTGAATGGGACGTTGAGGCATTGTAGGCATAGTTTAGTGTGTTAGTGTTTAGTGTGTATCTGTTGCTGTGTGTGCGTCTGTACGAGCACCGACAGCATGGGAGGCCTTCGCTGTGTGTTTAGTGTGTGTCTATGCGTTAGCGCTGATGCTCTGTTTGTAGACGGCGTGGTAGGCGTTTCGCAGCAGGACGTAGGGGAAGCAGGACTCCAGCAGGTCCATGGTCAGGAAGGGAGACTCCTGCACGATCTGAAACACAGACACAGAAATATTAATAACACTGATAAAGCCAAGGTTTTTAATTCATCCCTCGTTCCGAACTACAGCAGCAACGGTTGGATTCAATTGATTAGTTTAATGCAAGAATATTAACTGGATCCTACTTTGATATTAAAGTAAATGATCGAGTTCATGATAAAATGAACTGCTCTGGATTTTTGGACTGTCGGTCTGAAGACGTCACATTGGGCTCTGAGAAATGACACAGGTTATGTTGTGGTATTTTACTGATAAAACAATTAATCAAGAAAATAATGTGCATATTAATCGATAGCTGCAGGTCTACTCCAAAACACATGAGCTGCACTACACGTGTGAAAACACCTTTAGTCCCGTTTCCACTGAGCAGTCCAGTTTAATACGATTGTTTCTGTCTCCACAGTGAAAGTTGTGGATGGTACCAACAGAAGCGTTCCTTAGCGTCCCCATGTTTGGTCCCCCCTCTGTTGGGGTACCTAGCACACAGATCTGGTACTAAAAGGTGGAGCTAGAAACCCTGCAGTCTGATTGGTCAGTAGAGGACGCTCACTCTGGTTTTATGTAACCTCTGTTCATACATCAGTAAACTACAACTATAAAATGAAAGAGAAAAAAATAACTTCATTCACTGGGCCGACTGCCGGCAACTTTTAAGGTGGAACGTTAACTTGTAATGTTACTCAATGCATGAGTTGATGACGTGAATCCATCAGCACACCTTAAATTTCACTGTGACAACTTTGACCATCACTTTAGTTTTTATATGACACACACTTTTAGTAATGACTTTAAAAATATAGATTCATTTGGAGCGGATTATGTGAAGGTCATATATTCTAATCCTCACTTCCTGTGGGCTACAGCAACACTAAACCCCTGAGCTTGCCTGAGAAGGACTAAATGCACAAAGCTGCTATTTTGAAATATCCCATGGAGAGAGACTCTCACTGCAGCCTGTTCTATTTTGTTGTGAAAATGTGGGCGTGCAGCCTCGTTCTGTGGACGATAAACCAGGTGCAGACTTCCATCTGTGTCACCGCTGATGAGGAAATACAGCGAGTGCTGGACGGAGCAGTGAGTGACAACAACGCCGCCCACATTTAAGAGGACTGTCTGAACACACCGAGGGTCTAGGTACCATGTCTGAAGGGTTACTGCTGGTTCCAGAGGGACTGGACTGAAAGGGTTTGGTGGCTTTGGTTAATGTCTCTCACCATGTCCAGCAGCAGGTAGACAGATTCTCTGTTACGTGTCGTCATCTTGTCTGTCTCCTGGCCGATCTTCAACAGGCTGGATGAAGCCAGCTGCAAACACACACACACACACACACACACACACACACACACACACATTAAAGATGCAGTCTTAATAGAGATGATAATGTTTGTCTGCTCTCTGTGTAAGTGCAGAGTGAATTCTAAAATGTCAGCAAAATAAAATGCGAAGCGGTACGTTTCCATCAACCACCTTTATGTAAATGTACTGAAGAGGACGTGACAGGGTTAGCAAATGAACGGAGCGGCACCACCTCTAATACATCCTGACATTTTATTACTGCCTGCTGCCAAAGATGAGTCTGTGTTGAGTGTTTGTGAAGGAACACTGATGTGCTACAGCCTTTAATCTTGGTCAGTGAAGGGAAAGGGTGACAGTGATGCTAAAGGTAACAGTCAGGTCAGCAGGAGGGCTAAAAGAGGCCTCGAGGTCAGGCTACGTGACCTTTGTTATGAACACGCTCCGCCTTTGTCTCCCAGTTGTGACTGAGATAAGGTGGGCTTTGTACTTGTGTGTCAAACTGACACCGTACTCTACCTCACACTGTTGACTCAGTCCATGTTTCTGTGGACACACTGATGTCAGCTGCTGTTGATATTTACCTTTGTTTATCTCATACTCCTGCAGTGACCTTTCAGCTCTGCACTTCTGAGACACACTGAAAGATTTCAAATGAAAACAAAACATGTCATCTTACAGCCAGGAACTCCTTGAGGCGGTCCTCTATGCTCCCCTTGTGGATGGTGAAGAGAGCAGCAGCGATCTGGTTGATGGCCTTGGCCAGGCAGTGGATGTTGTTACAGTGTCCTGTAGGGGGCAGCAGACACACACAGTTACTGAGGGAACAAGACACTTCATCTGTGTTTGAAAATCAATTAGCTCTGCTTTAATTTCTGACATGTGTGGCTCCTTAAGACTTCCTCAGCAGTGAGACGCTGCAGAATACAGAACCAAGAGCTGCCCGTCCAGGCGGGGGGAATATGGATTTGTCTTTTTGTTTTTTTGTATTGCATGCAGATGAACGCCATTACGTGTGAATGTGAGATGCATATAAAGTGTGTGAATATAAAACGTGTAATTGTAAGTTCACAAAATGGTTGGTGTGGCTGCTCGGGCGCCGTGTTTCCAGATCCGCCGTCTGAAAACCAATTGCTGGGCGATACGCAGTCTGCATACTAACAATGGTGGAGCCCATTACAACTCATTATCATTTTCAAATGTCCCTTATTAACAATGGCGCCTCTCATTTCAAGGTTGTTAAGAGGCGACGTCTTTATAATTCATCCTTGAGTGACAAATCTCTTTGATGCCTTATCAAAAGCCTCGTTTAGCAACATCAGTGTGTCTCTAACACACTCTTCATCTCAGCTTTATTTGACTGAAGGAAAATCTTTTACTGACATAAATACAACAAATAAGGTTAAACAGGTCGCAGTGGGTGAACGGACGAGAGGTAAATAATATTTATGATTTAATAATTCAAAAAGTGTAAGTAACGAAGATGATGATGTGGCTCTTGTGCACACAGATGAATCAATCTGAGGGCACGAGGTCGATCTCATCTGCATGCACAACAGTCTCATGCCACTGATGCAGTAAATTATCTTCTCCTACAACGTGTAGTATTTTCTCTGCACTGCTCTCAGGCTCTGAGCTGATCCTGCGCCACAAACCAGGGCTTGTTACTCTCTTTATTTTGTAATTAAAATATTTATTGCATTTTTAACATGAAAAACACGAACAAACAACAAACAGGAAGCTGAGCAAAATTCACAGATATTAAAACAGCGTGAATCATCCGCGCACAGGTCCTAAGGCCGGTGTTCAATATTCAAAATACATTTTTTTTTTTTTTTTTTTTTTTTTTTTTAAATTCGGCACTAGTTTTATCACCAAGGAGACAAAGTCTTGGTGAACTGGACAGTAACCACCAGTATAATCCAGAACGTTCCTCCACAGGGGAGAAACCCTACGACACTCCAATGATGCATGCGTATATGTGCCACGGTCTTCTCTGTAGGCTCGTTCCATTGAGCCTCGTTTGAGTGTGGTAATATCCGTGAATCATTTTATACTGAATCATTTTTTAAGATATTTTTGAGGCTTTTTGTCTTCAGCACTGAGTGTTTAGACAGGAGTTGTGCAAATCTGCAGGAAAGCCCAATCAGTGTTTTTTCAGCATTGGCAGTATAAAAACAAAATCGGGGAGTGCAGCAAAATGCCGCCTACCTACTTTTGTTTATACAGAATGTGCCTTTTTCAGGGCAATGGGGGGCGTGAGCAAGTAACAAAACGTGTAGCTCAGCGTGTGACGTAAACAGTGATGTGGGAGGGAAGCCGCGGCTGGTCAGTCCTTCGGTGATTCTCTCATAAGTCTGCCCGTCCTTCACCGTCCCCGCCATCTGACGGTTAATGGCCTCTTCGTTTGCGAGGACAAGGAGGGCGCGCAATTCCTTGTCTCCCCAGTTGCTCATCTTTACAGTGTCTGTCAGGTTTGTGTTTCCCTCTTGCTACTAGCTGCTCGCTAATTCCTGCTATCAGCTGTTTCCTGTTTATCCACCGCCAGTGGCTCGCACGTGCGGTGTCATCAACAGCTCCTCCCACAAGTCATCAACAGCTCCTCCCACAAGTCATCAACAGCCCCTCCCATTGCAGAAGGCCGCCTCGGTCTGTTTAAAGACCAATATGTCTACCCTACGAGGTGGAAAATTGGGCACCTCGGATCAACTCGCCAATCCGGCTCTGTGTGTCTAAACGCTCGCAGCTTGCCGGCAAAACGGCCCAACATTCGCCAAAAATCTGGCAGTGTAAAAGGAGCTAATGTTTGATAGCACAGCTTTAGCATGAAAGCAGGAAAGAGAGGGAGGGGATGACAGAATCGAATCTGTGGCTGCTGTGGCAAGGACACAGCCTGTGTCCATGGGGCACCTACTCCACCAGGTGGGTTACTGGGCACCCTTATATTGAATAAATCAGTCTGTGGTTTCTCTGGTATAGTCCCCGGTGTTGGAAAGAACCCCCTCAAGTGTTTTTCATCCAATTTACAACACAGGTCTTTCTCCCAGATCATCCTGAGATTATCACAACCATAGTTTTTTATCCAGGGACATATTTCACGCCACACTGATGCTTTGTGAAGCATCGTTGGCAGCTGCACGCAGCGCTCTATTAGATTTGTATCTAGATGAAAAGGAACTTTCCCTTTAACAGTCTCTAATCTGTAGATATTTCCACAAGTGTCCTCGTCCTTATATGACAGAAAATAACCCTCTTCACACAGACCATCTGACACCTGTCCCGTTATTCTCTCATTTTTAGCACCAACACTGTACTTTGATCGTGTATATTTTATTTAGTGCTGAAGAGGGAAAATCTGGCGTCCTACCTTCGATGGCGGGGCTGTACTGTGACATCACGTTGCTGGCCAGCGTTGGCAAGGAAACCGCCACAAACACCATCAGCAGGCAGGCGATCTTGTACTCCTCCTCTGGACTGATGTTCTCTGCACAGACACAAGTCCCATTCAGACACGGAGTGTGAAACATGGCTGCTTCATCGAGCTGTTAGAGTGCTGGCTTTTTGTCATTCGGACAGAGACTTTAACGCTCCTCACGGCTTCGTTCAGACACAGCAGTGTGACACGTTATGGTAGTGAGGGAGAAGAGTGTTTTTCCTAAAGCATTTTGTTGGATACTCATCTGACTGTTGGTCAGATTTTTACTGTAAGAGTATTTTGTCTAAACCTCTTTCACCCAAGTTGCACAGAGAGGACAGTTTTCACAGACTGATCTGATGTGAGAAGATCGATCTCCTTGATGTCTGAGATACTAAAGTTATTACAGTTATTTCAAAAGGCAGCACAACACATGCATTTAATCTCTCTGGTGCTGCCCGAGCTTTTACACGCATCAGACAACGTCTAATTCACACACTGAGACTGCTGTTGTGACAACACTGTCCTATTAACGTGCACGTCTGAAAGGCGCTACAGACAAACATTAAGATTCAGTTTGCATATCTGCATGTGTGTGTTTGTGTCTCACCGCTCTTCTGCGAGGACAGAGCGACCACCAGAGCCGGGTCGATCTCACAGGGTAAACCTGCTGCTGATGAGAGCTCGTAGACGTTCATGGCCACCTGGAGACAGACAGAGATTCATAAAGCCTCTTTCACACACAGTTCCTGGGAAATTACAGGCACCGCTTGTGATCGTCACTATTCGGACACGCACTGCATCCAGAGATGCTTCCGTCTTTTTACACGTTATGAAAATGGCGGAATCGATGAGTCAACAGATTCCTGCAGACGGCCATAATGCGACACTTAGAGACGCCAACCATCATAAAACACAGTAACAAGGTCAGATGTGCGTGTACGTAGGGATGTACGTTGCTGGTGTTCTTACAATACTTGATATTGTTCATGCTAAACCAGGGGTCTGAAACCTTTACTGTCAAAAGAGCCATTTTGGGCCAAAACCAGAAGAAAAGTAAAATCCATGCAGTCACCAAAAAACATACTTGAGCCTTATAATGACTCAACAAAACAGCCTGTTTAGTCTAAATTAGCCAATAGGTCTAAATGGGCACTCATTAATATGTCTGAACACAACGTGGCCACTCTGAGGTGGGCTTATTAGGATTATTTGGGTCTCTAACTTTATAGTGTTGGTGGTGAAAGCAAACAGACCCGTCCACACACTGTTACATTCTCAATGTTTCCCTTTATTGGATTTAGGTTTCATAGCTAGCTTAGCCATCGCTACTGAGGTTTGGCAAAACGTAGAGGAAAAGGCATCAGGCCATAACTGACAAAGCACATTTTAGTTGACGTGAGGCCTGTGGCGATATGCGATAAGTCGGTTAATTGCACGGTAAATTAAAAGGGAGACAGTAACTTCTTGGGGCCGTGATTAATTGCCATATTCATGCGTGTTTGTTTTCCTCGTCTCTCTCCACCAAAGAGACTGGACGACAAGAGCGCTCACTGCCGTGCATCGTCTGGCAGCAGGTGAGTTGGTTCATTAGCGTAATGAACGGAGGGAAAGCTCTTGTCATCGAGCGGGGCTATGGGCACACACACACACAGAGACACACACACACACACACACACACACACACACACACACACACACACACACACAGTGCGATCTTCGTGAGGGGGAGACGAGGCGGAGAAAAAAAAAGAGAGAGTTGAGCGTAAGAGAAAGACAGGGAACTTGTTCCTAGACCAAATGCCACAGCATTTATTTATTTACATTTATTATTTACATTTATTTATGTATTGTTTTTGGTTGTTTTTTTTCAAGTGCAATTTTTGATAATTGACTGAGAGTCCATTTTATCGTTTCTGGTTGTTTGTTTGTTTTTCTATTACAGTGCACTTTTTATTAACAGGGACTGAGTCTATTTTTTATTTATAGGGTCTTAATTTATTTATTTTTGATATTTTCATGTGTTATTTCGGATATTTAAATTGTCTTTTTTTGCACTGCAAAATATTCTTGTTAAATAAATGTGGTGTGTTTGTATCATTATGCCTTATTATCATTATTTAAGTTTAAAAAATGGTCTAAAAACAGCAAAATTACAACAATAATAAAAATGGTCTTAAAAGCACAATATTACGCAATATGATCACTTATCGCAATAATTTCTGACGCAATTAATCGCCCAGCAAAATCTGTTATTGTGACAGGCCTATATGACGCTGATACTAAAACATCAAAAGCTAAAGCTTAAACAAGTCATGGATTCAAACTGTCTTCAGCCAAGCGCTGCTTCATTCACATCATTTTACCTGAAACGTTACTCGGTCTCGAGGTAGAAATAATTAGCAGTACAGATTTCCCTGAATATGGATTTCTGCTCCTGTTCACACATGACCTCGTGCAGGAAATGTTCCTGAACATTTCAGGGACCGACTGCATATGTGTGAGGGCCTTCACATACCAGGGATGGGCGTGAGGACTCAAGTGCTCAGTTTGGATGTCAGTGATTGCTTTCTATGAATATCTGCACAGATCCACAGTCACAGGCAGAGTGCTGAGCAGGAGTAAGACTGATGTTCAGAAGTATTTCTACAACGTAAATGTAATGAATGTGCAGTGCGATCTCTGCGGTCAGGGCGTTCATCTTGGACCCACTTATTCTGTTAGATTAGTTTTTTTGTGAGGACCTGAGTGTTTGATAATAACTTAATGTGAGTACTCAGACAAACCTATCCCTATTACAAAGTTTGACACAGGAGATTATTTGATCTTTATGTGCCCAGAAGTTGTTGTTTCTTTACCTTCATGTCTGTCTCTCTGGGAATGTGGTCTTTGAAATCCTCCACTGAACTGACCAGGAAAGGAATATGACAGGATAACACCTGGAGAGAGCGAGACAAGAAAGAGATGCAGCGTCAGCGCTCTGACAGAAATATTCAAATCAGAAATGTGGCGTTCGTGGTGAAGAAAAGTGCCTTACATCTCTGAGAGCCTCCTGAGCCAGAGAGCGGAAGGACAAGATGACTCCAATGATGGTCATCCTCTTCAACACACTGTCCACAGCTGCACACAGGAGACATGTCAGGTAAGCTTCGACTGTCAGTCGGGAAATCAGGAAACACCAGTATCTATCACACTAATGGAGTAATTCGTCAAAACTTATTCTGCTGATTTCATTTGTAAGCAACTGAAGTTTTATTGTGTTCGGCTTCCGTCCTGTCGATAGTGTTTGTATTGACTTTTAATTGTCTTTCAGTTGAGTGTGTTTAGTCGCTGTTACAAGTTTACAACCAAAATCTTTAACAAGAAAACACAGAGATCAGCAGGGGGAAGATTTACCCAGACATGAAACAAGTCACGACAGCACATTGTCAGCGGAGTCAACAAAGGAGTGTGAATGAAGCACAAGCTGTCAAACACACAATCTATCTCCTGAAGAGATCTCTGTATCAGGCACACTGAGGGAATCAGAGCTGCCACAATATCTGAATTCAGCAGTCGTGAAATGGTACTAAGCATGTGTGTGTGTGCAGGTGTGTGTGTGTTTACAGGTGAGTTTCTTGAACAGGGCGGCCATGTGGTCTGGTTTGTCGAAGCTCGTCCTCATCTGGGTCAACACCTCCATGTTTTCTACCACCAGTTTCTTGGGGGGAAAACAACAGAACAACATTTTAATGGGTTCATTTGAACTTGAACTTGAACAATGTATTTACTCACAGTTTAAAGTAAGAGTGGCGGAGAAACATAGATACAGCATAGTATCGTGATATTTTGCGTGGCGATATGATACACGCCAATCACACGCTTTCTTTCTCTTCATTTCAACACACAATCAATATGGCACCTAAACGAGGCACCAAAATCTGCACTGTGATTGGGTCTGGCGGTACCTGTCGCAACTTTGCGAATCCTACGATAGTGAAGGAATGACCCGCCCTGTTCGGCCCTTTGACACTGCCAGATTTTTGGCTAATGTTGGGCCGTTTTACCGGCAAGCTGGGAGACTAATTATTCAATATAAGGGTGCCCAGTAACCCACCTGGTGGGTTAGGTGCCCCACGGACACAGGCTGTGTCCTTGCCACAGCAGCCACAGATTTGATTCTGTCATCCCCTCCCTCTCTTTCCTGCTTTCATGCTAAAGCTGTGCTATCAAACATTAGCTCCTTTTACACTGCCAGATGTTCAGCGAATGTTGGGCCGTTTTGCCGCCAAGCTGCGAGCGTTTGGACACACAGAGCCGGATTGGCGAGTTGATCCGAGGTGCCCAATTTTCCGCCTCGTAGGGTAGACATATTGGTGGAACCTTTTGGTTTAAACAGACCGAGGCAGCCTTCTGCAATGGGAGGAGCTGTTGAAGACTTGTGGGAGGAGCTGTTGATGACGCCGCACGTGCGAGCCACTGGCGGTGGATAAACAGGAAACAGCTGATAGCAGGAATTAGCGAGCAGCTAGTAGCAAGAGGGAAACACAAACCTGACAGACACTGTAAAGATGAGCAACTGGGGAGACAAGGAATTGTGCGCCCTCCTTGTCCTCGCAAACGAAGAGGCCATTAACCGTCAGATGACGGGGACGGTGAAGGACGGGCCGACTTATGAGAGAATCGCCGAAGGACTGACCAGCCGCGGCTTCCCTCCCACGTCACTGTTTACGTCACACGCTGAGCTACACGTTTTGTTACTTGCTCACGCCCCCCATTGCCACTGATTTTGTTTTTATACTGCCAATGCTGAAAAAAGACTGACTGGGCTTTCCTGCAAATTTGCACAATTCCGGTTTAAACAGGGCTACTGACTAGTACTGGTTGCCTTCATTGATTAGATCAGTTCAGATTGGTTTAGGCAAGAGAAGTAAGACTGGTTAGGGTAAGGGGAGGAATGTCAAGGTAAGCCAATCAGAGGCAGAGTAAGGCGGGCCATTCCTTTGCTATCCTGGGATTTGCACATTTGTGTACCGGTCGTATAAGAACCCAACCTTCTTTACTTCTAATCTTGTTCTGATGCCATTATTCATCATGTTAGAGTTCTCATTTGCTGTGGTTTATTCAGCTATAATCATTTGTAATTTGCATGGCATTGCATCTCATCAGTGATGCTCGTATTGATACACCCCTGATACAAAAAGATCCAGATCAGAGAAGCTCAGCAGCTGTAATCATTTTAAAACCAGTAGAGAGACACACAAACATCTTTCATGCATTATTTCTCCTGTCACAACCAAGAGAGTCGTTTGTGTTATAGAGGTTAAGAGCTCATTTTGTACGTGTGAGTGAATCTCTCTCTGTAACGGTGTGTCTATACCTTCAGCTCAGCGACCTGTGAAGAGATGTGCCACATCAGACTCTCACTGAGGAACTTCATACCGTACGGCCCCAACAGCTCCGACAGTGAACGCATCTCTGTGAAAACACACAAATAAACACAAATGTTGCTACAAACACAGCTCAACAGAATCTAAGATGAGTCGAACCAAGAACGGTCAGCGGGTATGAAGAGTGAACACATGAGACAGTGAGCGTGCAGGCTGGTACCAGAGATGTCGGAGTATTCCTCAGCGTTGAAGGTCAGCTCGTTCTCTGTGGGCAGGTTGACGAAGGCCTTCATGGCGGGGAAGTAGGCGATGTGTCCGTTGCTGACCTGACGGAGCAACGTCTCCAGGTACCTACACACACACACACACACACACAGTATCAGCGTTATTTTAAAACCACTAATGAATTTCAAATTGAATGCTTTGACTGACACTTTCTTTGTGCTGTAAATGGAGCCTTCATTTTCCAGGGAGATCGTACCCAGTGGCAGACAGACCTGCACAGTGAAAGTGAGGCTTGTGTGCGTTTTACACTCTAATCATCGCCGTAGCCTGACGTGCACCTCCCCAGAAATGTAACTCCACGTCGCAGTGACGCAGACCTCCTGTCTGTCTCTGTAAGCTGAAACCATTTCCCTCAGTGGAAACAAAGCTTTGATTTACTTTAATTTCACAGGTAAGAAACAATAAATTGTGAAGACAATAAAGCCTCCACACACTGTGTGTGATTTATCCTGGCTGAAAAATGAGCAGAGCAAATCTCTGCTAGCTGCTAGGCTAATTTATACAATGTAAAATGCCATAGGCTTGTGCTAATAACGTTAGCATGTTGTATTTGTGTGTTTGTCTGTGAATGCTGCGAGTTATAGTGAAGCTGATTTGTGTTTGACACTATCTCTATTAAGCCATGTTTAATGTGTGTTTAATGTTTGTTTTGAATCAACTAAACTTTACAGCACTTCACCGAAACCCCGCCATCAACTAGTGTTTTATAGGTGCAACTGCAGAGTGACACACACACACACACACACCACCTCTCTGCAGAGAGCTGACACACACGTATAAATCCGCCTTCATAGGGAACCAATCTAAACACAGATGGTGTCATTGTTCTACAGCTATCACTCTGTGCAATGAACATCTACTTCATTGTGATAAAGTAAAGCAAAAAAACTCTTTTTCCACTTTGAATAACGGTGATGACAGAAATGTAAAGACTCTGTAACTTCCTCTGCTGAACTCATCCTCCAGATTAAAGAGAGAAAAAAGACAAATATACACAAACATACAGTCATGAACCTGCGACATAAATAATGATCTCCTTCTGTGCAGCATTAAACATGAGAGGACTTTGTTTTATTGGTGCTCGTGATAAAAGAGTTTCTAAAAACTGGCAATCTGTGGACACAGACTGGAGGAGGAGCTGTTTGACTCCACAGTATTAGATTATTAATGTAATACGGGCACAGCCTGCACAAATACAATCAGTAATTCCCTGTATGTTTTTATGAAATGCCACTAATCCATTCCTCTTCACAGTCTGATATTTTATCACTCCAGTCAGTATGTTGCACATTTCACTCTCACACACACACAGGGCTCCGGCGAACGTACCAGTTTGTGTACAGACTGGTGATGGTGGGCTCCCCGTGACTGTCCAGGTGCTGCGTCTGCTGCAGGAGGACATTGTTGAAGACTCGGGTGATGTCGATGGTGACGTAGTTCTCTATGGACTGAAGCACTGTCATGTAGGCCCGGACGCTGGTCAGCAGCTCGCTGGGCTTGGCTATCTCCTGAGTAGCCTGGTTGTACATGGTCATGCCCACTATAGACCTACAGACGGAGCGAGTGTAGAGATTTATTAAAAAACATGTTGGAATGACGGTCAGTTTAGTACAGGATCATTGAAAACCCCCAAAACTCCAGCACAAAAAACCTGCAGAGGATAAATTGTATTGAAATGCAAAGTGAGACTCTGTTTCTGTGAGTGAAGCAAACGCAGCACACATTGCTCTTATGTTTAACAAGAAAAACTAAACAGTCTCCTCTTGTCTGATGTTGTAAATCTTTTGCAGATGCCCCTTTCTTGAGATCGTATTTCTTTTCTTATCGTACATGTTCAAATAATCTGCTTCTATAGCTGTTTTTAAACACCTACTCTGACCTTTACACTGCTTGCTGACGACGCTCTGTAACAATGACGGCGTAGAACGCTACAATGATTTCATCAACATAAAAAGACAGATGAAAGAGCGCAGCAGCTCATCTTTTTTGTGTCAGAAAATAAGCTTCAACAGTGAGTCTGTGTGTTTCATCTGTGTGTGTTTATGTTTACTTGGTAAATCGGATCTCCAGGTGCGAGGTGAGGTACTCTCTGGGTGTGAACGTGTGCTCCCACACCGCCAGGTTGGGAACGTAGTTGATGGAGAAGCAGAGTTCAGATAACGCTGTGTGGAGTTTATCCAGACTGGGGGAAGAAAGCAAACACCAATATCAATATGAGGACTCAATAAGATCTGAGGAAACTTTTACAAAATACAGCAGAGACAAAGAGAAGATAAACAAAGTGGAACTTAACAAGAACACTAAAAATGGAGGCGGTGCAGATAGATGTTCGTAACAATGTAAAAAACTCCACTTGTTAAAACACAGGTGGATTGTTTGTTGTTTCTCTGAGGTCTATTGTGTCGTTCTGTAGCTTCACTGTATCGTTCCTCATGCATTCAAATCTCAACATTTACAGTTCAGTCTGATCAGTGCGTTTTAGCGCCAAGATATTATTTTACCAAGTCCTTCAAAAAACGTTTTTCGATGTAGGTTTCTGACACTATGACACTCAAATGTATAAACCCCCCAGTGTGCGTCTTTGTAGCCTTTTTTAAACACACACCGCGTTACAGGGCCGCTGCACAGTCCCTTCTTCATGCTGCCTTTGCATTTTTACACAGAACTAAATGACGGCAGCATCGCTCCCCTCCAGTGTGTGATCATACACTGCATCACAGCTTTGTGGAATAAAAAGAGTTGTGACAGGCGTGACATGTATCACAACAGTGACGGCCTCTTGTGTGACATATAAAACACATGTTGGCAGCGCTGTCTAAACAATAATCATGGCATCAACATGGCAGTAAAAATCATTTACTGTTCATGTTATATGGCAGCTCGTGCTCTGCGCTGAGGGCAAAGAGCACCAGAATCTTATTGTCTTATTATTGCTGACATTTATGGTCGCTGTTCTTCATTTAGTTAGCCGCTAACTGCTAACAGCTACTTTTTAAATCTCCTGTGGTGGGTTACAAGTACGACTGGGGATTCATACGATCTCAATTCGGGGTCGCGATAAAATTTTGATCAATCTCAATTATCAGCATGGGATGTTTTGAATCGATATCATACAGCAAAAGTAAGTGCAACAACAGCATATCAGAGTCTGCCGGCAACCGTATGCCATGCAGGCAGGATACACCCACTTCTCATTGTAAGCGTAGCTACAGTTGTAACAGGAGGTAAACAGAGAAGTTGAAGAGAGAAGTTGGAAAAAAGAGAAAAAATGAGTGAAACTGAAGTCGAGGACGGCGAAAATAATGCAGAACATGAAGACATCACTATATCATCCAGAACCGGAGATATTGTTGAAAAAAAAAAGGGGGTAACGCGACGTCAGTTGTGTGGAAGTGGTTTGGATACCTCAAAAGTGACGAGGAGCAGATGAAGCTGGTCTGCAAAATATCCCGGCGGTTGGTACAAACCAGGTCGGGAAACACCACAAACCTTTTCAATCACCTGAGACGGCACCATCCCAGTGACCACACAGAGAGTCTAACTATGCGGTCTCAAGTTGCCCCGGCTCCACACACACAGCCTAGCAAGACCCCTTCGTCTGCTGTTAGCATCGCTAGCGGGAGCTTAGCAAAACAACAGTCTATCCATTCGTGTTTTGCAGCCACAGAGGGTATGCCCCACATTTTTACTTAGTTTATTTTTGTACTGCCTCAACAGACATTTGAGGTTATTATTATTTAATAAGTGATTTTTAAGTTGTTTAAATACGTTGTTTACAAAATCAAAAAATGTAAAATATGGTGAAAACTGACTATTCACTTTGTTTGGAAACATACTTATATGATTCTGTAAAAGCTTAAGAGTGCTGCTCTCAATTTTCTTTTGCCAGTTGTGGGCCCTGCTGCTCTCTTGACCAGTGGAGGGCAATTCATTCATACAATGTGAGAGTGTAATGTGAGTCCTATGTCTGCATGAAGACCTTAAAAACATTTTGTTCTCAATATTGGAAAGGCATATTATTTAGTGTTTTATGTTATTAAACTTTTATTGTTAAGTTTCAGTGAATCTCTTGTTTCTTCCAGTTCCAATCAGGATGCTCCCCGAACTGGCAGAATCAGCAAAAACTACATTTTCATCGTGATAAAAATCAACATCGATCAATATGAAAAAATATATCGTGATCACAATTTCTGCCATATCGCCCAGCCCTAGTTACACACATAAGGGGCTGTACACATGCTAAGGTTTTTTTGTGCCCTCGAGCTTATTGTTTTCAATATAGGTGCGCGGCAGGTGGCCTCAAACCCCACAGCGACATGTTCCTGTGCATCTGTTTTTCAGGGCACGATGGCTTCACCGCATGTCATGTGACATCATCTGTAAATATCAGTCTGTGATAAATATGAAGAAGAAGCTGATCATGTTAATGTAGAGCTGTCAGAGCTTTACATCGTGTCCCACTGATAATATTTTTGGCCTAATTCACACTTAAACAGCCCCTGGAAGATGATCAGCTCTGCACTCAGGATTTCTGATAAGTAGGCTATGATATGGTGCTGCTTATGGTCGCTTAGCAACCTCAGACGCAACCTGCCTCCACGTCCTTGGAAGCTGGCTCAAGAGTAGCGCTCAACCTCATGTTTTGCAGGTGGTGAAAGACGCGGCATGCGTACGGCCCCTATGATGGGAGCAGGAGCACGACCAGTGTGTGTGAGGGACCGTAAAGACTGAGCAAACTAACAAGTTAGGACCTGATTGTTTCTTTTCCTGATTCCACACTGGAGAGTTTGATTTCTTTTTGTGGATACTTTTCTTTTTTGCAGTGCGTTGTTTATTCCAGGTTTGTATTTTTGCATTTAGAAGGATGGACACTGAAGATTTATTTCCTCGCTTGGATCAAGGAAGAACGTTTTAAGTTGGACAAAGAGGATAATTACTGAAGTGGACATTATTCCAGTTACATTTTTAATGTTTTTTATTTGTGTTTTAGTTCATTTTAGTAACATACTCCTATTGTTACTCCATTAGGCACTGGTTTCTGCTTCTGCTCCTTGAAAGCACTTCTATCTTGTATACTTTGCCAGATATTTAATACTCTATTGTTCTAAAACTGGGCCCAGTGAGTGACCCTGACCCAGGAGCCAACTGGTTGTCTGGTTGTGAATCGTTAACATTGTGGTTACTGTACTTATGTTGTTCCTTTAACCAAGTTACAGTGATCACTGCAGCTTTTGAATTATCTCAACTAGGCTTTAAAGTTCAGCTGACTGTTATGAACACATATGGGAAACGATGATAACAGTTTATGTGAGGATACACAGCTTTATATCACTGCTGCCATTACTACTGCAGGAACAAAGATGGATGGTTAATGGTGTTAATGGGAACTGAGTCAAAGCAACAACAAAAACAAGGCTATTAATCTGTTATTAATAATTATGACATCATAAGTTATAACTTATCAACAGAAGACAAAAAACAAGAGATTTGAAAAAGAGAGAGAGGAGAAAGGAGATGGAGTCTGTTTCTTCCACTGACTTGGTGACCAGTAGTCTGTTCTTCCTCATGCTCTCCACTCCCGGCTTCTCCCTCTCCGGCTCTCCCTTCTTCCCCGTCGCCTTCTTGCTCTTCTTGTTCACGGCCTGGCTGATGGTTTTCGCACAGTGCTTAGGAAGCAGCTATGGAGAGGAGAGTAGGAGAAGATTAGCCAGACGGCGGAGAGAGACAGAAAGAGACAGGCAGGGATAAACAAGAGACAGAGGGAAGGAAAGGCAGATGGAGACGGACCGATTATTCACGGCCCGGCTGATGTTCTTAGAACGGTGACTTTTTAAGAAAAAAAAGTAGCAGACTGACAGAGATCAATTTGAAAAGCTTTTAAAAACATGCATCAAGAGAGGACTCACAACATTAACGTGACAGCATGTAATATTATGCAAATGGACAGTTGTTTCTGGCTTGCTGCTCTGCCATCTTGTGATATCAGGAAGTTTGTGAGCGTAAGAAAACTTTGAGGACTTCATCAGTGCAGTGGCGCTTTGTTGAAAAGCTGTTTACACTTTTAACAGCTCTTCGTCCTGATAACTGGGGAAATGTTTGAAATTTGTTTCTACAGCTGCTTCAAATTATGACGTACTACTGACAACACAAGGATGTGTATTTAGCTCTCGACGCATCAGGACATGTGATGGCTGTTCTGACAGATTAAAATCCAGAGCGCTGTGCTCTCGAGGAGTTCGTTCTTAAAGGAATAGTTTGACACTTTGCGAGATGCACTCATTCGGTTCCTGGCAGACAGATGAGAAGATCGATACCACTCTCATATCTGATCGATACGACCCTCCAGAAAGTTATTGGTCCTGGCCCAGAAATGGTCGAAGTGTCCGCTGGTTGCCTGGCAACTGCTCAGAGCCAAGGAATAGTCGAGCACAGAACAGTCGCTTTAGCACTTTGAATTTTGTCTGGATTACACAAACGAGATATGAAGTGTTAATTTGTGAGCTTCCTAATAGTTTGGTGTGCTGCATTTGCATGGGGTCAGAAAGTCTGTATTTTCCTCAGACTTACAGACATTAACCCGCGAGTATGATGTTCACAGAAACACTACACAGCACAACTGCTGATGTACCCTGTTTACTTGCCTTTTTCAAAATAAATGTGAGTTAAATAAACTGAACTGATTCTGCCGCACATCATCCATCTCATCATCTTTTGAGGTTTCCCTCTTCTGATGGATTTGAGCTCATTCTTTCTGTAAGCAGGTCTCCATGCTGTGTGGCAAGATGAGCCTGCTGCTCCCAAAATGCTGTCAAAACTTTCACATGTAATTGCCACAGCAGCCTCCGTAATTCTCAACCGGAAAAGAGCCAACAGTGAGATGCTGGGAAATCTAGAATTACCGCTTCGCAGTTTTTTGCCTCCATGAACCACTCCGGGTTCTCTGACAGTTTCCATCCATGTCTGTGAAAACACTGATGCTTCACACACACACACGATCTATACAATCAGCACAGTTTCAACATTCTGCATTGTTTCTGCAGAACATTATGATGTCAAAGTAAAGTTGACCTTTGACCTTTTGGATACAAAATGTCATCACTTCCATCGTTTTATCCTGTTACACATTTTAGTGAAGTTTTGTCATAAACAGAGAATGAATTTGGGTGTTTCTATGTAATAATGCAGCTCTATGCCAACATCAGTCTGGCTTCAGAAAGCAACATAACTGCAACTATGAATGTGGTGAACAATGTTATTGGCATTTTGGACATGAAGCAGAGCTGTGCAGCTCTATTTACTGACCTGTCCAAAGCTTCTGATACTGTCGACCATCTTATTTTGATACAGATGTTGACTAGGACTGATATATCTGACCAGGCTGTGGGCTGGATTGAGAATGACCTCTCAGAGAGGTCTTCTGAGTGTTCAGTTTGATGGGCTCAACCCTAACTGGCTCAACATTTGTAATGGTGTACCCCAGGGTTCAGTGTTAGGTCCGCTGTTATTTTCAATTCATATAAATAGTCTTTGTCAAAATGCGGTTGGTGCCAATGTTCATTTTTATGCCGATGACGCTGTGATATAATGTGCCGGCTCATCCTTCACAGCACTGTGGCCAAACTGCAGACTGCCTTTAACGTCATCCAGATTCAGCTTTCACAACTTAAGCTGGTTTATACGCTGATAAAAATAAGGTTATGTGTTTCTCAAGTGTTATGAAGAATCCCGTGAACACTCCTGATGTTCGTACTGCTCAGAAGTTAAAGGTTGTCAGTTGTTACAATTATCTGACTCCTTTTCTTGTCAAACTATTCCTTTAATTTGCTGCCCGTGTGGGTGTGTGTGTGTGTGTGTGTGTGTGTGTGTGTGTGTGTGTGTGTTCCTACCTGATCGCTGAGTGTACACTGTTCAGTGCAGATGTCAGTGATCAAGTTTCTGGCCTGTTTGGCCATCTCATCCAGGAACATGTTACACAATGACAGGCTCCGATCCCCTATGTGGTGACGCTGCAGAGGAAGAGGAGCAAAAACCTTAAAGAAAGGTCATTAATGTGAAATAAACATAATTTAACAGCAGTTACTGAACTGCAGCTATTCTTGTGAGTGCGTTTTACGTGTTTCTCATCTGTGCGAGTGTGTGTGTGTGTGTGTATTTATTTACCTCCTCGGGACAGAGCTCGTGTGTACAGGACATGAAGTGTGTGCAGAGCAGAGGGAAGCAGATGGAGTGTCGGCTCTGGGAGGGAAGCTCCAAGCACTGCTGGAACATCTTCTCGAATGCACGGCTGTAGAAGCTACACACACACACACACACACACACACACACACACACAGGAGACAAAGGAAATGGGGGATATACACACACACTTCCTTTACATCAAATACATTAAAACATCTGAGGTATGTCTCACCAGAAAATGGACAGGTCGGACGTCTCCACCAGCATCTCCACCAGAGAGTCCACCATCTTTGTGTGGAAGATGATGGTGTTCATCATTTTACCCAGCTCCTTGTGATCGGCGATACCCAGACTGGCTTTAGAGACACTGGTGTAGGCCTACACAGGGGAAACAGTCAGACAAAGTATTTTAATTAATGAGGTATTCTTGTTTTGATCAGCAGTGTTGTTCTCTGCTTTACGCAAAATTAAAAACATTCAGCGGAGACTGTGTTCAGCAGTCTTGAAACCAAATATTCCCTGGGACGAGCATCGCCCCGAGCTTTAGATAAATGTGTTTTAATAATTAAAGCACTTGATTTGTGAGCATACCTGCAGTCTGAACCAGTCCAGTCTCATGCCTCTGAAGTCAAACACCTCTCCATCCTCCACTGGAACACAGAAGCACAACGATTCACTCACAATTACACATCATCAACTAAACTTAAACGACACTGCCACTGTGTTGCTCTACTCTCCTGTTATCACTCCTCCTCCTCTATGTTTTACAGAAGTGATGTGTTACCTTGTTTGACACTGAGGGAGGTCATAGTGTTGACAAATGAAGACATGATTATAGACTCGTCCTCTGGACACACAGACAGGTTCTAGGAGATAAAGACAGGACAGAAAACTGGTTAGAAAGTCAACAGCAGTGTGGAACAGATCTGTCTTCTAACAGCCAGCCTTTAATTCTTTCAAACAAGACTCAAAATGTGATGTTTTATCTCCACAGGTTTCGACCGAAGATAAGACCATATTCTGTTTATCACAGAGCCTGGACCTCTAAAAGCTGAAAGCTGTGTAGAGTTAAGACCTTTGACAGTTCAGGACGCCTGCATTAAAGATTAGCAACAGGTTTTATGACAATCAGACAGCTGCTCATTCATTCATGTCCAAATCTCTACCGGGCCGCGCTCTTCTTTGGAAGCACAGTGGCTTCCTATTGGTCAACTTTTGTGAAAGGCCATTGCGCCTGTTTGGAAGTGGTGGTGACCGATTACAAAATTATATAACACACTTGGTTCATCATTATTATTCAACATATTCTAGGTGTTTTGTAATGATTGGACAATCAATTTTTGACTTGTAGTCTGATTTGTATTATCCCATACCTGTTTGCGTTTGTGGTGCCCCCTTGTGGCCACTTTGAATGAAACTTTCAGGATATGATCACGGTTCCTCTGAAGACACTGCTTACAAGGTTTGTGATGATTGGCCCGAAGGTTATGGAGTCATTTCCTGAACCACACCTCCTCTAAAGTTCATCGGTCAACATTTTTTAAACACGATGAGGTATCAACAAGCTTTTTGTAACTTTTGATAAACTTGGTCCAGTGATGATCCACAGAAGGTTTGGTATAAATTGGACCTACAGTTTAGGAGGAGGCGGCAAAAATGGCAGCAAAGGTCTGCATAACCGTGATATGTAGTTACGTTACGGCGTCAATTCGCAAATGCAGAAGTATAAATCCTGCTTGAGGGGTCTTTGAAGATTTAAATCTCTGACGTTCAGAGGGGGCAGCCTTTGTAGAAGCCCTGTATCTCACCCTGTATTCAGATTTAGTGCAGGAGTTATTACGTGTGTACATTTTCAAAGCTCTTCAGAGTGTTCATGTGTTCATACCTGCACCAGTTCATTCAGCACCACAGCATCAAACCCGGACAGATACTGGACGTAGTATCGCTGCATCACAGGGCCGTACTTCCTGACATGAGCTCTGAGCTCCTCCATGTAGAAGATCAACTCTGCTATGTGCCTGTAAAACACACACACACACACACACACACACATCAACACATCTGGAACTGAAGCAGCACAAGCGGTGGGCGCAGTGATTGTGTTACTGTCAGTGTGAACATGCGCGTGTTTGTGTTAATGTGTGTGTTCAGGCAGGTGTGTGTGTTTACATACTTGTCTATGAAGTCATCTGTGCTTTTCTTCTGGATGTTGTCAGCGTGTCGGAGCAGCCAGATGATCTCGTCACGGGCAAACGACAGCGCCATGAACACGAACAACGCCTAGTGGGACCCAAAGAGGCAGAAATTGAGAAATATGGAGAAAGTAGAGAAACACATTTTTTTTTTTTTAAGAAAAAGGGGGAGATATGGAAATGTCAGAAATTCCCCAAGATAAATAATTCCAAGATAAATTACCGCGGGCAGTTGGCAGCGCCTGCTCCCTCACAGTCTCTGAACCAAAGATGCAATATGTTTACAGAGCCAGTCTGGCTTAGCAAATACATTCTGTTATACATTTATAAGGGTCTCCATCTGGACGGGAACCTACAGGGCTTTTTAAGGTGGTAAAATCTGTCTGCCCTGATAAACTCAGAAGGTTATGCTGAATTATTTAAGGTGGTATTGTGTTTTAGGAAGGTGATGTATTTTAAGTTAAGCTGCCACTCCCACAGAGCAGAGCCGAGTCTTAATAAAAGAACATTTATTATTTGTTCTTGGCATTTAACCAAAGGGACATAAAATAAAACACAGTGAGATAATTTTTCATAGACGCGTCCCAAAGGATCTGTTGCATTAACATGGAAAAGCACCCAGAGACCAAGCACTGGGCATCGGCTAAAGGAAATGTCCTTTAGAAAATATACAATCAAAGATAAACAAGAATGGATTAATGTATCTGGGGCGCATTTATAAAATATCTCAGGGACACAGATTTATCTTTTATGTTGGACGTAACTGGAGAGGCATCATTACAACCTCCGCAGTGAAACTCATTTAAACTCCCTGATACGATATTATTACAATACTTTAGTCACAACACAATATCAATTTTAAATATTTTACAATATGCTGAGTATTGCAATGAAATATATTGCAATTTATTAACTTTTGTTCAACTGTAAATTCTGTTCTCAAAGCAAAACTTTATCGACATCTGTTTTATCTAATAAAATTAAGTTTCAGTCTGTTCATCTCACTTAAAACCTTAAAGGGATAGTTCACCCAAAAATGAAACTTCAGCCATTATCTACTCACCCATATGCCGAGGGAGGCTCAGGTGAAGTTTTAGAGTCCTCACATCACTTGCAGAGATCCAAGGGGAGAGGAGGTAACAACACAACTCCACCTAATGGAGGCTGACGGCGCCCCAGATTCAAACGTCCAAAAACACATCATTGAAACCACAAAATATCTCCATACTGCTCGTCCGTAGTGATCCAAGTGTCCTGAAGCCCCAACATAAAAAGTCGTTTGGAAAAACCTCATTTGAACTCTGTTTTTAGCCTCATTGTAGCCTGTAGTTCTGACTGCCTCTCTGGGCACCTCTGTGACGTTTGTCCAAACAGCTTTTTATGTCGGGGCTTCAGGACACTTGGATCACTATGGACGAGCAGTATGGAGATATTTTGTGGTTTCAGTGATGTGTTTTTGGACGTTTGAATCTGGGGCGCCGTCAGCCTCCATTAGGTGGAGTTGTGTTGCTACCTCCTCTCCGCTTGGATCTCTGCAAGTGATGTGAGGACTCTAAAACTTCACCTGAGCCTCCCTCGGCATATGGGTGAGTAGATAATGACTGAATTTACATTTTTGGGTGCACTATCCCTTTAAACTTGAACTTAAAAAGCACCTGATTGTATTATTCTATTAAACTACCAAAAGATTATTTTTATTTGTAATATTAATAATTTATATGACAAAAATATCGCGATACTGTGCTGTATTGATTTTCCCCCTCAACCTTAATATGTACAGCGTTTCCCACAGAATAAGAGCGTATATGTGGTGGTAGCTGACAAAGTTTTTCTTTAAAATGCCTGTGTGTATTATTCTGTGTCCCCTCTCTAAATTGAGGTTTTTGTGGGTTCGTGAATGCAGCGCAGGCCGAGCTCTCCGTCAGTTCTTTGTCTCCCTCAGCAGCAGTTTGTGCCGGGTGGATAATTGACATATTGAACTGTTCAGAGCTGATCAGGTCAGAGAGGAGCAGCTGCTGCGAGTGAATGCCAACTTTTAGACACTGCCACATATTGTTGCTGTTGCCACAAAATACTCTGCTGTATCGATTTTTTGCTCCACCACTAATACAAAATAAATGTAATACACAGTATCCAATGAAGGACTTGTAACGATGTCTGTCATGTAGTACCCCCACTGTAAATTTAATGTCTTGTTTGTCCTTTTCCTTTATTAATATTATTTATATATTGTTGCTGTTTGTGTTCCTATTGAGTTATTTTATTCTATAATTATTTATTCTATACCTTACTATGCTCCTAGTGAAGAAGTACAGCTGTCCTACATTAGTTAACTTTGAATTACAGATTATCTAACTTTCACTTTAGAGGTGACCCACATAACTTATGTTTTGTTATTTCATCATGTAAAGCGATTTTATATATTTCAGTTCATAAACCTGAAAACTAGAGCTATTTTATTTCCAGTAGACTTGACTTCTGTAAGTGTCTTAACAGGTCTCCATAAAACTCCATCAGACAGCTGATTCTGAACGCTGCTGCCTCGAGTCCTTACTTAGCCCAACAAAGTAGATCACATCACTCCAGTTCAGAGGTCTTTACACTGACTTCCTGTCCGTCAGCTTCATAATACTCCTGTTGGTTTATAAAACACTTGACAGTTTCTGCGACAGTATGAACCACCCAGACCTCTCAGGTCTTATGGGACAGGTCTGCTTTGTGTCCCCAGAGCCGAGCCTAAACATGGAGAAGCAGTGTTTAGTTTTTATGCTCCACATATCTGGAAAAAACTCCCAGAAAACTGCAGCTCTGCACCAACTCACTTCTTTAAAATCAAGACTGAAGACTTTTCTGTTTGCTGCTGCCTTTTCTTAAATCAGATATTTATTCATTTCTTTTATTCCTGTATTTTATACCTGTCTTGTTTTTAATTTCATTTCCTATTCTCTTGCTCTTTAATGGCGTTATAATGTGTGTCTTTTGCACTTTGTCTTGATGCTCTCTGTGTTTTATGTCGAGCTCTTTAAATCGCCTCGGTGCAGAAATGTGCTGTATAAATAAACTTGCCTTGCCCTGTCTTGTTCAGCACTTCTCCAGGTTGCTCATTTAGTGCTGCTCATTAAACTCCTCTTAAACAGAATCTTTTGTTATTTAAGATGCTGTTTTACTGTTTAAGGTGGTGTTCTGTCTCACCTTAGGGCCCAGCAGTCCGGGCTGATCGGCTAAAACGGTGGCCAGCTCCTTCAGAGCCGATCGCAGGAACTTGCGCCTCTCTCTGTGCATGGAGCCTCTGCAGACAGACAGAGGGAGGGAGACGGAGGGAGTCAGAGCGAAGCATCAAAACACACAAGCATCATGATTATATTGTATTTTGACACTTTCAGGACAACCCTGCAAGAGGACAAAAAGTAAGCAGACGACAGTGACGGCGAAAGAATGAGAATGAAGATGAAAGGGGAAGACGGAATAAGTAATGAGGATAAAAGCAGAGATGAGACAGAGGGGAGGATAAAAAGGGAAGAGAAAAACTGAATGAGGGATAAAGAGAGGTGAAGCTACTGTGTGAGACTCCCTGAGAGAGAGACGAAAGGCTGGAGGCACTGAACTGATGGCTAAAGATGGAGGCAGGAACAAAGAGCAGGAATATAAACGGATGAAACAGGGAATATGAAATAAATCATAATATGTGAAATATGTTTTGCATGCGAGGAACAAAAAGGAAAAATTAGATGAAAATTCCAGTTGGGATGCGACACAGGGATTAGTGAAAAGATCATGTACGTACGCGTGAGACAGGGCCTGCTCCTTGCACTCTCTGATGTCATTGATGCGTTTGTTGTACCTGGAAAACACACGAGCAGAGAGGACGTGTTAAAAGAGCAAAGACATACTAAAATCAGTTTGTCTGCCCGTGTGTATCCTAACGCACTCATGCTCTTACCCTCTGATGTTCACAAACAGGTCCTCTGCAGCCTTGTGGATGTGGAAGACCTCATCCCTGAACAGACAGAGGCAGGTGGAGCTCTGCAGAGCCAGCTTCCACAGAGACAACGCTGCTGCGTCGCTGTTCAGCACCGCATGACACAGGATGAAACCGACTGGAGAGAGAACAGAGAGGGAGAGGTGACTGAGTGCAGTTCAGAGGCCAGAAAATAAATGTTTTACATGACTGGATGAATGAGTGACCGTTTCACTTACAAACAATCCACTTCTCCATGGCGTCCAGTGACAGGTATTCACACGGCATCTACAGACAGACAGCAGTGAGGAGCAGATCATCAGGACATGATGTCAGCTGACTTTCATAGTTAGAATCAGTCAGAGGCAAATATCTGTCACAGAGGTTTACGGAGCACACATACATGAGTATGGATTAAATGCCTCATTAAGCTCAGGCTCAAGCTATCACCACAGATTTTAAATTATGTACTTTTAATCTTTCATCTGTAAATATTGAAACATGAGCTCCTGGACGTTTAATTTAAAACGTTCCCTTCAACAGCAGATATTCAGCGTGGTCATACTAACAGTGTCTGACTGTGCAGGATTGAGCATGGTGGAGGGAGCAGAGATGAGAGACAGCAGCTGGGCGTTCCTCCACTGGTCAGCGGAGAGATTCCTCCGGGGATAAACCATCTGAAGACTGATCAGTGCATCTGACAGAGACTGGAGAAGGAGACAGAAGGAGAAGGGATGAAGAGGGAGAAACAGGAGGAGAGACAGGAGGTGAGCTTTCTGGCACTCGAGTTGATCACCATGTGTCACTGTGTTGCATCAGTCTGCAGGAACAACTGCGGTGGAGGTGTCTAAATCTTCACTTTATTTTCTCTTTAATTAAGTCGAGACTTCAGCCCCCAGTTACAGAGCAGAAAACTGTTTCACTGACTGATGGATCTGATGCCGCATTTTTACTGCACTGTGCAGCATGGCTCAAATCAACATGACTACAACCAGCAGCTCGCTCAGTCATTTGGTTGGTTGATCCATAGAAATTTCCACAACCATTGGCAGCCACACTTGAACTTTAGCTCTGTTTCCACCGAGCTGTTCAGTTCAGTTTAATATGACTTGTTTCTGTCTCCACAGTTACAGAAGGCAAGAGAAAAAACAATGTGAGAGACCACACCACTGAATATTACAGCAACAGTTCTTCTACCTTTCCATGTGGAACAAACTCCTCCATCAACTTCTTCAAAGGGTTCTCGTAATCCACGATCATCTGGCCCAACCTGGGGTACTCCCGGTCACTACGACACACACAGTACCACGGTTACCATAGAGACCACGACCATAGACAGTTTACAGCGCTTAAAGAGCTTGAACGTCCCGCTGTGGTCGTTCTCTCATCGACCTGAGTGTGTTTCAGTCACCTGGCTCCGTGCGTCATCTCGTGGGCGTAGTTGTACAGTCCTATGATGGCTTTCCTCTCCTCGATGCGGGACAGTATTGTCATCAGTGTAGTGTAAGTCACCACCAGGTCAAGGTAGTTCTTGGTCAGGTCAAAGTTCACCGTCTGACAGGAAAGAAGACGAGACAAATCAGTGAACTTCCCCGCAGCGGAGAAAACAACCCTGACAGCAACAGTTTTATAAGCATGAGGTGAATGTAAGCCAATATCTCGAGAAGCATGTGTAAGCAACCTGTCATATCTAGCAACTCACTCGCCCGATCCAGCAACTGGTAAAAACTGGTAAAAAAAGAGCTAGAGCCATTTGACTAAAGCTGATGGTATTACTGCTGTAGCATGATGTTATTAGGCTAAATATTACATTTCTAACAGTGTCTGAGCTGATTTATTGACACAGCATGCTTGTAGGCTGCTGTAACGTTATGGTTTACAGAGGAAATAACGGGATGTGACTTAATCATGTGAAAATATTGTTAGTGGAACAGAAACAAGCGTTAGTTAGGGGACAAGAGCCAAGAGTCACAAAGACTCACGTACGTTAAAAGTTACTTAGGCTACAACCGGTGTATTTACTGTAGGCTATGCGTCCGGGGTCCTTCGCATGTGGAACGAGTAACGTGACCACTAACTTGTCCCCAAACCAACGTATGTGTTTCACTAACGTTCTTTATGTATTATGAAGAATGTCAGACTGGCCAATCAGGGGCAGAGTTGGGCCCGGAGTTTCGAATGACACAGAACCGGCACGGTGCCGGTTCCCGAACCTAATTAAGTAGGCTACTTACAACAACATGAAAGACAATCTGATATTCTGTTTGTTGCTGGTTATTTCCTTAAAAACTACGACTTTATTCTCAAAATATTACGAGTTTTTTTCTCGTAATATTTCGACTTTATTCTCGAAATCTCAGAATTTTTTTTTCTTCAATGTGGCCCTAATACTCCGTCGTAGTGTAGCCTGTCCACCAGTTAAAAAAATGTTTCGACATTTTGTCCACTAAAATGAGCGTCACACGTCTACGACCTGCCGCCTTTTCCTCTAAATTTAGCAAAATGTCAATGGTGCTGAACTCGTTCTGAGTCTCCCTAGCGAGGCTAACCTTGGATTCCAAATCCAAAAAAGGGAAAAATTCGACAGTAACGGCGGACAGATTTGTTTGTTTTCACCGCCAACTCTGCAAAGTTAAAGTGGCAAATAATCATAAACAGTCCACTGCAGGGGAGCCACTGTGTGGTTAGAGATATTAAAAGATATTATTAAAGAAGTTGCTGACTCCTGCGCTAGCTCAACTGGGCAATTAAAAAAACATTCATGTTAAACCCTGACCTCTAAAAGAAGTATTGCCCATGTGTTGATTTGCATATGTAGATTAAATTGCGTACTTTCGTTCTCTGTTGCAATAAAACCATACACATACAAACATTTGTACTTTAATCTTGACGTACCTTTCCACTTGATATGGCAGGTGACAGAGTATTCTCAAAGAGTAGCAACAAAATGATAAAAAGTAATGTATGTCCACTTTATAAGGTACACCTGTACAATTTAATGCAATCCAGTCCAACAGGTCTGCTACAAATTCCACAGTTAGAAAGATTAAAATGTTCAGTTGTTTGTGAACGCTTTCAGAGAGGTATTAATTTAACTAAACGGTGTAGCTTGTTTGATTAATGCATCATTATCTATACAGCAAGAGTTTATGGCTCAGCTGGTGTATCGGAGAACATTATTTTTCAAAGATAGTAAATAATAAAGTGACCACTGAGAATATGTCGCCACCTGAGAATTATAACGTCCTATCTGCATTCTGAGAGGATTTGAGATACGGAGCTTCAGAGTTGTTGCATTCCATATGGTAAAGATTATTTGTGGAACAAGTCTCTTTCATACACAAAAACGACAAACACCTTAAAGTGATTGTCAGTGTGACGTATAAACATCCTGCCAGCTTTGTAAATGGGCTTTAGGAACGCATCAAATCAAGGAACATGAACAGTTTACTTATAATTTGTTTTGAAAACATAAAATTTGTGTAACAGTGTCTACATGTACAAAAAATGTTGAATCTAAAGCTTTCTATGGAGAAATAGATGGCGATAGAACCTTTTATTTTCTAGATAAAATGTCCAAAAGTGCATGTGACTCATAAGAACACCTCACATAATGTTAATAAGTTATAACAGAATAAGAATGTATGAATAACTTAGTCTTGATAAAAATGTCAGACAGATCATTGTTCTCAAAAGGTGACGATTTGTCATCGTCTCGTTCAGGTTTTGTACTCACAATGTCGAAGAAGACCTGGCAGGCGTCGATGGTGTTCAGCAGCTCACACACATGGTCCTGTTGATTAAGAGGTCAATATAAACACCTCCATCAGAATCACCTCCATACAATCCTTCACAGTGTACTGTCGGTGTGTGTGTGTATGCGTGTGTGTGTTTTCCCACCTTGAATTCCATGACGTCTACGAAGGTAAAATAGTAGAGAGCCAGGTTCTTCAGAATCTCTGACTTTTCCTTCTGCAGCTGAGCCAGCTGTTGCTGTAACACGGCAGCGTACACACAGTTACAAAAAGGTCGTGAGATAATCTACAACTTACAGGACAATAACTATATATGAATATCAGTCAAACCTAAAAGAGTATCTGCCATCATTTACTGGATCTCTCTTTTTGTCTTTCAGTGGGTGTTTTATAAACCTTACACTTTGTTTCTCTGTGTTTTAAGGCTGCGCTGACGAATCAGTCCTAATATGAGCTGATACGTTCTGTTCCCTGAGCTGAAATGTTTCATGCACATTTATCAACTACATATTCAGCTATATCAAAATTACCAAGTCGTTATGCTCTCATATACGCTCTGGAAATAATTTTCTCCCACATCATCCACACTTGTTTTTTTGAACTTGAGTGAAGAGTATCTGCATATCTGTTACTTCAACTCATCTCTTTGCCTTCAGGGATCAATACAGTTTATCGGATCTTGTCCTAATTAATTATAGTTTCTCTTCATTTTGACTAAATTAACAGCAGACTGATATAAATGAGACGCTGAATAATTCAGTGATACTGGAGCTGGCAGAACTTTAGCCAGCTCTTCTTTCATTAAGACAAACAGAGAGAAACACAGATGACTAGATACAAGAAAACGTTCATGAAGTCATTTTACTTTGGTTCAACATTTCCCTCATTTGGATTTTTGCTGCGGCGCACTGATGCAGCGACATCAGCATGTTAGGTTTACTTTTAATTTGCTCAATAGGAATTTTTTCACTTAAATTTTTAAGAGCTATTATGTTTGGGAAGAGAATCAGAATATAAAATCTGGGGTGCTCAGACTTTTTAAAGAGCAGCTTGTGTTTGACGATCACCGTCCCGGCTGCAGAGTGACTAAAAATGTTTGACCAAAGTAAAATCTGACTATCAGTGCAAACCCAGACCGTCCACCCAATAGCGTCTTGATTTGCGTTTTCTCAAAGTCAAAGTTTAAAGACAGAAACGAGAAGAAGCATTAAAAGACAAAACCTTCTACTGTGCTTCTTGATGTTTGGAAAAGTTCAGCTGTGGATGCAACGTGTTCTTAAAAACCCAAACTTAAATAAAAGCTCAGCTTGCAAAGATCGTCTCTTCAATCTTTCAACAAGCTGTGATATATAAAGAGGAATAAAAGGCATCACCTTTAGCTTGGAAGAAGCAGTTTCTATTTACATGACAGACATGACTAAAGCACACTGTATGTAAATGTAACCCAGCTCCAAAGCTGTGTGTGTGTCTCAGGTCAGAAGTGTAACTTTAACCGGTGCAGGTGCACGAGATAAAGTGGAAAAGGTGTGAGAAATGATAAAAGTGTGACACTGCTGCTGCACCAAGGAGTTTAAACCTCTCTTACTCTACCCACAGTCAAGCAAAGACAATATTTTTAAATTCTGGATGGGCGATCAGAGGGTCTTCTGCCCTTTCTGCAGAATTTGGAATGACCAAAGTCCACGCCACTGCCAACTGACGGAGGCAGATAAGGATGTCAGATCAGCACAGAGACTAACCATTAAGAATAGACAGTGAACTGAAGGACACAACAAATCACTACATCTGCTCCCTAACACTCCTTCGTGCAGGCAGTCAGCCAGTCACTTTAAACAGCCAGTCTGTCGGTCATCAAGCCATCTAACAAACCAGCAGTCAGCCAGCTGGCAAACCAGGTAGTTAACCAGCCACACAATCACTCAGTGGATGAAGGATAGAAAGTAAAATCGCTGCCAGCAGAGAGGAGGGAGAGCAGAGCAAAGCAAAAACACACTCCAAAAAACAGCTTTAAAAACAGGTAAACAAATAAACAAAAAGCACGTTATTATAAAACTTAAGGTACGTGAACTAAAATCCAAAAGTTACAGAAACTTAGATACAAAAACTTACCAAAAAGCACAAGTCCGGAATAAGCCAAGTTTAGCATGCAAAACACAAACAAACACAGAAACAAAGCAGAAAACAACGTAAGAGACAATTTCTGCACAGTTATACTGAATAAAGCAGTTAGCTAGACACTCACACACACGCACACACACACACACACACACACGCACAGTGCTGTTTGCTAAATGACAATTTGACATAAACACATAGGCCAGAAGCTACAAGCTAAGCTAACAAGTAAAGCTGAAAGAAACATTTGATGAGCAATGACTCAGTTTAGTGCAATCACACACACACACACACACACACACACACACACAAACAATTGTACTTAATTTAATGTAGATTCAATTTGCTAATAGTCTTGTTATTAAAGAGATTTTTGTACAAGTGTGACAAACTATCAAACAACGGTACATGCAGGGTTTCTCACTGCCGTCCCACCCTGAATAAAACGTCTGCCGCTGCAAATAGATTTTTTATTTCTGCAGCAGGACCGTTGATTAGGAGCACTACTGGAGCATGTGTACTAGGGAGGGACCATAATGTCAGCACGTCGTGGGTATCGGCTGATATCGGCTTTAAAATGCAGAACAGAATCAGCAAACATGCCTTTTCTTGTTTTGCACAATGAATGAATATTAAACACATTTTACGATCAGAGTATTTATGTATAATATGATGGTAAGTCCATTACATAAGAAATTTGCTGATCACTAAAAATTAGGTGGGGAAAAAGTGGCTATATTGATATCGGTATTGGTTGTCAGCCAAAGAAGTTGTAATATATCAGATATCGGGAAAAAAATCCAATATGGTGCATCTCTAATGTGTCGGCTCAGTTATTTATAGCACCACACTGTTGGAGCACAGAGCAAACTCGAGCAGCAGAACATCAGGTGCATTGAAGGTGAAACTTCATTGTGCTAGGTCTAACAGTTTGCATTCACTCGCAGCAGCTGCTCCTCTCTGATCTGACTGACAGGTCAATTATCCACCCTGTGAGTCAGAAACTGTTGCTGAGGAAAATATTGCGACTAGGGATGGGTCACGATTTTCAAATAGTCGTTTTATTTTTGAAAAATCGATTTTTTAATGTGACTATTACTATTCGCTGTCTTATTTCCCCCCCTTTATTTGACATGCAATTCAGCTCCTAACCGCACGAGGGCAGTCTAGGATTGCTACAGCGGTGTGAGATGCTCTTCTACAAACAGGAGAAACATGCAGAGACTACTACTCCGTGAGGTATGTCTGCAGTCATTCGGGCTGTCATAGTCGAGCGCACTTCTGCGTTGTAGTTTCCCGTAAAAATGTCCGTGAAAAATCCCTGTGATGTGAAAAATACATGCCAACCAGTCACTGGTGTGCGCGCACAGGGCTTGCGGACGTCCGCTTTGAGTCCGCGTGGACCTCCGTGGAGTCCGTTCCGCCCAAGTATGTTCGGGCCTTTAAAGATGAATGGATCTCTGTGTGCATGGCTCGGGTGGGGGGGGCGGATTATTCTAAAAATTGTCGAATACTTGCTATGATTTTCAAATAGTGTTTTTGCTTGTGTTGCCCATCCCTAATTGCGACTTGATTATTTTGATAATATCGTATTGTGTATCGTATTGACTAAACACTGCATATGAAAATAAAAGTGAATTTGCAGCAAAAATCAATCCAAACAATTAGAGTGAGCAAACTCATGTTGTCACTTAATATTTCTGGGTGTCTCCTGCTGCTGATTTGATCAGTAATTAAAACTTCTGTTGAATCAAAAAAGGAACTCGACTCACTTTTGATCACAGTTATCTATAAATTCAAATACTTAAACACTTGTAAGTGTGAACTTCACAAAAGAGAAGTTGCTTTGTTTTCTCAGTGTTTCAGAAATTCAGTGTTTCAGTTGGAATCACCCATCAATACGATATCATCACAATACTAATAAAATGTTTGCAGTATTGCGATGGCTTATAGAACGATACGTTATCTCAAATTATATCCCCAGAGAAAAAAAAGTCAGTTTTATCTAACAAGTTTTGCAAAGTCTGTTCATCTCATTTCATTTTAATTGCAGCTAAATGTATGTAGGAGACTGAAAAATACAATATTTCTTTTTTATTATAGTAGGTTACCAAAAGTTTAATTCAATTGCAATTTTAATAATTTATATATTCTTTAAAAGTCTATACTTGGCATCCACGAATCAATACATTGATCATTTGTGATGATTAAAAGAGAACACGAATAATCATTTAATTAAATAATACTGGATATTGTGATTGATAATTATGTTTTAGTAATATTGCATAATTTGCAACATTAAAATATCAGGAATTTAGTACAACAGATTTTTCTATACATTTTCCAGATCTGCTGAACTCAGATTCAAACGCAACTTTTTTTAAAGTACTAGATGCGGAAAAAATAAACTTCCAGTCTAGATTAAAAAATTGAAGATAAGCATGTGAAGCTAAATCAATCACACCAGTGCAGACATCCTTTCATCCTCTTCCTCTTCACGACATAAAAACACAGGGCAGACGCACATGCAGCTGCACTTACGTTATTATTCCGCGTCTCCACAGCAGGAAACTTCCTGACAATAAATTTAACCGCAGACTCCAAGTTCTTATCAACGAGATAGGAGGGCTTCGCCTTGGGATCGCCACATGCCTGGAGGGGAGAGGAGAGGAGGACGTGAGAAGGTACACAACAAAAACATGGCATGCACTCCACTGCTTACATTTCAGCATTTATGACTGTTATTTCTATGGATCTAACATTTTCTTTCCTCATGGTCAGGCATGTTAGATGTGTGGTCATCACCAGGGGAACATTTAGTGCTCAGAGTGAAAACTGGTTTATCCCGGCCCGGGATGTGAGAGGGGGTTCAGGTGGATGAAATATTGACATCACTGACATTTAGTGAAGTTTCGGACCAGAGGCATGTTCAAAACATGAAAACGAACACACGCAAACTTGATTGCCAGGTGACCTGTGCAGTCTGATTAAACATTAAGATGCACGTCAACAAGGAGATTAAAAACTATCAACAGGGTGGATTTACACTTTGCTGAATTAAGTTTGGAAGTCTGTGGTTTTCATGTTTGGATAAACCAGCTTCAACTGTTGTAAAAGACTGAACGAGAGCCTGAATTGATCAGTGGTTCTCACCTGCTGAGCTGCGGAGAGATGTCAGGGAGCTCTGCCCTGAAATTTAAAATACAAACACTTGCTCTGCGCATGTTTGCTGGCCCTCGTTATGATCACAGGTCTGGAGTAAACAAATTTGAGCTTCTAATAATTAGCGTCATTGTGATCATCCAGAAATGGCAGCCTCTCCTGCCGTCATAAGTTACGCTTTGCCAAAAGTTATCCACAGCACACAGGAGGCTGAGAACCACTGAGAGAGTCCCAGGTAATGAGAGGGTTTCAGTTTCACACTCAAGTGTCTCTGTGCCATCACCGGTTAGTACCACTGCATGACGGGCAGAGTGATGGACGGGTAAAATGAAGAAGGGGTTGAATGAAACAGAAGAGGAAAAAAAAGGAAGAGAAAGGGAAAGAGGGAGAGTTGAAGTAAAGGGGGCACACGGAGAAATGATTTAAGAGAGACAGATAAGTGGTCAGAGAGAGAGAGAGAGAGAGAGAGAGAGAGAGAGAGAGAGAGAGAGAGAGAGAGAGAGAGAGAGAGAGCCATACTTTAATTATTCCACTACACCTGCAGAGCTGCCTTATTTTTATATGCTACATATTCTCATCTATTTCTCTAAGCATCTGCCTGATTGCCTTGACTCTGGCAGGAAGCAACAGCGCTCATGCATCATGGGAAGTGTAGTCGTGAATGGTGAGGAAGATGTGGTCCATGCATGTGCCATAAACAGAGTGAATGCATAAAGTCTGTTGGCTGCCAACACAGAGGAACAATCCTAGAAGAGGTCAGTGACCGTTCTGAGGATTCAGTTCCTCATGGTTTAAGGTTTTAAGTTTAGAAAGTGGAAGCACACATTTAGAAAAGCCATAAAAAGTAACATGAAGTTACCAAAATAAAAAACTACAACACAAAATGCTATGCTTTAAATGTAATGTTTGTACCCGCAGTAACATGTCAACGCTAACAGCACCACAACCGGGAACCTGGATTTCAGTTTGCATGGCGCGGAAACGTTTCCAGCATCAGGCCAGTACAAAATGAAACCGCAAAACAGCAACACATGCTAGTTCACACAAGCACAGAAGGTAACTGACAACCCAGGTATCAAAACACAATAAGACGCCTCCTGAAAACTCTGCTGTTGTTCACATGTAGCAGTGGAGATTTAGACTTATCAAGTATTTCACAGCAGTCACAGTTTGCATCGTGGTCCCAACGACTGACGATGGGTGTGGTTGGTGACTTGAAAACCCTCGACCCTCAGAGATCAGTGCAAAAAAAGAGCCTTTCTCCCGCCCTTTAAATTTAAAGATTAACCACTACAAATTCATATCAGAGCCACTGCTGCGGCTTTCGCCAGTTTACCTGCAAGTTAAAGAGGAAACACATCTGCTGCCACTTTACATCCGCTATATTTCAACATGGGATGCAAAATGGTGCAGGTGTAAAATAGGTTTAATTCACTAGAAGAATTATTCGGCAGGTTAAAAAAAAAAAAAAAAGCAAGGATAGCCTACCCTGCGAGCAACGTCACCTACACAACATGTATCATGCCACCTCGCCAAACCCCAGTTCAGTTTGTGTGTCTGTAGCTGAAGCTAGTGAACGCACTATGACACCAGAAACAGGCATGCTGAGCTCTGGTAGAGCTGGGTCTGAAACACACCCACTACTGCAGGGTCTCGCACACAGAACACTTGGACACTTGGGAGAGGGAGGGTTGACACAGAAAAACATACAACACCGACATGATTTCAAAACCCATCAATGACACAGACTGGACCTCAAGTCTCAGCTTGCTTCCTTGCGCCCACCTCTCTCACACCTGACCAGATTTCCAATTTCAACAGCCGTCGACGCTTAAAATCTCCGCCGCTGTGTGTTTACTCAACAGCTACGGGCCCGAGAAAATCTGTTTAGGTGTGTGAGAGGCAGGCTGAATTTTAACTATGTAAAATGAGAAGCAAGGAATCAAGATGTGACTGTTAAATCCATGCAGTTGCAAAAGCACAAGCCTTGTTGTTTTTGCTAACACAGTGCTCTTCTGATGACAACACACCACTAGCCTCACCCTACACAACAGACTAGTCTCTACGTTGGCCACTAAAAATGTAGTTACCCTTTGACTCACGCCGGGGAACTGCAGGATAAAAAACACTGTCCGGTTATCACATAACATTGGTATGCTGACTGAAAGGACTGTACAAGTGTTTCCCATGTTTTAGCCCAAACTCAGAACAGCTTTAGACTTTCAGGCTGCTGCACAACTTTTAACAGTAAAGCCTGAAAACCTTCTGATGATTTCTTGTTGATCTTATGCTGTTGTTTTCAAATTTATAATACTTGCTCTAGAAAGGTACTCTACACATGAACTTAACTGATTTATTTACTTACTTGTTGGTGCGTTCAAATGATTGTAGGAAGCTCCAACATCCAAGACAGCAACCTTTTATAATGCAAGAAAGTGGGACTGGGCGATAAGGCTCAAAAACAGTATCGCAATATTTTTATGCTGTATCGCCGTACACGATATATATCTTGATATTTTGAAATCTCCTACTGCAGTCTACTAAAATACAAAATTATCAAATGAACTACAGTTACAATAAAGTAACTGAGAAGCCACTGTTGTAATAAAGTTAAATAAAGTACTGTTATAAAAAAAAAAAGTGGTGCTTTTATTTTGAAGCATCTGGCTCGTCCCAGCCAGAGGTGGTGATGTTGTTTTAATCAACAGTTAGATGTGAGCAGTTAGCAGAACGTTAAACTGTTACCGCGGTGCCGTTAAACGTAAAGAAGAAACAAACTAACAGCTCTCCAGTTCATATATTAATAGTACTTGCAAGTTGCACTGGTGCTCCATGGTCGCAAAATGTGACGTAACATTCGCAGTCTGGGACCTTGCAGGTAAAAAGATAAACATTCCGTCTGCTCTCCACTACTGTTGAACTTAATAAATTAAACTGTTACCACAGTGCCATTAAACACAGCTCTTCAGTTCATATATTAATTGTATTTGCAAACTGAACTGGTGCTCCATGGTCACAAAATGTGACTTCACGGTCTGGAACCCTGCAGGTACCAAGACATATGGTCCACCTGCTCACACTACAGTTGAAATCATTAAGTTTAAATGTTACTGCGATGTCGTTAAATGTGATGATGTATTCACTGTAAGCAGGAAACACACTAACAGCTCTCCAGTTCATATATTATAGTATAGTACTTAGTATTTGCAAGGTGCACTGGTGCTCCACGGTTGCAAAGTGTGACTGAAGTGGTCTGGAGCCCTGCTGATTAGATAAATGCTTCATCTGCTCACACTAATGTTGAACTCATTAAGTTAAACTGTTAACGCGGTGCTGTTAAATATAGAAATGTACTCACTGTAAACAAGTAACAAACTAACAGCTCTCCAGTTTATATATTACTAGTATTTGCAAGTTGCACTGGTGCTCCATGGTTGCAAATCCAATTGTATAGTAGCGGTTTGGAGCCCTGCAGATTAGACAAAAGCTCCGCCTGCTCACACACTGTTGCCCAGGAGAGAGATGCCTGGAGGAGTGTGACGAATCATATCTGTGAGTCTTTCTTGGTGTGTGTGTGTGTGTCAGAAGGAGACAGCGAAAGAACCAAAACGCCAAAGTGAATCTCACGCCGGTGGTTTAATAAATAATGACGCTGCAATTTAAAATCGATGTTCGTGGTAGTCATTTTATCATCCCACGTGGAACAAGCCGCAATACACCGACTACATTCGATTCATCGCCCACCCCTACAAGAAACTACCAACACTCACATTATTCTGATCATCTGGTTTGATTTTCTGACGATACAGTTTGTGGAGGCGATGCTGTACAGCAGCTGACTCTTCATGTTGGGCTCGAATTTCCCACAATCACTTGTAGGCAACAAAATGAACAGTTGCCATCACTGTCTGATCTCAGAACTGCCTCACGGTTGACAGTGACGTGATTTTGACAAAGAGATAAAACACATTCACAAACACTTAATGTGAACACCTATGCTGTAGATAATGGTTGGCAGTAATGTACAGTAAGTTACATGAGTTGTAATTAATGGGCTAAAACATGCAAAAACCTTGGATCTATTACACTAACATACTGGAGATCTTATTTTTCGCAGATATAGCCACACCATTGCAGCGTCACCAGTAGATTTAGCTTCAACTACATTACTCACTAAATTATTTTACTGTGAGAAGTAAAGAACAGAATTGGCTGTGTGGCTGCTTGGCATCACAGGACAAAAGCATGAAGATTGACTGATCATTTTCTGTCATTTACATGGCGTGGCATTGCCCATTAGTGCTGGTGGTGGCTAGTGCAATAAGCTGGCTGGCTGGGTTTTGGGTGGGGTGGGGGCTGATGGAAGGATGGATGGAAGGAAGGACGCAGTGAATGAAGGGAAGGGGCATGGGAATAAGCTGAGAATCAGTAGTGGTCAGGGAGGAGTAAGGGAACTGTTGCCTGGATACCAGAACAGACCTTAGTCTCGCCTCCACCATCGTTTCTCCACTCCGGGCAGCAATTAACAGCTGAGCTTCTCAAAGGGTCCCCGCATTGAAACATATGGCAGGGGACCCTGGACTGGGTAGAGCTGGGCCAGAGAAAACCTACATCTGAAAACTAATTAAGGCTACTCATTACTGGATGAAATATTCCAACACCCCATGGCACCTTTATAGTGATCCTTCAGAGTCTCCGTAAACCACGCAGAAACATACTTGTCCTCGCTGAGATGAATTAGTTTCCTGTGTGTCGTTCCTCACAGTGTGAGCTTTCTCATTTTCACATGGACAGATTAACTGACGCAGAAAGAAAAAACTAAAGAGCTCCAAAGAATGGAGGGCTTCACGTGATTAGGAACAGAACCACAAGAGAACCACTACAACTGAGAGCTGGCTGACTGCCTGGACTGCCTGCTGGCAGGAGGATGATCTTCACTCATCCTTCTGCATTTGTCAGCACTGTTGAACTTGGAGCTTGGAAACAAATTCACAAAAATACTTTTTAGGATTAAACCTGCATCTATAAAGGAGCTTGTTGGCATGATGCAGCCGTAGATGATGAATCGACTGCCAAATCAGTTAATTTATGAAGAAGACTTTCTTCAAAGACATTCATATGAGTGGTTAAGTGATGATTAGCTGGTAGCTACTAAAAAGATAGGGGTGTAACAACACACGTGTTCACATTGAACTGTTTGGCACGAGGCTTTCAGTTCGGTACGCATTAAAAACCAGTAATGCTAGCAATGTATTTCTATCTTAATCAACCGTTGGTTCATCCATGTAGAAATATAACGCTGCGTTTCTTCCACCAACAGGGCTCTCATTTTAGTGTAGAGCGTCAGACTGAATTTACCAACGCACCATGTCAGGTCACTCACTCTCCGGGACCGCCAGTGTTACTTGAATAAGTAAACACTGACCAACGGGACCAGACTGGCCGACCCGTATGCTCTCACTCAGTGGATGGATGATGTCACAGGAAGCCAGTCTTACAAAGGAGGACCACACTTGTTTGTTTTGCTATGGAAGCTAACGTTAGCTAATGTGCTAAAAAGTTAGCGTTGCAGAGAAATCCAATCTTCCTCTTAATCCCTCCCCAGTTTCTGATGAGGTGGACATGATAACCCTTAATACACATAACCTTATTCATCCCTACAACAGGAAATACTTTTTCCCTAACCTGATATGAAGTGTGCGCTGCACATGTGAGCATTTTTGATGATGGCCTCCGTCCAGTCCTTTGGTCTTATCACATTTAACCATAGTTGTGTGAAGACAAAGGTACGTTAGTGACAGCCGTTTAGCTTGTGTTTATACGGCTGTGGCATTTAACAGATTATTCATGTATTAATTAGACTGAAAAAGCTCAGAGAGCTCATGCGACGTAGCAACTCGCCGCTGACTCCCAGTGGGCGACAGAAAAGACAGATATTATCCGCTCTGATGTCAAAAGCAACCTAGTATTTTTTATAGTACGGTAGGTTAACGGGCCCATTATACAAAAAAAAAAAAAAAAAAAGCCCAATATATCTTAATTTTTTAATTTTTATACATTTAAAAATCAAGGAAATTTCTTTGGCATTTCTACTTTTTTCGCTGTACCAAACCGTGAAATCTGTGAATTGTTACACCCCTACTGATAAACCGATAAACAATATAACATCCATATATATCATTGTTATGAGTCATCACAGTAGACATACATTTTAAATAAATATGTTCCATGTTTGTGATCATCAGATTGAACATTGAACTGTCTCTGGGAGCTCTGAGTCACACTGCAGCCACATATAGATCAAATCAGCATATTTAAATGCCGCAGTCATGTGACTTAATTGTGACACATTTCTGGTATTCACAAAAAACAGAGAGTAAAATCTAGTTTTGGCTGTTAGCAGACTAGTAAACTGGTAAAGTATCTGCACTACGGAAAAAAACAATTTGCATGTAAAAGCTGTCTCATAAGCAAATGAAGAACACACTGAATTTCCATTTGGGGTTGGTGAATGGAGCCCAGCCTTAGTCTCAGCGTTACAGATTCAAACATGAAGAGGAGTGAGGGACAAAGGAGAGGACCAACAGATCAGTACAGGTAGCCAGGAGCAGGAGGAGGACGAGGAGGGGAGGAAGGGAGGGAGGTGAGGAAGGGTGAAGGGGGGGTGGGGTTTCATCAGTGGAAGGTGATAAACTTTGCAAACCTTCCAAACTTGTCCTTGCTGCATAGGAGAGGGGGGAAGCATTGGAACGGAGAGAAGAAGAGAAGAAATCAAAACAAAGAGCCCACCCAGACAAACTGCTGGATCACTGGTCTACACACACTCTCTCACACACACACACACACACACACACACACACACACACACACACACACACACACACACATGCATGTCTTAAAACAGCTGCTCTCATACAGGTGTTTTCTGCATATCTGAGAGTTCAGTTAAGGACAGCCGGTCTGGCATTTCTTTTCAACACAACACATAGAACACAGCACATGCTGCGCCGACATGTGATCATATTTGCACTTGTTCTAACGCACGCTGTCTTCAAAGTAACACAAAGTGTAGTATCCCCGCCTACGCACTCATTGAGAATAACACATCCATTTTAAGAGTGTGTGGAAAGGCTGAAATAATATGGCTGACACTCCGGCTGTCAGCTGTCTCATACAGAACAGTGTGAAGACAAAGTTTGGCCCCTGCAGTTTTCACTGGCTGCAATATTTGCTCCACTTTTCTGCTCCGTGGCTGTTGCTTAGTAACTGACAATGCAGATTTCCCCTGCCGCTGAAGCACGAGGCGCTTCATTGCTGATGATGCTCTGATGCATGTTTGAACCTATCATGTCATATTTATACGGACATATGGCAACAGGAGTCACTTATTTATACTGTGCTGTATCTCACGAGGACTGTGATGGCACTTTGAGAGGAGTTTGGTTGCACAGCGTGGGCGATATGGCAGAAATATTCTATGACATCATAACTCTACATCAAGGTTATGGTATATATCACAATACAGTAACTGTTCTGGAATGTCACTTGAGAAATGGTTTAAAATCGTATTGCAATTCATCACATTTGATTATTTTCTTCTTTCATTTTGTGCTTCCATACAAACAAAACACAACTGCCTCATATGAGAACATTCATTCCAGATGGAATGACAGGGCCAGGCGATATGACCCTGAAATAAAATCACTATATTTAGGTTATTTTTGCGATAACATTATTCTTGGCAACATGACATTTTAGTAAAAAAAAATATTATTTTATTAATTTAAGAACTCGGAATTGCAACGCCCATATTATTTCAATGCACAACCACACACCGGTGGTGGCTAGGCACTTCACGCCACTGTCCTGTTTCCAGCCTCACAGCCCCCAGAATAAATTGCTTGTACACACCAGCTTCCGTAGCAGCTCTTTTTCTCTGCTCCTATAGCAGCTCAACTCCTCTCCTCACCATGGACGTATAAAGAGAACTCTGCAGCTGTTGCTGTGTCTCGTGTGTGACGAAGAATGGATGAGGAGAGACTTGTTGTTGAGGTCGAGAAATGTCCCGAGCTAAATGACCCACAGTCCCGTCGTTATAAAGACAATAGCTAAAAAGATATCGCCTGGCGAGTAACAGCTCTGGACATCGGCTCTTCAGGTGAGACATCAAGTTTAATTAGTTGCTGTACACACATGATTTTAAGCTAACGTAGAGGAGGAGGAAGCACAGATGTTTCACTTACAATAACTTTGCGTGGTCGTCTGTTGACGAGCTGCAGCGTGACGCGTCCAGTGTGTACCAGGGGTAGGGCTGCCACTAACGGTTATTTTCACTGCCGACTAAACTGTCGATTATTCCTTTGATTAGTCGACTAATCATTTCACAGAAAAATGTGTAAAAATGTTGAAAAATGTCGGCCTGTCTCTCCCAAACCCCAAAATGATGTCATCTAATGTCTTGTTTCGTACTCACGCCAAAGGGTTTGAGTTCACCGTCATGGGAGAGTGTGTAAAGCTGCCAATATCTGAACGTAAGAAGCTACAACAAGAGTATTTGGGTACTTTTATAGTACTTTTCTATTTTAATTGTTGATTAGTCATCCATTAGTCCACGAATCGATGCAACCCTAGCCAGGGGTGGCACTTGACACAATGTGGCGGCGCCAATGTGTTTTCAGCGTAAGTGTTCAGGGATAGATTTCATATCGGGGGAATAAAAATGTCTTTGGTGCTTCTTTATTTCCATCACGTTGCTTCATTGTTCAGTTAGGTGATAAATCTTAGCATCAAAGACTCAGACCCGTCTGGGTGATTACAACTCATGATGAGGCAGTTAGGTAGAATATAGTTGTGTAAGTATAATAATATTGGACTTTCTGGTTTACACAATGTCGTGACTCGTGATTCAGATCAAACCAAGTGACTAAAAAATGCTGTTGGCCACTTCTATTGCTTCTGAGCGGCCGAGTGTTTTGTTACAAGTGTAACTTTAAATGATTCTAGTGATGCGTTAACTTAACACACATGATTAACTACACATTAGGGGTGCACGATAATATCGGCACGTCATCAGTATCGGCCAGTATCCAATGAATTACAATTACAATGAATGAATATTACATACATTGAAAAGTTCGTCATGTCTCCATCTGCTGGTGGGCGTCATGATTACAGTATGCATGTATAATATGATGTTAATTCCACGACAGAAGGGACTTGATGATCACTAAAATTAGGTGGGGTAAAAGTGGATATATCGATATCGGTATGGGTTATCAGCCAAATGAGTTGTTATATATCAGCATGTCGGATATCAGCAAAGAATCCAATATCGTGCACCCCTGCTGGCACATTGTTGATCTTTCTGTTTTCTAATCTGTTGGGATTTGTCTTTGGACCAAAAAGAGAAAAACAACAGAAAGACAAAATGGCTGAGTTATTAACACTCCAGTCATATTTACCCACATAAATTCATCTCATGTGGCAAATTAGGGATATAAATATCTCTCATTTGATCCCTTTCAATACTGACTTCTCCAGTAATGAACCCACTCTGCTTTAAACCAACAGATTCACTGTGTTTTTGCAATAGTGCATATTACATAACAGAGATTCCTCTGTATTTTTTGTATGCATTTATGCGTAGTCACAGCGCTTGATTGAGCACCGCTGAGAAAAGGGAATCCCTCGGCAAACATTTCTGCCACAACACACATTTAGAAACGTGCTTCCATCTAAACCACAGATGTGCAGTAACGCCACGGAGGGGCGAGAGTCTGCAGGTTTTCATCCAAACCAAACACTCCAACAGGTGAATCCACTGATGGAGTAAATTCAACCAAAGAGCAGCACCTGGTGAAGTCTTTACTTTCAAAGAAAAGCTGCAGCCCTCGATGGCGTGACTGCACATTTGTTTCCCCGGTCACTCCAACTTTTGTCTCTTCACATCAAATAGAATAAATAATAATATTAAATGTGCCAACAGTCCGATCAAATTTAATTTTACTGCATTTTTCCTGGGGGAACGTGCCATTCAGACCGTGAGAAATTTATGGAGGTCTTCAGCAACTTGCCCTTAACAGCTCATAAAAATGCCCTTAAAATTAAAAATGAGGGGTAAAATGCCCCTAAGTAATCAGGGCTGCCCTTCATTAAATGTCAACCTGTAATTCTTTGTCCCTGTAGATAATTATTCATGTGTGACTGCAGCTACTGTCCCCTCTGAGCCACCGTAGAGTAACCCTATCACCAGGCTTCACTTTCCAGCGTATTCTGGGCAACAAAAAAGGCGAGCAGATTTTGTTGATCAGAAAACAGCTGCTGTTAAGTGTGCAGCATGACGCGGTAGGAAATGTTGGCACCACACAGCCAGCAGAAGAAGAAAAGCCTGATCTCACACAAACCACTGCATCATCAAAAAACAAAACTATCAGTACTGGAAATAAAAGGCAAACAGTGGAGACTGGTTGTACATGAAGAGGTGGGGAAGGTAATGTCCTCTTCAATGAGACCTGCTGAGTGTCCAGCAAACACAAATAAATCTCCTTTATTTAAACTGACAGGGAAAAATAATTTTTAAAGCTAAGATAAAATTTATTTGAAGTTTTAAAATCCCCCTAAAACTGTGTCAGAGTGGTGTTCGTTTCACTTACTGGTATTTTTTAAATCATTTAAAACTGACTTAACGCAGCAGAAAAAACTCCACCCTAAAATCTCTTTCATGCTGTTTCAATATTAAAATATTTTCTTAATGCCAGGTTCAGACTACACAACATTTGTGTCCGTTCCAACAGTCACTATGTCACATAATGTGATTGTGGAGTCATAAAATCGTGCCACGTTTTGGCCGACAGACATGACACTACACGTTGGTCCACGACCAATCATCCCTGATCGTCTTTCACAATGTGTGTGATGTCATCAGATTATTCTTGTCCTATTATTATTATTATTATTATTATGATTATTATTATTATTTCAGTCACTGTGTCTGTTCATGTTGCAGCTGAACTGTTAGTGTAGGAACATACTATGAGTCACCAGATGTGCGGAGCCCTCCGCAACAAGTTCCTGCAAATGTTCCACAATAAAAGCCTTTTTAGAAATTGAAAGGATTCTCTCAGCCGAGGTTATAAGGGGCTTTTAATTTGAAACAGATACAGGAAGTGTTGAGCAATGCCTAAAATTTAACAGACAAACAGGAAGGGATTAAAAATAAAAATATAAACATACAGAGGGAATTATAAATAGAGGCCCATGTCTGAAAATAAATGTCCATTTCTAATGTAGTCTAATCTGGCTGTGCTGAGTAAAGGCCCAGACACTATCTGTGAGTTTGATTCCTTTATATCCTCCATTATGAAGAAAGAACATTCTTTGCTAGCTTGATGCTAATGGCAGTACTCAGCGGGTTGATAAAGTGCCTCTGCTGTTTCCTTTTTACTCTGTGTGCTAACGTCCCTACAGGAAATATCTAAAAGGCTGGGCTGTTGTTGTCCTACAGTTTCCACGGCAGCAGATCGCTCTGTGTTCCTATTGGTCAAAGTGACGGCTGTGACGGGAGAAGAAAATCAAACATGCTAGGCTTTCTGTCGGGATGTAGCGTCAGTTGTCGTCTACTATGACACACTACATGAGATGAAACGATGGATTATTACGCATGACACTCTTTGACGTCCACGATGTGTCACACTGTGTCAGGCTATAATCAGGCTGATGTCGTGTGGTCTGAACCTGGCATGAAGCTTTACAAGAGAGGTTCCTGTTGCCTCCATCCTGTGGAAACATCTGGTGCTACAGTACGCTGCACTGCTGGTAGTCTAAGTCTAGTTGCTAAAAATATTTCACCATGTGTAACTTAACTCCTCACTCCTTTTTGACTGATAACTTTGACAGTGTGTGTTGTTTAGCTAACTGCACACTAGCTTGGGAGACGATGGGGGTTACCTGAGTGTAAGCAAGGTTAAGGAAAATAAACACCCTGTAAGCGCTGTGACAAAATATGATGTTAGAGGGTCCACTGGCTGAAAGATAAGCACAGCAAACAAAAACTTTAATGCCACTCAGCCAAGATTAATTAAGGTGTCTGTTACAGAAAATTTAAGGAGCAGATTTTAAGGTTTCTGCAGCTAGTCGATGGCGTGTAAATGAGTGAATATGCTTAAAATGGAAAAGAACATTGCTGTGATTTTAGATGATAATATTACCGTTAGTGAGCATGAATTACTTTCTCCCAAAGGTAGAAACAAGACAACCCAGTCCGTCACCTGTGTTTTCATTAAGAAACTTAATTAAGCTACACCGCTGACAATAAATCAGAGACAACTCTGTGACGACTTCAGCTGGGAATATCTGGGGGAATTTCATAAATAAAAAGATTAAACTGGTGTCCAAATTGCCAGTGAGGGTCCAGGAGGAGCACCTCTGTGACTGCAGCACAGATTATTGTCCCGTCTCTTTCATTTCTAGCTTTGGGATGCAGTTGTTAATGGATGCTGGAGAGTTTCTCTCATATCACAAGGTAAAAGAAAGCATAAAAAACACATGAAGAGCATTTCTGGATGGAGATTCAGAAGCCTTGTGGTGAGGCAGATCAGGAGAGATATGAAGATGATGGGACAGACAGAAAGAAAAAGGAAGGAAGGAGGGAGGAAAGGAAGGGCGTACTAAGAAGAGTAATCAGCAGCAAAATCTCAGTGAGTGTGTCTGACTGCTCATACTGTCCTATACCTCACACAGAGAGCAAAAACACAGACGTGTTCACCATATAAAGGTTGCATTACACAATATTGTAACTTCTGATTATTTATAAACTCACGTTTAAGTTGAGAATTAAATTTTCTCACCAAAATAAATCCTGTTACTTTGGGAGTGACTGTGTCAGTAAAGGGAAACAGTATGGGCTTTCACACAGCTTAACTTCTACTCTGCACTAAACTTTCTGTCAGAACATGACTGACCTCTTTCTCTCTACCGTCTTTCTTTTATTCATCATACACACCCAGGCACAAAGGCTCGTCCCACACACAGACCCACTACTCTTTTCCTCCCACACAAACCATTGGTGTAGCAACACAGTCGAGAGTCAGTAACATGAATACGTGTTATGTTTTATATTCCTGTGTCTCCTGCACTGTAACTGCATGCTGAAGCTGCAGATGTCATATAAATGTTATTGAGGGGGGCTTAAAATATATGAAAACACTATATGTCTGTAGGGTTGCAGCTGGTTTTAAGGTACACCCTGATATAAAAGTTGACAGTTGTCCTACTGAAAAATATCAAGCAACTGGACTTTGAATCCTCCCTTTATTTTAGTTATTTCCAAAGACAGACTTTTACACAAACTTCCTTTAAACACAACGGTTTCAAGTTTCAATTAAAGTAATAAAACGTTAAAATAAAACTTCCATTTTCATTCCTTGAAGGGTCCTTCTGACTGGTAATAATATAAATTCTGTAATGCTGTGATATTTTCTGAGACGGTTATCGTACTGTGAAACACTCACACCGTTGCAACCCTGTATATCTGTGCTAAAACAATTAATAAACGGATCAATTAACTGCTACATGGATTCCACATCAAGGGAGCAAAACACCTGCTAGATAAAGCTAGGGCACACAAATGTAGGGTTGCAGCGATATTCTGATTTTAAGGTATACTGTGACGTAAAAGTTGACAGTTATCATACAGTGCACATTTGCTCATCTACTTTTTTTTTTTTTCCCCTAAAGGGCAACTGGATGCAGAAACTCCCCTGAATTTTAGTTACTTTCAAAAGGGGAGACTTTTTATAAATATTTCCTTTTACAAAATGGTTACAAGTTTAAATTACAGTAATAAAATGTTTGTTGAACAAACAATAACCCTTCTGTTTTCATTCCTTTAAGGCTCATTCTGACTGATAAAAGTTTTGAGACAGTTATCTTACAGTGAAAATCTCACACCGTTGCAACCCTGTATATCTGTGCTAAAACAATTAATAAACTAATCAATTAACTGCTACATGTATTCCACTTCAAGGGAGCAAAACACCTGTTGGATAAAGCTAGGGCACACAAATGTAGGGTTGCAGCGATATACTGGTTTTAAGGTATACTGTGAGATAAAAGTTGATGGTTATCATATTTGCTTTTCTATGATATTGAAAAAAACATGCAACAGCATGAAGAATATCATCTTTATTTTTGTTGTTTTCAAACTGGAGATGTTTTATATATCTTTAACTTTAACAATATGGTTTCAAGTTTCGACTATAGTAATAAAATATTTGTGGCATTTTCTGAGATGACTGTCATACTGTGAAAATCTCATACCGTTGCAGCCCTATATGTCTGTGCTTAATAGAGAATCTCCCTTTTACTCTAATTATTTTCAAAGGGAAGACTTTTTATACACATTTCCTTTTACAAAATGGTGTCAAGTTTCAATTATAGTAATAAAACATTTGTTCTGTTTTTATTTCTTTAAGTCTCATTCTGACTGATAAGACTTTTCTGAGAAACAGGGTTATCGTACCCTCTCATACTGTTGCAACCCTATGTCTGCTATAACACTAAGTAAATTGATCAATTAATTATTACATTAATATAAAGTTAAATAAATAATGTCAGGGCACACAACTGATAAGAGCTGCTTGACCTTCTGTGTTGATTAGGGCTGCAATTAACGGTTATTTTCATTGTCGACTAATCTGTCGATTATTCCTTTGATTAGTCGAGTAATCATTTTATCGAAAAATGTGTTAAAATGTTGAAAAATGTCAGCCTGTCTCTCCCAAACCCCAAAATGATGTCATCTAATGTCTTGTTTCGTACTCACACCAAAGGGTTTGAGTTCACCGTCATGGGAGAGTGTGTAAAGCTGCCAATATCTGAACGGAAGAAGCTGCAACAAGAGTATTTGGGTACTTTCATATGAAATGAAATGACTCAAACCAATTAGTCGGTGACTAAAATAGTCAACGTTTATTTTAATAGTTGATTAGTCATCAATTAGTCGACTAATTGCTGCAGCCCTGGTGTTGATGTTATATTTTCATATAATACACTGAATTATTTGTGTTTTTCACTGTTTGTCAGTTAAAGTAAACAGTTTCAGTCATTCTTCTGGATTCTGGTGTTGTGATGAGTATTTGCTGATATTTCTGACTGTCTATTATCATGATTAATCGAATAAACGACACGTTAATCGATCATAAGCAGCCTCTGCTTGTCAATTTCGTGTCAACGTCTTGCATTAGTACAGCAAGCTAAATGTAGCTAGCTGCACGCTTGGGTGTAGAGCACAATAAGTCATACACACCTGTCTGGTTTTACATAATGACCGTGAGCATCAGTGGGCAGCTGTGTTTTCATGTGCTTCGTGTTTTGGCTTGTGGTGGAGCAGAGACGACGCCCGAGTGCTAGCTTAGCGGCGGTTAGCTTAGCCAGCAGCCGCCGCCATTACCAGCCGACGTTAGCTAGCTGCTAACACAGGCCTGGGTGTTTGCCGATATCACCTCAAGGGAGCTTCATCTGACAGTTTCTGTTTGAGTTTAATTGATATAAATGTACGATACTGTTCAGTATACGTGGCTACATTTATCTTTAAACCAAGTGAAAGTCGGTTAGCATCGTAAAACCGAAGGGCCACTTTACCGCAAGCTAACGTTAGCTTGTGGCTAGCAGTGATTCCAGGGATGCTAAGGGGACACATTTATGATAACGTAAGTGCATATTTACCTGTGTACACAGCGTTTTATTGACAGAAGCTAATATACAATATATCAGGGGTGAATTAATCTAGCTATCGTCAACGATGGAGCAACAGTCAGTGCTAGCTAATCAGGCATTCACACTGTCTCCAGCGTTCATATTGACACTCGTTTGGGATGCAGGTGCAGATCATATCCATATCATGAATCCAGCCCTGTTTGGTTAGTGAGGACACAACTGTGTGTGTGTGTGTGCGAACCTTTTTGATATTGTAAACACGGGTCAACATCCCGATGCCTCTGTCGTTGAGGATGGTGAGCTTTTCTGCCAGCTTCTGCTGGCTGGGCTGGATCACTCCCCGAGACATCTTCTCGCTGTTTCGGTTCAATCTTCCGATTCAATCCAGAAAAAATCAGATATGAGAAAATCTCCGCAGCCTCTGGTTCGTGAAGGGAAGAAAGAGAGACGCTGTGATTTGTGCTGTGATTAGATTTCGCCCATGTTCAGATATTCGGGGCCAGCAGCTTCCTGTACTCCACCCCACCGTCTCCCTGCCTGCCTTTTTTTTCGGTCACAGGGATGAGGAGTTGTCCTGGTTTTCACAACGAGGCTGGCTGCTGCTGCGTTCAGGGGACACTCGGTAATACCACACCTCACAGCCTCATGTAGCATTGCACTCAGTATTTAGTGTTTGAGTGTGGTTCCAGTGTCAGTCTTTGGGTGGGATGGGTGGGGTGAGTCTGGCTGTTCTGGCTTTAAGAGAGGGGAGGGGGAGAAATGGGAATGTCCGGGGTGAGTGGGGTCTGTGCTGAGCAGTGGGCGGGGGAGGTGGGCCTGCTTTAACTTCCTGAGGAAGTAAAGTCACTGGTGGGCCAACCTCACCTGACAGGAGGTGTGGACAGACCAGGTGAGGTTGGCCGAAATGTGGAGACCAAGGAATTTAAAGGATAACTTCCGTATTTTTCAGCCTGGGCTCTATTTCCCCATGTGTATGTGTGCGTATGATTCATAGGTACAACTCGTTTTAAAATTGGTTCAGTAATGAGGGAGGCAGATGCAGCCGGGAGCCGTGAAACGAGCTAAAACGGTAACAGGGGCAAATGCGTCCCGTATAAGTTTGCGCATTAAAAGTGCTTTTTTTCACCACTGACCGGTTCAGATCGCCAGTGCTATCTCTGTAAATAGCATACTAACTTAGCCTTTCCCTTACCTCTGGGCTGTGACGTCATCTCACGAGAGCTTTGCTCCACTGTGTCTGTAGCTCTCTCTACTCGTGGGACAGCCGTTTTCTTGAGGAAGAGGTGTTTCGGGATTGGATGTCTTCTCTTCTTCGGCTGGCAGTAGTCATCTTGGGAGAAGTGAGCACTGCAGACCCGATGGTCTGCAAGGCGCAGTGTCTGGACAGGAGTGTTAGCATCCATTTGTAGCACAACTAGCCACAACTTCAGCATCTCGCCGTCCGACAAAGGCAGCCTATGAAAGCTGTACGGAGTGTTGCGCCACATCCTGTTCTTGCAATTCGGATAAGCACAAACACGAACCATTGTTTTCAATCGATGCAGTAAAACTCTCAGCTGTACTCCGGGACAACCAGCGCCACTCTGAGCGGCGCTCAGCATGGCTCCTCTGTTTTCTTCCGGCAACAAGCAAAGCTCTCACGAGATGACGTCACAGCCCAGAGCAAGTGAAGGGTCAGGGAAACGCTTAGTATGCTATTTACAGAGATAGCACTGGCGATCTGAACCGGTCAGTGGTGAAAAAAAGCACTTTTAATGCGCAAACTTATACGGGACGCATTTGCCCCTGTTACCGTTTTAGCTCGTTTCATGGCTCCCGGCTGCATCCGCCTCCCTCATTACTGAACCAATTTTAAAACGAGTTGTACCTATGAATCATACGCACACATACACATGGGGAAATAGAGCCCAGGCTGAAAAATACTGAAGTTATCCTTTAAAGCTCTCCATTCTCTCAACGTCCTCTGCTGTGATGCAGTCTTTTTGGATTTCCTGAAACCAACAATAATTTCCTTGGTTTTGGCTGTGTTGAGGTCCAGGTTGTTATGGAGGCACCAGTCTGTCAGGCGTTCGACCTCCTCCCTGGAGGCTGACTCATCGTTGTTCCTAATCAGTCCTGCAATGGTGGTGTCGTCAGCGAACATGACGGTGGTGTTTGTGGGGTGGATGGGGGGTGAAGAGGGAGAAAAGGGAGAAGAGGAGGGGGCTGAGGACACACCCCTGTGGTGCTCTAGTGTTCGGGATAAGTGTGGCGGAAGTGCGATCTCCCATCCTGACATGCTGAGGTCTGTTCCTGAGGAAGTCCAGTATCCATGCGCACAGTGAACTGCCTCAACCCAGGTTGCTCAGATTCAGGAAAAGTTTTTTGGGGGATGACTGTTTTGAATGCGGAGCTGAAATCCACAAACAGTATCCTTAGATAGGTGTTGCTCTGGTCCAGGTGAGTGAGGGCTGTGTGGAGCTCCATCATGACAGCATCCTCTGTCGACCTATTAGTTCGGTATGCAAACTGATGTTGGGCAAGGTCAGCAGGGATGGCAGACTTGATGGAGGGGAGGATGATGAGCGCGAGAGCCACTGGGCGGTAGTCGTTCAGGCAGTTCACTGTGTTCTTCCTGGGTACATGCTAATTTGAGTAATATTTTGCAGGTGAAGGTCAGAGGGGGCCCTGACCATTTTGGCCCCTGGACCTGTGCCCATTAGACCACATCAGTTGTCCTCCAGGGGACACTCACGTGAACACTACACCTCAGAGCCTCATGATCACGATACAATACTCTAATTTTAATGATCAAACATGGGTGTGATAGCCAGTGTTGGAAGGAGCAGCCTATTCAGATCCTTCACTTCAGTAAAAGTACTGATACCACACTGTGAAACGCTCCACTACCAGAGTATTAGATAGTGTGAACAACCCTGCAACACCAAGCATCCACTGGAGGGGAGACTGGGGACGGCTGCAACATGCTAGAGCAGGAGTTAGCAACCTTTACCATCAACAGAGACATTTTTGACCAAAACTTTAAAAAACAAAACAAAAATCAATCTGTCTGAAGCCACAACACGTTTGAGTCTTGTAATGAAGGCAGCACAGTCTATTGAGTCTAAATTAGTTTATCAATATTCCTAATCCGTCTAAATACACTCTCATTAATAAGTTTAACCGCAGGGTGGCCACTCAGCAGGGGGATATCTAGCATTACTTGGTACTTTGTCTTTGCAGCTGTGGCGGTGAAAGCAAACAAATCTGTCCACACACTATTTAATTCACTGCTTCCCTCCGAGACTTTTGCGTTGTTGATTTGAAATAGCTAGCACAGCTAGCTTAGCAAGGGAACCTCAAGACGAGCCACCACTAGAGTTGTCAAGCCGCAGACATGTGATGCACGTTTTAGCTGACGAAATGTTGAAACTATTTTTTTTAATTAAGTGTATAAACTACTCATTCTTACAACTGGAGAATCTGAGAACTTCTTTCAGCCTACAACAACCGATAATAGATATATTTAAAAAACAGTTAATAATGTCCATCTGATTTTATTGTCAAAGCCACATGGAGCCACTAGAGAGGGGTTAAAGGCCCTGTCTCTACCCCCTCTGGCACCAAGGTAGGCTGCAGGTTGCCTACCTTGGTGCCAGAGGGATGACCCTCAAATCTCTGCTAGTCGCTAGGCTAATTGATACAATGTAAAATGCCATAGGCTTGTGCTAATAACGTTAGCATGGTGTATTTGTGGGGAAAATGTGTCCAGATAAAGACAAGTGTTTGTCTGTGAATGCTGCGAGTTACAGTGAAGCTGATTTGTGTTTGACACTGTCTCTATTAAGCCATGTTTAATGTGTGTTTAATGTGTGTTTTGGATAAATTAAACTTATAGTTGGGCGGCTCTCTTTAAAATTGCAGTGACTTCTTCATTGGTATTCTCATTACGAAGCTATTCTTGGGGACTTCCAGCATATTTATGTGTTTACATTAAGCAAAAAAATTGAAAGTGGCTCTACTCTCTGTTTGCAGAGGTACTTTTACTTTTGGTACTTGCAGTATATTTCGATGCGAATTTTGCATGAAGAGTATTCTTACACCGTGGTATAAGGCTACTACTGTTTTCTTTGGTAGAAAACCTGAGTACTTCTTTTTCTGTGGTAAGAATACAAACAAACTGACCAACGGTGTTTTTTTTGGTTGAGTGTTTATCTGACTTTATTTTGAACAATTTAAAATAACAACGGGGGGCAAGCCCAAAATAAATAAGTAAATTTGAATGACACTGATCAGGAAAAAAAAGAAAAATAGGATGTCAGCCAAAAGACAGGAAAAAACAAATACTAAAATGAAAAGATTAAAAAAAATTGAATAAATACAGATATAAATTATAAATAATACAACATAAATAACACAAATCAAAGTTATTTTCTCTTCATTTGAGAGTAAACCAGATTATGTTTAGGGTCTGTTAATTTGTACATTTCTGCACAGCTGAGCAGTTTGTTTGCACATTTATTTCACACATTTAAGTGATAAATTAATTGTTTTTCTGTCAGAGTGCATATCAATCAATCAATCAATCAATTCAATCAATTTTATTTATAAAGCCCAATATCACAAATCACAATTTGCCTCACAGGGCTTTACAGCATACGACATCACTCTGTCCTTAAGACCCTCACAGCTGATCAGGAAAAACTCCCCAAAAAAACCCTTTAACGGGGAAAAAACGGTAGAAACCTCAGGAAGAGCAACTGAGGAGGGATCCCTCTTCCAGGACGGACAGACGTGCAATAGATGTCGTACAGAACAGATCAACATGATAAATTAACAGTAATCCATATGACACAGAGAGAGAGAGAGAGAGAGAGAGAGAGAGAGAGAGAGAGATGCAGGTAATGACAGTAGCTTCCAACAACATTAATGAAAGTAATAATATTATAGTTATAGTTCTGGTTACTGCGGTACAATATGTTGAAAGTATGTATTAATATCTGGCAGTATACATGTGTGACAATAGTCATATGTGTATAATAACAGTAGAAGTATGACTAATGACTAATGATGGCAGCAGCAGCAGGAGGCATCTGGCAGGACCACGGCAGCAGCACAACCACACACGTCACGCTGTCCAGGCACCGCTGTGATATGAGTTAATCTGAGAGACAGTGGAGCACAAAGGCTCCGGAGAAGAAGCCGAGTTAGTGACATCCAGAATGGCCGGGTTAGCTAGATGCAGTAATAGGATACGAGAGAGAGAGAGAGAGAGAAGGAGAGAAGGGGCCCGGTGTATTATAGGGGGGTCCTCCGGCAGACTAGGCCTAAGTCAGCCTAACTAGGGGCTGGTACAGGGCAAGCCTGAGCCAGCCCTAACTATAAGCTTTATCAAAGAGGAAAGTCTTAAGTCTAGTCTTAAATGTGGAGACGGTGTCTGCCTCCCGGACCGTAACAGGAAGATGATTCCACAGGAGAGGAGCCTGATAGCTGAAGGCTCTGGCTCCTGATCTACTTTGGAGACTTTAGGGACCACGAGTAACCCTGCGTTCTCAGAGCGCAGTGTTCTGGTGGGATAATATGGCACTATGAGCTCTCTAAGATATGACGGAGCTTGACCATTTAGAGCTTTATAAGTTAACAGTAGGATTTTAAATTCAATTCTGGATTTTACAGGGAGCCAGTGCAGAGAAGCTAAAACAGGAGAAATATGATCTTGTTTCTTAGTTCCTGTTAGTACACGTGCTGCTGCATTCTGAATTAGCTGGAGAGTTTTTAAGGACTCACTAGAGCTACCTGATAATAGAGAGTTACAGTAATCCAGCCTTGAGGTAACAAAAGTGTGGACCAATTTTTCTGCATCTTTTCGGGTCAGGATAGGCCTAATTTTCGCAATATTACGCAGATGAAAAAATGCAGTCCATGAGGTTTGTTTTAAATGAGAATTAAAAGACAAATCTTGATCAAATGTTACTCCGAGGTTTCTTACGGTAGTGCTAGAGGCCAGAGCAATGCCATCTAGAGAGACTATGTCATCAGATAAAGAGTCTCTGAGTTGTTTGGGGCCAAGAACAATAACTTCAGTTTTGTCTGAATTTAACATCAGGAAATTGGTGCTCATCCAAGTTTTTATGTCTTTAAGGCAATTATGGAGTTTATTTACCGCATCACTCTCCCTCGGTCTTCTGTTTGCAAGTGTTGTTGCAGCATTATTTTTTTCAGCACACTCTAACTTTCAATTTCAGTGTGAACAAAGTCAGCACCGTCAGCCACACCCTGAGCAGAGCTCGTAGCTTATAATGACCTATTTTACTGTGAACACTTGAACGCATCACTTTGTTGACGCAGCTTCCGACTCAGCTGTCAGTGTGTGTGTGTGTGTGTGTGTGTGTGTGTGTGTGTGTGTGTGTGGAGGCTTCCGCTGCAGCAGCCGTGTTGCTCACTGTTTCTTTATCCTGTGGTAACTCCTGCAGTTGTAACAGGTTATCTTAAAGCGGCTGTGACGACGACGATGATGATGATGATGTGACTGTGGTAGAGTTCAGTACATTCAGACCAGGTGGGTGCATGTAGCTGGAAACTAAAATGATCAGCTCCGTGATTTTGTTCAGAGTCAGACATTATCTACAGATCTTATGAACTCTATTGTCACTTCTCACTTCAGGAGTTTACAGTTTGTACAACTAAAAGTTACACACACTTCGTGTACACTCTTCATCTTCCTCTAACAGGCCCTCTTGTTGTTTTTACCAGCTGTAAACCCTGCCGTGATGCATTCACTGGCTCAGGAGATCCAGGGCTTCTCCAAGAACCGCCTGAAGAAACAGTGCACGCGTGTTACCACGGTGACGGGCAGGAGGCTGCTGGAGAGGAGGGGTGATGGAGGAGAGGAGGAGGAGCAGGTTGAAGAGCTGGAGGAGGGAGATGGATGTGGATTTGTAGAGGATAACAGTCTGGACCTTCAAGTTGGTGTCGTTAGACCCTTCCTGCTGCTGGGTAATACAGAACACTAATACGTCTACTACTGCTATAAATGAAGTGAGTTAACAGTTGTTCACTCGCTGCTCACATTATTAGGTACACCTTGCTGGTACCAGGTTGGACCCCCTTTTAAATTCTTGGTGTCACAGATTCAACAAGGTGCTGGAAACACTCCTCAGAGACTTTGGTCCATATTGACATGATGACATCACACAGTTGGTTCATGATGAGAATCTCCCGTTCCAGCACATCTGAGGCCTGGTGACTGTGGAGGCCATTGGAGTAGTGTTGTCACGGTACCAAAATTGGGACCCACAGTACGATACCAGTGAAAGTATCACGGTTCTGAGTAGTATCATGATACCACAGCGAAAATGAGGCAGATGTGCCTTTTGTCATTTATAAAAAGATAAATCACTTTTCTATAATACATCAATGATATTTCAATGGAATAAATTACTTATTGACTTATTCATACTTCAAAAACAGCATCAATAAGTGATTAACATAGAGGGGATCAAAATAAAATAAATAAATAGAATAAGAATCAACCAGCCACCCTCCTCCCCTGACAAGTAAAGAACAGTCCCTTCACAAGTAAAGAACAGTCCCTTCATAAGTAAAGAACAGTCCCTTCATAAGTAAAGAACAGTCCCCTCATAAGTAAAGAACAGTCCCTTCACAAGTAAAGAACAGTCCCTAAAGTGCGGTGAGGTTTGTGAAACGTTACCTGCCACAAAGAGAGAAATGTGAACGGCTCGTTTCTCCTCTGACACGCCACATACCTGTGTGCCGCCACGGCTCGGCTGTCCAGGTACTTTTGGAAGAGGAAATTATTGGACCTGGAGCCGGACTTCTCGGTTGCCAGTAAGCTGTAATCTTGTGGTGGCCATAGCGCTCCGCTGTATTCCTGTCTGTGACCCCTGTTCAACCCACAACCGGCAGGATTCGCCTTTCCTTTCTGCTGGTTGAAATCTGTACTCGCACAGCGTGCTCCTGAATGATTTCTTTTGCTCGCACAAAACTATTTTTAGTCGCAAATGCGAGTAAAATGCTCACACCATAGAGCTCTGTGGAAAACAAATCACTGTAGCATATATAAACAAATCTAGCCTGCAAGTAAAAAGAAATAAATAATAACTTTCAGTGCTTAAAGATACTCAGTAGTTCAGCTAATACCTGACATGTCACTGGAAAACAATGTACTACGGTACTCCAACATTATGGTATCATATGTACCGTGGTGTTTTAGTACCGCGGTCTACTGTTGGTACCAGTATACCCTGCAACACTACACTGGAGTACAGTGAACTCATCGCCATGTTTGAGATGATGTGAGCTTTGTGACATGTAAATATTTTCTAAATAAGCTTTAAATATTCTTGAAGAGAGAAGAGAAGAGACGCATGCACGCTGCGCTCCTCTGCAGTCCCAAACTGCGTGTCATTTTGGTTTAATTAAATAATTGGTTTAACAGACATAAACTTTATTTTCAGTTTAAGTTTTGGTTTAAAAGACACCTGACTCTTTGTCTGCGCGCACTGGACAGCTGGTGAACCAGAATCTGGCAGAGAGTTGGAGGAGGCAGTTGATTTTATGCCAGACTAGTTTAGTTATTGTTAAACTTAACGGTTGGTTATTGCCTAAATGAGTCTGGCTGTATTGAGATGTTTTAGTAGTTTAATCTCACAACAGAGACAAACAATGCTGAGACTCAGGGCAAACACTGTTGTTACCTGGCTGTCCATGGAGGCAGGTCAGGGAGGCGTGATGCTGCTCTGCAGGGCGCCTGATTTGCGTGCTGAAGTTGCAGAGGGAGGAGCTGGACTTAAATGCAGTTGTCGAGCAAACAAGACACTTTAAATTGAGAAATGATGCCATGGATCAAATTTAAAAACTAAAATATAAAATTATTAAAAAGAAATAGAAAAAAAATGTCGTGCAAAAAGTGTACTTATGTAGTCAGAGGGCAAAAAGGCACCACCTGGGGTCTATCTGTGCACGTGCCCATGTATGTGCTTTCAGCTCCTGGCTACTGCTGCTACTCACAGCTGCTGTGTGTGTCAGTCACGTCAGTATTCCAGTCTGCTAATACTACATAAATAAATAAATAAATAAACAAAGTCTTAACAACAAATAAATCAATATCATTGATTTTGACATCAAGGAGCGTGGTGCTCTGTCCTTCAGTTGGAGGACGCTGACACCCCCACATGTCAGCATGTATACATCCTGCTGAAGTGTCCTTGAGCCTGACATTGACTCCCCTCACAGCTCCGGGGTGCCGTTCACGTCTGGAGCTTACACTGTGCTTTGACCTCGAAGAGAGAATTTCTCAGCAGGGATCAATAAAATATTACATCTGTTAGGCTCCACAGAAGTGCCTTGTCCTCGTACGGCGGGTCACTGAATGTCACACTGTTCATTTCCCTGTTACAGAACCAGGTCTCTGAAAGTGAACCCCCTTGTTGAACGTGCCTGATATTAAAATGCCTCTCTGTCGTTGTGATTGTCAGACAGTGGGACAACAGAGACGCTATTTCATCTGCTTCTTTTGTCCGAGCCCATTTCAGGCGATCACTCCACTCGACAGGCAGCCTTTTTGTCTGCGATGCTCTTGTCACAGTTGTCACATTATGTATACGGCATAAACACCCTGTGAGACTGGAGGTGATTTCCTCTCTGTGTGCTCTGCAGTGTGCACCCTCGGCTCTCTTTAACGCTCTGATTTCAGTGTCTCTGATATTTATAATCAAACTGCCATCCTCTGTTAAATGATGATGATGATTATCTCGTCATGTGTGGAAACATGACCAGTCTGGGTGGACGCTCCGTACAGACAGCAGAAATTAAAATAAAGCATGTTGTCACTGAGCGTTAGATGAGAGTATTGATACCTCTCTCATACAGTGATGGTCTCAATCTTCTCATCAAACTCTGCAAGAAAGCAAATAAGCTTCGTGACAACTTCACTTTTACTCTAAAGGTCCAGTGTGCCTGTCTGTGACGCCAGGGATCAGCATGCCCAGGGCCCCGCCCCTGCTGCCCGGCACACAATGCACTGGACCCTGATTCCTGTCCCTGTGGGCGCAGGGCTCACAGTGCGACGGATCAATGTTATTTATTGGGGCTGAGCCTGAACAGGGCTGGTAAGCTCCCCATCCAGGTCTGGCTCCAGGGAGGGCCCTAGTGTCCCCATACAGGGTGAGGTACTTGAAGTCCGAATATTCTGTTCCATCACAGTCTTCTTGACCTTGATGTGTGCCCTGCTCTGGACCATCGTGGTGAAGAGGGAGCTGACCTGAAGGACGAAACTTTCGATTTACTGGTCCATCTACGTCCCAACCCTCACCTATGGTCATCAGAATAGGGTCGCAGATACAAGCGGCCGAAATAAGTTTCCGCTGTAGTGTGTCTGGGCTCAGCCTTAGAGATAGGGGGAGGAGCTTGGACATCTGGAGGGAGCTCTTTCACGTCAAAAGGGGTCAGTTGAGGTGGTTCAACATCTGATCAGGATCCTCCTGGGCGCCTCCTGTTACAGGTGTTCTGGGCACGTCCCGCTGGTAGGAGGCCCCGGGGCAGACCCAGAACACACTGGAGGGATTATATATCTCGTCTGGCCTGGGAACACCTCGGGGTCCTCCAGGAGGAGCTGGAAAGTGTTGCTGGGGAGAGGGACGTCTGGGGTGCTTTACTCGGCCTGCTGCCCCTGTGACCCGGCCTCGGATAAGCAGATTAAAATGGATGGATGGACCAGTGTGCAGGATTCGGGTGGATATATTGGAAGAGATGGAATATAATATAATAAGCATGTTCTCTTTAGTGTATAATCACTTGAAAATAAGAATAGTTGTTTGCATGACAACAGATTAAAAAAACTGAATTTCCCCTGGGCAGTTCATAAAGTATATCTTCTTCTTCGACTTCTAAATCTGCTCCTTTAAGTATTTCTGTTCTATAGATGGCGATCAAAGAGGACAGCAAACCAAGAATTTAATTACAGTGGAACTTGTTCTCTGTGTATAAGAAAGCTCTTCAATCTTGAAACAGTACATTTTTAAAAGGAATTCAATTAGTTTTTAAAGTTTTCTTTGTTTAAGATACGGAGAATTCTCTGAAGAGTATTTAATCCCTCATCTTAAAAAAACCCTCCAAATATTGAGACACATATTTATTTATATTTACACTGCTCAAAAACTGAACACTCAATGGTCACAGTCTAACAGGAAGTCAGTTAAACTTCAGGGATATCAATGTGTCCATTCAGGAAGCACAAGTGATTGTGAGTCAGTTCCAGCTGCTTTGGTGCAAATCAAAGTGACAACAGGTGCAATGGAGAGGCAAAAGCAAGAGAAGCCCCAAAAAGGGAATGGTTTTACATGTGGTGTCCACAGACAGTTGCTCTCTCCTTATCCTTCCTGACTGATTCTTCTCTAGTTTGGTCTTCTGCTAGTGTCCTTGGCACTACTGGTAGCATGAGGCCGTACCTGCAGCCCAGTCAGGTTGATACCAGATACCAGGAGACCGGCCGTTACACCAGGAGAGCTGGACAGGGCCGTAGAAGGGCATCAACCCAGCAGTAGGACCGCTATCTGCTCCTTTGTGTGAGGAGGAACAGGAGGAGCACTGCCAGAGCCCTACAACATGACCTCCAGCAGGCTACTGGTGTGCATGTTTCTGACCACACTGTCAGAAACAGACTCCATGAGGGTGGCATGAGGGCCCCACGTCCTCTAGTGGGACCTGTGCTCACAGCCCAGCACCGTGCAGCTCCATCATTCCTCCTGGTGCAGAGGGCCCTGGGTTCCTCCTGGTGCAGTGGGCCCTGGGTTCCTCCTGGTGCAGTGGGCCCTGGGTTCCTCCTGGTGCAGAGGGCCCTGGGTTCCTCCTGGTGCAGAGGGCCCTGGGTTCCTCCTGGTGCAGAGGGCCCTGGGTTCTTCCCAGTGCAGAGGGCCCTGGGTCCCTCCTGGTGCAGAGGGCCCTGGGTTCCTCCTGGTGCAGAGGGCCCTGGGTTCCTCCCGGTGCAGAGGGCCCTGGGTTCCTCCCGGTGCAGAGGGCTCTCGGTTCCTCCTGGTGCAGAGGGCCCTGGGTTCCTCCCGGTGCAGAGGGCTCTGGGTTCCTCCCGGTGCAGAGGGCCCTGGGTTCCTCCTGGTGCAGAGGACCCTGGGTTCCTCCCGGTGCAGAGGGCCCTGGGTTCCTCCTGGTGCAGAGGGCCCTGGGTTCCTCCTGGTGCAGAGGGCCCTGGGTTCCTCCTGGTGCAGAGGGCCCTGGGTTCCTCCTGGTGCAGAGGGCCCTGGGTTCCTCCCGGTGCAGAGGGCCCTGGGTTCCTCCTGGTGCATTGGGCCCTGGGTTCCTCCTGGTGCAGAGGGCCCTGGGTTGCTCCTGGTGCAGAGGGCCCTGGGTTCCTCCCGGTGCAGAGGGCCCTGGGTTCCTCCTGGTGCATTGGGCCCTGGGTTCCTCCTGGTGCAGAGGGCCCTGGGTTCCTCCTGGTGCAGTGGGCCCTGGGTTCCTCCTGGTGCAGTGGGCCCTGGGTTCCTCCTGGTGCAGTGGGCCCTGGGTTCCTCCTGGTGCAGAGGGCCCTGGGTTCCTCCTGGTGCAGTGGGCCCTGGGTTCCTCCTGGTGCAGAGGGCCCTGGGTTCCTCCTGGTGCAGTGGGCCCTGGGTTCCTCCTGGTGCAGAGGGCCCTGGGTTCCTCCTGGTGCAGAGGGCCCTGGGTTCCTCCTGGTGGATATTTAAGATGGCGACTTTTTGTCCTTAATCAGAAGTATGAGGAAGAGCCGTAGGTTGAGCAAACATTCTGTTAAAATAGTTTCATTTCTAAATAAAAAACTTTTAATAGCATTTGCAACTCAGCAGAATAAAGATGACTGAGATCTGTCCTCTGGTGTTTAGCAGATTGAATCTGGTCCCATGTCACTCCTGTATTTAGAAATGCTGTAAAATTCCTGGCATCCCTGCACCTCCTCACAGATGTGTCAGTTTAAAGCTTTTCCTTCTACACTGATGAAGCATATGGGCTGGAGCTGGCTCGTTTCCAGAGACTCTCTTTCCTTTGGATTTAGATTTACTTCTCCCAACACCATGAATCTGGCATTATGTAAAAGTGGCTTGGCGACTGCAAAGAGTGCAGATATTGCTACTTTGAAGGCAGCGAGCTGCTGCAGAGTATCCACTCTGGAAATCTGGAGGAAGTCCTGCCATCGTGTTCTGTTTCCTGCCCATATGTGTCTTTCACATAATTATCCGACTCCTGCTTTTCATGAAGAGCTATTTGACAAATTGGAAGAGATGTCACTCGTTCTGTTTTAACTGTCTCCTTCAGTGATTATCTGCTTTTTCTCAGCTCAGACCGTTGCTCAGTTTGGCCTGCTGTACCGTCTTTCTCATTTTATTCCCTCCATTAGTCTTTGACCTGCTTCCTCTGCTGCGTTCGTCATTCAAACTGTTCAAAACTGTTGCTCAGGGGTCTGAAAACGCCTTTGCTCGTTCTTTTCATGAAAATCATAAACTTGTTTTTCTGCAGCTGTAGATAATGCTGGATGTTTATTTCAGCAGTTTTTTGAGCCTGGCCTTGTGCTGCTGTACAAATCATCTGATTCCTTTTTATTTCTGTGGCTGTAAGCCATTTTACTGTTGGTTTCCGCTGACTGATTTCTTCCCTCCTCCGTGCTGCAGCTGTTCAGAAAGGGTTTGCTGTCTGAATGATTTCCTGCTAAGTGATATAGGTGCTGATATCCTGCAGCATTTGCTTTCTGCTGCTCAAGTTTACACCACTGATGTGACTGTTTTTTCCATCTGTGTGACATCTGATTGCTCTTTTTGTAAAACACTGCTTGTTCCCTGGTTTATATGATCAGGAATAAGTTGGCGTGAAGAAAGAATTTCTGATTGTTTCTGTGATAAAAATGTCAGTAAATAGAGATTCCTTCCAAATCCTGAGGCAACACATTCTCACTCCCAACTCGTCACATATCGCCGCTTGGTCAGTGGACTTTCATGTCTACATATGATGTAGTTAATGACGCTGTGGGCTAATGGGCATGTAGCTACTTCCATGGTTCAGATGATACGTCATGTTTGTAGTCGACCAATGAAGATGAGTTTACATATCACCTTGGGTTCGTCCTTCACCTTCTCAAAATGATCCCACACTTTGGATTTCCTGCCCGACATGTTATTAACTAGCCTGTGGAATAACCGCAGGTACCAGCCCTGGAGATTAACCTGACTGCTGTCTGACTGCTGAGCGTGGACACTTCCTGTGTCTGTCCTTTCAAAGTAAAGTCACACATGCTCCAGTCATATGGGTTCGGATTTATTTTGACAAGGAGCAGCTCCTGGTAGAGTTCCACGTTTGTTTGTTTTATTCTGTGACTAAGCGACCAATGAAATCTTGCTGACTAATGACCTTCCTCGTCGACTAACGTAACGACGACTTCAGAATGAGAAAGGGTTGAAATCCCCGTCTTCATATCGCTTGTCTTTGTTCAACCAACACAAAGATATTCAACTTAAAAAGAAACAGCAAATCTTCACATTAAGAAGCTCGAGCTGGTGAATTTTTGGCACTTTTGTTTGACAAACACAACCTCCATCATTAACACTGATAGCACTGCACAGCTGAATTAAGTGCTGCATTTTGTCTCTCTCGTGTAAAAATAAATGAGGGAGATGCCGATAAATATTCATGTGAAGAAGGGGGGGAAGCAGCATTTGTTCATTTTATAACTGAGTAATTATTGTCAGCCTGCAGGAAGCATTTTTGTTTTCAATAGATAAGTTCTGGTAAGCAGAGGCATGCCCTGCGGTCCGTCTTCTCACCAACTTGTTTCTCCCTTTTCAGCCTCTCAGGATGCGGCCCACGACATTGACACCCTGCAGAGACATAAGGTCAGTACACAGGGATCAATAGAGCGGGCATGCCCTCGCTGTGCTGCGATCACGTGTGCAGTGACATGAGATTAGAGGCAGCCGTGGAGGTGTGCTGTGTCCTGCGGGTCGGCGAACACGCAGCCAACAGCCGGAGGAGCTTCATGACTCATGCAGTGACAGTTTAGCTCAGTAGAGGGAGTAAATGATTACAGTAGGTCTCAGCGCTGCTTCTCCACATCAGAGAAATGTGACTACTCCTCTCTGCAGTGGCTGCTCGCAGGCATGAGCATATTGCTGCCTGTGCAGTCTCAGGATGATGAATTGGAGAGATTACAAATACCTTCACTTCCTGTTTCTGGGATGAAACCTTGACTGCTTAATAACCAAACCAACCAGGGTTTCCCACAGATAGCTAATAAAGCTCAGACTCCACTCAGAGGACAATATATAAAGGGATCTGTTCTTATCAGTGCAACATTTAATAAACATTCACAGGTATCTCAGTAACAAGAACACTGTGAATCAGCTGAAGACATAAAATGAATACATTAAGACGCACTGCAGAATCCAGCTTGAGTCTCCTTTTAGGTCTGATTTCCAGAAACCTTTATAATTATCTCCGTGTTTCAGTGATACAATGCAGTTTGTCTTTGACTGCTGCACATCCACAGAGTCCGTCTCTTACCTCAACAGAGCCCGGTTTGGTTTCTGGCTGCTTAAACTTTGCTGCATTTGCCGCTCAGCTGGTTTTAACGTCTTTAATCAAACGTTTAGTAATGGATTAAAAAGAGCAACAACAACAAAAAAACGCCATCTGCATTACCAAATTCAGACTTAGATTTCAGCAGGTGGACCAAAAAATTACATAATCAATCATTATATATCTTTTGCTTCGCTGACTAATTACTACATAACTCGATTTGTGAACGCACCTGCGAACATGGTAGAGAGCGATCAGGAACATGGTGAATGTGTTCTTTTCCAGCTGGCACGTCCAGCTTGTCCCAAACCTAAGGTGGTATACACCTTAGTATTTATTAGGTTTTTTTTTTTAGATATGCCATTTTATTCTATTTTAACACCTGACCAGGGATGATTAAAAACTGATGGAAATACAGTTTTTTTTAATTAAATATTTTGTTTATTGTTGTTGACGATCAAAGAGCATCGTCCCTGTCAAACTACTAATCATATAAATGATTAAATAATCATGTAACCAGTGTTATCCAAAAGTCTGATAGTCACCAGGATGTAAGTTTAAAACACTAAGTTAGTGATGAAATCTGCTCTTTACCATCCTGTGTTGATAAAGGAAAAGGAAAAGGCTGCCGGCTTGCTTTACTTTTAGTGTCAACGACTGTCAACTTCGCACCCTGTGTGAGGCTCTCAGCCCTGAGCCCGCTGGTTCCTGCTGGAAACGTACATTTTTAAAAACAAATATTTAATTTTATTTGAGCATTTATAACATGACAGGGAAGCACTGTGGTTTTCACAAAGGTTACACAAGCACTGGTAAAAAGTTTATTTGGTGGGGACTATTTTCAGTGGCGGATTAATCCAAGTTGCATGCTTTAGTGAGTATGTGTGGCAGCAGGACGGTGTATGTGGGAAAAGGAACATGTTACCTAATGCAACAACCAGTTACTTTGAAGCAGCGTATTAATCCCAAACATGGGTGTTCTTTAGCTACTAGTGGCTTATTTTCCAGCAGCTTTTTGAGGGATCCATCACTGTCTTTACAGCAGCTTTTAGCCCCCAAATGTGAATGTTTTTTGGGGATCTGTCCCTGTGTTTCTTGCGGCTTTTTTGCCACCAAGCCTTGGTATTTTTTAGTGACCCGTGGCTAATTTTCCAGCAGGTTTCTGCGGCTTTTTAGCCCTAAAATGTGGGTATTTTTAAGTGATCATTGCTGTTTTTCGAGAGCTTTTTAGTCCCAAACATGGGTGGGTTTTTTTAGTGACTCGAGGCTGTTTTTCCAGAAGCTTTTTTGAGGGATCCATCACACTCAACAGCTTTTAGCCCCCAAATGTGAGTGTGTTTTGGGGATCTGTCTCTGTGTTTCTTGCAGCTTTTTAGCCATCAAACATGGTGCTTTTTAGCGACTAGTGGCTTCGTTTCCAGTGGCTTTTTGAGGAATCCATCACTGTCTTTCCAGTGGCTTTTTAGCTCCCAAATGTGTTTTTTTTTTTTAGCAACTAGTGGCTGTTTTACCTACAGCTTTTTAACTCCAAACCATGCATGTTTTTTAGTGACCATCACTGTTTTTCCAGTGGCTTTTTAGTCCCCAAACATGGGTGTTCTTTAGCGACCAGTGGCTGTTTTTCCAGGAGCTAACCTTGGGTGTTTTTTAGCAACCGATGACTTATTTTCCAGCGGATTTTTTAAGGAATCTATCACTGTTTTTCCAGCAGCTTTTTTCGCCCCTGAATGTGGATGTGTTTTAGCTACCAGTTGCTGTTCTTCCAGCATTTTTTTTTTGAGGAATCCATCACTGTTTCTTTCAGCGGCTTTTTAGCTCCCAAACCTGGGTGTTCTTTAGCGACATGTGGCTGTTCATCCGGTCCCTTTGTGAGGCATCCATCACTGTTTTTCCTTGCGGCTTTTTAGCCACCAAACATTGGTGTTTTTTAGTGACCCATGGCTATTTCTTGCGGCTTTTCAAGTTCTTCATTCTCACCATATGTGCAAGAGTTACGAAAAAGCAGTCATAGGCAATGAACATCTTAGACCCTCAGGCTCCCTCCAACAATGCTCATTAAATATTTAAGTAAAATAGTCTAAAACATGCAATAGTGCAAGGTAAAATATAGGGCTAAAATAAACATAAATAAAGTAATATACATTTGTGTAGACAGTATTTGCAGATGGATAAATGTGAAAGGTGTAAATATATATGCATTATGATTTAAACAGTTTAACAGTGAGTAAAGAATGTAAAGATAAAGTGACCGGTTGGCAGATACATTAATCACTGCTTTGGGTCTTTTGCTGGGATTTGTGGACAATTATAAAAACATAGCACATCACCAGATTTCTTTTTAAACTTGTGGAAAAGGAAGGTGGATATTAGCAGCAGTCCAAAAGCAGATGTAGAGGAGGAGAGATTTTAGCCCTCAGAGGTAAGCTAAATTTAAGTGAGTAGACAGATACTGCAAAATGAATTGAGCCATCTGTCTTCTTTCCCGTCCACCCCACCCCCCTCTTTTTCTCCTTCTCTCCTCCTCATCGTTCTTCGTCAACCCTCTTCTTGCTCTGTCTTTCTGCCCTCTCACTCAGTCACATTCAGGTTGTGTCACGTCATCAATACGGCTGACAGAATATCTCTCTTTGCTCTCCTGCGAAAGCAGCTTCTAAAAACAAGTCAATGCTCAGGGGTCATTTGCTCAAGGAGTGTCATGTCTCTTTCTCCCTGACAGGTGTCTCATGTGCTAAATGTGGCCTATGGAGTCAATAACCTGCTCCCAGATCAGCTGGTTTATAAGACTCTGCAGATCCTGGACCTCCCAGACACCGACATCACTTCATATCTGGAGGAATGCAGCTCCTTTATAGATCAGGCACGAGCACAGGTACAAACACGTGAATGTAAAGTACGTTTGAGGTGCAGGTAGGCAGATTTAGTTTCCTCACAACAGAGCCATGCTAGCTGTTTACCCTGTTTCCAGTCTTAATGCTAAGCTAAGCTAAGCTAAGCTAGCTTCATCTTCGCATAACTGTCATAAATCTTATCCAACAGAAACAGCAAGAAAAGCAAATGAGGGTATTTTTTTAAAAGTAAAGGCCTCTTTTAGTCTTTTGTTTTTTAGAAAGTATATTATTGGATTGATGTACCTGACATAATTTAATTCATCCGTCCATTTTCATGTAGATGGACCAATAAAGCGAGACCCTTGGCTTCCCGCTCATGCCTTTGTTCACCTCGACTGTCCGGCCCAAACTGCCGATCCATCTCACGCTCCATTTTCCTCTCAATCGTGAACAAGATCCTGAGACACTTTACGCAGCAACTCTCTCTGACATAACTCTGTTAGATAAGTTTTGATTTGATTCTTTAAGGAAAGGCGCCCCGGGTCAAAACATAGTAATTTAATGCACTCTTCAGTTTTGAGCTTCTGTACTATTTTGCCTCCATAAAATGTCTCCTTTCAGGCTAGTGGAAAGAAAAAGTCCAAAATACATCCCCCGATGATCTCAATGCTGATTGGCTGTCGTGGTGCGAATCGGTTGCTAAAGTTCAGACTTTTCAGCTCTCGTGAAAAAGCGCATCGCGCTACTCGCTTTCTTTACACCGCTTAATTAGTGTATTCTGTATCATCCCGACATTAGAGTAATCAGCTGGGGCAGTTTCACGTTGTGCGATTACACGTCCATGAATAACCTGTTTGTAGGGGTTATCTCAGTTGTGATCTAGTGGAGTACAAAGTAACATGAACTTGACATAACCGAGAACAAGAAGCTTAAACTTCTACTTTAGTAAATGTACTGAGTCATCCTTTATCACTGACAGGTGCACACACACACACACACACACACACACACACTTTCATGGTTTTACCAGATAAAAAATGCATCAATTCTGTTTAAATATTTCTGTCTCCACTTTCTCTCAGGAGGCTCCCGTAGCCTAAAAATGCCGTCTTTTATATCTGCCGGGTAATTTAACGTGTCAGTGTGCACACACAGCTATTCTGCTACCTGGCTGCGATTCATTTACATACATCTACAGCAGCCAGTTATCTGTAACGCAGCACAAAGGCCAGGTGGGTGGTCAGAATACCTATTAAAGACCACGCTGGGGTCATTTAATGGAGAAAAGTCGACGCTTCCTCTGCTGCCACGTAGCTCTCCCTCAGTCATCTCACGTGCTGTATGTAATTCTTTTTAAGGGATTATTTCCAGGCTGAGCATTTCTTCCCGTGCGTGTGCGTGTGCGTGTGTTTGTGTGCGTGTGCGTGTGCGTGTGCTTGTTTGTGTGTGTGTGTGTGTGTGTGTGTGTGTGTGTGTGTGTGTGTCAGGAGATTGACCGTAAGCAGAACATAATGTGATGTGAGCACTGATATGAAAACACTCAACTCGAGCGCAATGAAATAACAGCAAAACAAGAAACTCTGACAAAACCAAATTAAGTCTCCATGTTCGCTGTGATGGATTATCTTGCTCAGGCAATTTTCGGTTTGTAGAAGTTTCCTGTTTTCTAAAGGAAGGAAAACGCAACCTGATATGTAACTATAGCGACTGCAGACACCAGCACAAATAATACAAAGGAGCGGAGAAACCCTTTTTGATTGATAGAAACTTATTAAAGACTGATGTCATTCTTCCGGCCTGGTATAGCCTCTCTGTGTTCTGTATGTTCTTCGTTTGATTGTGTTTTACCCACAGGAGCCGCCTGATTGGGTCATTTTATGAAACGAAAGCACAGATAACAGTGACGACATGTCAATTACAGCAACAAAAGCGCCACACGTGTGTGTGTAGCCGAGGCTAATTTAAATCTCCCGTCCCTCAGGGGGTATTAATTGACATGTAGAATCAAAAATGTGCTTACACCTTCTTATTCTGCACCATCTCAGCCAGAACAGAGACTTGATCCTGTGACGGGAAGCTCCACGTCGAGAAAAAAAGGAAGAAAGAAAAGGAGACAAATGTGTCAATATGCTGAGCTTCAGTTCTGAGCCGTGGGCCTGCACGCATTGTCTAAAGATGTGGCTGGAATTTAAAAAATTCATTTCCAGCCAGGCACTCTAGGCAGTAAAATAATTACATCAACATTAATATTAATCATATCGCAAATTTTGACACACACACACACACACACACACACACACACACACACACACAAACTGCAGATTTATTCCGTCTCAACTTGCTCTACATGCTCTCTGTCTAACGCTGCTTTCAGAGGCACTGGAAAGTCAGAAATTACAGATTCTTCAGGAGGAGAAACGCAGCGAAATGACTCGTCAAGCTGTGATTTTTTTCAATCTATCTGATGTCATGTCAACACGGTGAACAGCGCACTCATTTATTAGAACGTGTTTATCATTTTGAAATGACAAAAAAAGGATCATTTTCATTTTTTATGTGCTGATGTTTTCAGATAGCAGCCTCCGAAACTTCTGAAACAAAATTTCTAGAGGTGGATGTTTGGTTATTTTTTAAATATCACTTTTTAAAGGCCCGGTGTGTAAGGCAGATTTATTTATTTATTTGCATTAAACACACATTAAACACACAAACACACATTAAACACATTAAACACACATTAAACACATTAAACACACATTAAACACACAAACACATATTAAACACACAAACACAAACACACATTAAACACATTAAACACACATTAAACACACAAACACACATTAAACACACAAACACATATTAAACACATATTCAACACATTAAACACACGTTAAACACACATTAAACATAGCTTAATCG